>NC_134601.1:2279175-2580960 GCF_037038515.1 Microtus pennsylvanicus | reverse complement strand
CATACGTATGTATGTATGTATGTATTTGTGAGTTTTTCACAGCTCCGTGGGCTCATTCTTTGAATGTTTGTAGGTTCTCTTGTCTCTGTGCTGTTCTGAGAGCATTCAGTTAACTAAAGACAGTTGAAGTCAAAGGGGTGCCATGATCAGCTAGACATCCAAGCACATTCTAGATGTTGTGGGTCTAAACTGACATGCAGAAGAAATAGAGGAGCCCTCCTCCTGAAAGCTGGTGCCACAGATGTCTGCACAGTGAGCTCGCACTGCGGTGGTGGCAGTTCAGTGGTTTCTCACTTCACGAGCCTTCTTAGAGAATTTTCATCTGACTAAGTGTGGATCTGCCTCATTTAGTGCAGATTTTAGGACAAGTAGCTTTTTCGAGTGACTATGGTTTTAATCATATGGTGCATTGGGTGGTTATGGGACATCTGGATACAGAGAAACTGCTCAGGCTTCCTGAACTTGCCTAATAATAAGAATCATTTGAATGTTTTCCTAACTAGTTCCCAAGTTCCTGGCCATGCATCCCTAAGCAGCTGCAGAAATGGCGGGAGCTCCAGTGTCATCGCTGCTCTGAGGAGAGAGAGATGGAGGTCCCACCAGCAATGGTAATTAAAGGCCCGAGTAAACATACACAGAAAAGGAAAGATGCCAAAAAAAATTTCTGAAGCTCAAGGACAGAGCCCACAGACTCTGAGACTTCCCACCCTGTCCCTCGTGGCCAGTGATGATTGCCTCCTGTTGCAGTCCTGGCTGGGGGCGTCCAATTCCTGAACCATGCATAGCTTTGAACATAAAAACCCTTCCTGAGTACCAGCACCTGAACAAATTCAGATGGCAAATGCAGAAGTCAGATGCCTCCCTGCAAATGGGAGAGATTGACTGAGAAATGCGACTCAGGAGACACTTGAAAAGGAAAAAAAAAAACCAAAGCAATGGTATAATTAACAATAGCAACAAAAAAAGATTGGATTCCCCATTTCTTTCTTTCTCATTTGCAGCCAAAGGCTGCACAGCTTGCAAATCTTGAGAGGGGCCGTCCTATTATCATTCCTGGTATGGACTGGAGTTTCTCAGAAATGGTTTTTAAAATAGCTGTAGAATTGAACACCCACTAGGAACACTCCTGTTAGCCTTGATTACAGAGTTACTAGAAAAGTCGTCAGATAAGAGCTGGGACTCTGTAAAACCTTGAGCGTTCCCAGACCCACAAAGCTACACACTGACCTTAAGTCGCCAGTACTGCATCGAAATTAAGCTCAGAATACATTTCAGTGATGTTGGAGACTCAACTAGCCAGAGGATCCCACTGGCTTGTCTTTCAGTATGAAACTGAAAAGCCCCCACCCACTCTTTTTTCTCTAAATCAAAACGTTTCAGAGGTACACATGGGCTCATGGTTTCCCCCCCCCCCTTGGCTTTTTGAGGAGGGGGTCTTGCTATGTACTCCAAGCTGGCCTCAGATTTGTGGCAGTCCTTCCTCCTTGGCCTGTCCAGGGCTGAGACTGCAAATCTGGTCTCACCAATCTTTTACATACAGTAAAAAACGAAGTGGGGAAGGGCAGAGAGTGGCGTGTCTGGGATTCAGTATAAACTAGAAGATTGAGAGATGGTGTGGAGGAAAGAAAGGAACTCAAAAAACCCTGCAAGTCTGCCCCTTGAGTCATTAGCGGAAGCCTGAACTGTGAGGCCCAGGGAGAGGCAAAGTCAGCTAGTGCCTGAGGAGCCCAGGCAGAGACTCCTCACAGGCACACACTGACCATGGTGACTCTTGGTCTGAGACGCTGGCACCAGAACTTCACAGAGGACCACATCCAGCGTTTGTGCTTTCACTGTGATTTGCCGTAGTCTGCTTGCTTACAGCCACTTCCCCAGGCGCCACAACTCGGTGGCTCTGTCTGATAGACTGTGACGGTGGAGAGCCACTATGGCCCTCGTATCTCAGAGTGCAGACCTCAAGGCTCTAGTGTTACAGTTTATTGCAGCTCTGCCAGGCTTTTAAAAAGATCTCAATCTTGACTTTTATTTGTTTTCATTTTTAATTGTTTTTCTTTTTTACTTTTAACTGCCCTCCTTTAAAACAAAAACACATACTATGTACAAGGTGCTAGAGCAAGTCTATTAGCTATAGCTTTGAATTAATTTTTGAATTAATTGATTGAATAATTAATATAACTCCGGGAAACCTCGTGCTATCATCACCATCATTCTGAATAGGTGGAAACCCATAAACCAGTCATGGTGTCCTATCCCTGAAATCCTAGCACTAAGTATCTAGAGACAGGAGATCACCATGGTCATCCTCAGCTACATAGTGAGTTGTTTGAGGCCAGGAAGAAATAAATAAATATCAAACTGAGACTCAGAAGGCTAAGTAGCCTGAGCTGTTCACCTGTTTCATGGCCGAACTTCTGGAAGCCAGCGGGCCTACTAGAATCCTTCAGATGACTTCAAACTTAAACTCACTTCAAGCGCTCTCCTTACAGATTCCATTCTTCCGATGGTAGATCCGTTTGCAAAAGAAGTTGCCTGAGAGCTGGGTGGTGGTGGCGCACGCCTTTAATTCCAGCACTCAGGAGGTTAGAGGCAATAGGTCTCTGAGTTCAAGGCCAGCCTGGTCTACGGAGCTAGTTTCAGGAAAGCCAGGGCTACACACACACACACACACACACACACACACACACACACACACACAAAACCTGTCTCAAAAACAAACAAACAAACGAAAAAGTTTGGCTGAGATACACAAGGTCCACCCAGGAGGCAGCTTCGCCACTCACCTGGGAGTAGTAGCAATTTCACTAGGGCTGACTATCGACTACAAAACTCTTTCCAAAGAACTCATACTCCATTACTGGCCATGCTCCCTGACGATGGCTGATATTAAAACCTATCTATAAAATCTGAGCCACATGACCTGCCCATTTAAGTCATTTCTGGTAGAACTTTTCATTTAACCCAGCTACTGTGGCCTAAGTGGCTTTCAGAGTCTATTTGAACTAGCTAGATGATTGCATATAGGTCACTGTAACCCAGAAGGCCTTCATTAACATTAGGGTATTAGCTTCTCTCCTGCCGTGCTAGAAACTGTAGATATGACAAATTACAATGGAAGGACATTCGAAGATAAAAGAGGTCGTGCCGTAGCACAGTCCTTTCAGGAGAGCGCCACACACACACACACACACACACACACCCCAGCAGAAATTGAAAATTGAGAATAATAGTTATAAATGAGTATCTCTTTGTAAAGGCTGAAGACAAAGAAGCTTGTCTAACTTGAACATTTGTTTGGCTTTGGGAGGAATGATCTCTCCAAAGACTTGACTATTATTTGAGTGGCTGGGGAGGGCCATGTGAGGGGTGATTAGCAGGCTGGAGAACTGAGAAGGCCAGAGAAAGAAAAGGGATCCAAAGCAAGGGGAATAAACTGGTAGAAAAGGAAGGGATCGGGCACAGAACAAAAGAGTGATGAAAGATGTTTGAAATGGGAGCTACAACGGGTAGAGTGTGTCACTGTCAATCAGTTCCCTACCCCGGTAAAGTCATTTCTGTTTCTCAGCCATCAATGCAGCATTAGAAAATTCATGCCCAACCGGGTGGTGGTAGCACACACCTTTTAATCCCAATACTTGGGAGACAGAGCCAGGTGAACCTTTGTGAGTTCAAGGCCAGTCCGATCTACAGGGCTAGTTCCAGGACAGCCAGGAATACACAGCAAAACCTTGTCTTGAAAAACAAAAACAAAAAAAAAAAACGAGAGGAAGGGGGGAACTCACGCCCATATTTACAATAGTGCTCATTTGCCTCTTTAAGCATCAGTACCTTGGGACATCAATTTGAGATAGACAACTTTTTAAAATAGTTTGACACTCCACTGCTTTCTGAAATAAATGTCCTGAACATTTTTCCTAAAAATAGTGATGAAATAGACAAAGAGCTTCCTTGTGAAAATCGATTTCCCTCTCTCTCAATAGGTTTGTGTTAGCGAAAGGTCTTTTATGTTTCATGTTGTGCCATAGCCATGGATGCTGTAGTAGACACAACAGATTGGGCGTCTTCTTACATGCTTATTGTACCTGTAACTTACCCCATTTTGACGTAGTCATGGGATGAACAGTTTTGGTTCTTGAACTATGTTGGGCTGTGATGCAATGAAGTCTTTGAGGGGCTTGAGTGTAAGTTGGGCAGTTAGGTCTTATAGTAAAATGGCTCAAGTTATCAATTGTCACTTCATGCTGCTCCCATCGCAATGCCTGTCTCTCATCTGCCTGTCAGTTGTCTGCTGTGGGGTCCTGCGGTGACCTCTCTTTCCCATGGAATCCTGGGATAATGCCTGATCACTCCAGAGCCTTTCTCCTCCTCTCATTTCCAAGCAGCCTTTCCCCAGTGGTGGAGAGGACTCACAGAGCTGACTTGAGACGGTGGGTGTTTAACACTGCCTCTCCCAGTAGTGGGGAACTGGAGCTCCGATTTATAGCATTCTGTGGGTTTCTGTGGTATAAATACTCCCATCAGGGCCAATTTCAATTTCCCAGCCTGACGTCATCAGGCAAGGAATTGGGCAAAGACGCACCATTGTACAGTATTTCCACCACGCACATACAATAGATGTGAAGAACCTCAAGAGTATTGATAATAGTGAAGTGTGGTCAAATAATGGGGAAGCGATGAGTTTTGAGGATTTACTAGCTTTGTCTTTAATATAACTCTATTGTACGCTCATCTAATTTAATTTTTAGTAATTGCTGTCTTTAACAAACTGGCTCACAAAATGCATGTGAACTGGTTCCCATAAGCTGGCAGCATATGGTATTACCTCACTTTTTTCTTAGCCTGAACGGTGAAAAAGTTGCTCACAGAGGATCCCCTCCCCTGTTTTAACCAGAGCCGTACCATTTTATGTGCATGTTATGCATAATGGGGTTCTATGTTTGAACAAAGGGCTGCAATATAGTTTTCAATTATTTTCCAAAGCCATGACACAAATGGTCTTTGTAGCTCCTCCCACCTAATTCAGAGCTTCTTAAACTTTTTCCATTATGACCCTATTTCACCCCCCAAAATTTTTACATGGCCCAGAATTTATAGTTACGCATCTTAGTTTATTTTCTGGTTGCTGTGACAAAATACCCGACAGAGGCAACTGAAGTGGGAAAGGGGTCGTTCTAGCTCACAGCTCCAGGTTCCGATGCACCATGGTAGACAAATCAGGGTATCAGGAACCTGAAGCAATCATCCACGATCTATCCCTGGGAATAGAAAAGAAGGGAGCAGTGAGCACATCTATGCTGGTGTTCAGTTTGCCTTCCCCACTTTTATACAGGGTCTAATGTGCCCTGTTCAGGGAATGATGCTGCCCACAGTGTCAACAAAGTCAAGAAAATTCCCCATATATATGCCCCAAGTCCCATCTTCCGGGTACCTGTGCTTTCTGTCAAGTTGACAATTCAACACTGTCTGTCACAGAATATAAATTAAGTTCTTCCTGATCATAAATCACAAAGACACTTATTTTTAAAATAATTACTTAGTGCGCATATAATTTTACCATTTATTAAAAATAAAAGCAAATTTGCACAATAGTGAGCTGACTATGCTTATTTGTTTGTATGTGAAGACTAACATGTTGGCTGAATATTTAATACTACAGGATACTGAGCATCTTCAATAATCAAGACACACAAGAGGCTCCAATATGAGCCACAGTGTTTCAAGGAGCATTTGTTGGCACTGCAGTGTGACAGTGTGAAGCACACATGTTGTGTGTTCAGAACCAAGGCTGGAGTTATGCAGCACAATGCAACATGGTCAAGAACCGTCAAACACCTACGGTTCATTATGTCCCAAGACATAATTCGAAATTAACTTTTGGTTGTTGTTCACGCAGAAATTTTGTCTCATTTCTCCTTTTATCCCTGGGTCCCCTTTAGTCACTCGGGTATCTTAATCCAATTAATTTCTAAAACTTAGAGTTTGAAGAAGAGAAGGGTGTAATTCCACTTGATACCTTAAAAACTGTAACACTGGCGGGGGGTGGGGGTGGCACACACCTTTAATCCCAGCATTCAGGACGCAGAGCCAGCCTGCTCTACAAGAGCTAGTTCCAGGACAGGCTCCAAAGCTACAGAAAAGAAAAAAAAACTCTAACACTGAACAGTCAAACCTGATTTCTACTTCACACTGCACTTGAAAAAAAATCTCTGAATTTTGGAGGATTGCTGAATTACATTCAAAGAGACACCCAAGAATGCATATCTTTTTTCTTTCCACAACACATTTGTTTGTTTTTTGAGTAAAAATGAAAAGCTGTTCCTAGCAGATGCTTGGTTACTCTTCCCCTGAATGCAAGCTTTTCAGCCATGGGAATGGTGGGAGGCCACAAGGGCCGGGGATATGACACAATCCTTTTCTGAAGGCAAATTCGTCCTCTTTAGCCTGCCAGAGAAATTATTTTTCCAGGAAAACTAAACAGTAAGCACATACTTGGATGTTTCTTTCAAGCAAGAGAGGAGCCCTTTCTATCCCATTAAGACCAGGCAAGAGCCCAAATGATTTGCTTCACTGCCTATCATAAAGGGGAGTACGGGACAGGACCAGCAGGGAGCTGGGCTCATCTCTCCCTGCAGGGTGGACTAGTGGAGCAAAGTTCAGAGGCACAGACTCCCCTGAAGCCTGAAATCAGGGAAGCTGAAGATGAGGCCACCCAGGACTCCTCCGAACACACACAAATCTTCTCTCTTCCCCCTTGCTCTCTTGCTCTCCCCCTCTGCTCAGTTCAAGGCAGCAGCTCATAAGGAGAGTAATCTGGAACCAATAGTGCAGCTGGAGAATACAGAGCATGGGAGCTGATGGTCCAGGAGGCCCCAGAATGGATACGATGATGATTGTGCTGGCCAGTCCCGAAGGCTGCTGAGTATAATGTGTCTAAATGCACATGAACTAGCCAGTGACACCAAGAACTGCGAGCGACAAAGGAGGAGGCTGATCTTTCCTGCCTACCTGCCTAGCTTGCAGGCCTAGAAGTGATGTCTGGAACTTTGTTTCTTGGGTTCTGTGCACACTCCAGACACCAACAGCCCCATCTCCTTGCTCCTGTTTTGCTGAGGGTTATGGCTCACTATCTGAAGGCTTCAACTGTAAAGAGGTATGTATGCATGCCCAGCACACATAAAACAGACTCAAAGCCAAGCTCTGTCTAGTCCAGGCCAATTTAGGCAATAAATCTTGTTCAATTCCCTGGTTCGAATACCTTTGGCTACCTCCACAAGTCCAGTCTATTCTTGATCCAAGGCTCTTTGGCCAAGATCCCTGCACTGTCGGCACTCATTCCTCTTCTCCCTCCAGCCTGAGCTCACTCTCCCCTGGCTCCTTCCTCTTCAGAATTGCAATCCTTTGAACCCAAACTCTTATTCCTCCACCAAAAAAAAAGCACCCTCTTTTCTGACTCTTAACTTTCTTTGAACCTAGACTCCTAAACTTTCTCAAATATTCTAGCACTTGAAATCTGGGAACTTTAGATGCTCCAGGAGAAGGCTAGCTCTCTCTCTCTCTCTCTCTGTGTGTGTGTGTGTGTGTGTTTAGTAGTGTTCACTGGCAGATCCCGCTGGAAGGGAGCAAGTGTGAGAGGTGCCTTCCCATGTGATCTACCTTGTGACTTGGAGGATTGTTGGACTCTAAAGCTAAGTCACCGACAAAATAGGTTCCTTTAATGAGCTAAAAGAAGGAAAAGTTAGCTCCCCTTCCAGACTCACCATGCATTGGTCTGGGTAAGTAGAGCTTTAGAAATAAATCAAGAAGTCAAGGATAAAGTGAGACACAGTGTCCAAAGTCTCAGGATAGAACGGATTCTCCCAAGAATTGCTGGAAAGCAAGGCTAACAGCCACTGAAAAAATGGTGACTCCACGTGTCCCTTAAAAGCCCCATCTTTCACCTGGTCAAGGCCTTCACACTGCCAAGGAGCTCCTGTTGTTCTGCTCGAAGCTAAAATCCCAATCTGTTTCTCATTGCTACTTTCGAAAGCGCACTCCTACCCATTGTATCACCCGATTCTCACCATGACCCTATGAGGTAGGTAGGATAACTATTAACTTTCCCTTGGCTCATTTCTGGAAGATTCCCAGGAGTCCCATTTTGTACAATTGTGAGTTGACAGATTTGGCTCCATTTGTACATGTTAACAAAAACCCCGGGCCTGATCCAATCCTTGTGTAAAGGAAAGATTCGTCATGCAACATTGACCTAAGCTAGGCAGAGAAAAGCCTCATCATAAGGGAATGATTGGGGAAGGGAGGCAACTTGGGAAATTTGCGAATTCTACTCCTCCTTTCTATTCCTAGAGTGAAAACCCAGGCTTTGGAAAGAGGAGGCTTGTATTAATCTCCTCATCCACCCCACCCACACCATGTGAATGCATGGTTTATGTGCAAGTGTGTGTTCGGGAGCATGTAGAGGCCAGAGGAGGACATCAGACACTGTCTGTCTGTCACTCCTCACTGTATTCCAAGATGGGCTCTCTCTCTTCTTTTGTATAGACACGATACTAAAGACAAATAGCCGTTTATTTAGCTTCAACTTCAGCAATTAACGAAGTTCCCATTTTGGGCCTGGCTCTGGTGGGAAGGGTTGGGGACAGAGAAATCTGAGGTGTCCCCTCAACCTCTAGATGTTTACAGTTTAGCTGGGAGCTATGAACACACTACACAACATGCAGCAGCTAGCAGAAATTGAAGAGGTGATGGGGCAATTGATGTGGCTGTTGAAATTTGTAGAACAGCCCAACAGAGTGCTTTTGATCCATAAAACAGTGTTGGAAAGTAATGAATATTTAGATATGATTTTTGAACGGATTAAAGAAGCATAGTGCTGTTCATATAGTGAACAGCTCAACAAAGGGTTCTGTTAGCAGGCTTAAGGGTTGGACCTATAGCCAGTAGAGTGCTTGCCTAGTGTGCGTGAGGCCCTAGGTTTGATCCATCATCAGCCAGACTTGATGGCTCAAGCCTGTGAGTTTGCACTGGGAAGACGGAGGTGGCAGAATCCAAGGTTCAAATGTCATCCACAGCTACACAGGGAATTGGAGGCCATTCTAAGCTACAAGAAACTGTTTCCAAAATTATGCCTAAGAAGCCATTACAGGACAGAGTGGATTTGGAGACCCTGAAGATGATAAGGGTTCCACTGTTTTTTAAGACAAGGTCTCACTATCTTTCCCAGGACTGCTTCAAACTCCTGGGCACAAGCTGCCCTCCAGCCCCAATCCCCTGGGGTGGGGGCTAGAACTTCAGGCATATTTGTCCTTTTTTTCTGATTAAGTTTTAAGTTCAAATGTAAAGTCATAGGTTTTATCGTGGGTTCTTCAGAAGTGTATCTGTCTTGCTCTTAGCTTTAATGGAGGAAACATTTGTTCCAAAACTTGTTAGCAAACCATGTTTGTGGCAGAAGTGCAAGCTTTTGAATACTTCCCCAGTGTGCAGCTTTTAATCCTTCTACAATATTAAGATGAGAACACTGAGGTCCAGGGAAGCTAAGTAATTTGTCCAAGGTCACACAGCTACAAGGTGCTCAGACCTCCTCTCTCTAGCTTCAGAGGGTGTTACCAGTCCACCGTGGTTGGTAAGGATAGAGTTCGCTATCGATTTCTAAGATACTCAAATTAAAGTATTGTGTCCTTAATTCATAATCTCTCAGAAGGTATTTTTAGGTTTGTTTTCAGTTGGTTGCTTCGTTTTGATTTTTGAGAAGGGCCTTGCTATGTATCCCAGGCTAACCTCAAAGTTAGTGTATATACCAGGCTAGACTTGAACTCAGACTACTCCTACCTCACCGCCTCGATTGTCAGGATTGCAGGCACCACCACTTCCAGCCCTTAATAGAGGCTTCTGGGAACAAATAGTTGATCAGTGTTCTCGAGTCTGTTGAATTTCATTTATAAAAACGACCATATACTTTTGCTCTTTAATATGCAAATGCAATGAATTGTATTGATACATTTCCTAGTGGAGAATCGGCCTTAAATTCCTGGGATTTTGAGTACTTGACTAAAATCCTACTTGGTGTATGCACTCGCAAGGGAAAAGAGACATGTGTATCTTCCATTCTACTATAGTTTCCTCTTCAGTTCTGTCCGTTCTCATGGTGTTCACCTAGACTCTAAATGTATTGGCATAAATACTAATATAAAATATCTGTTTCTTTTAATTTAGGCCCTAATTATATACCTACCAAAACTATTTAATGTTCTCCCACATTTTTTCTATATTCTGTCTGCCTCTCCTTTCCACTCTCTTGGGTATTTTTTTTTTACTCCGTTGTGAGTTGTTCCTTAAACAAACTTGCTAACTTTCACTAATGTTCACGGTCTTCCCAAAGATCAGCTAGTGCTTGTATTGATCAGCCTTCCATTTGGGACTGTGTGCTCTATAAATCTTTGCATTCATGTGCAAAGCTTACTCCTCCAAAGCCCATCTGTGTAGAGCATCCGTTCCCCAGGCCCTCTCTGGCCTGGCCTACTCCTACTCATTCTTCAGTGTCTGCATCATGTCTTTCAGGAAGCCTTCGCTGACAGTCCAGGATGATTTAAGTGCTTATCCCCTGGCCTCCCCCAACAACTTCTAGCTCTTATCGTTCTGTGTTATAATTAGTGATCTGTTTGTCTCTCCCTTCCCTATCAGACTATGAATTCCTTGAGGGCAGGGACCATGTCCGGTCCATAATTGTATCTCTAAGTACCTAACACGGAATTTGACATCCCAAGTAGGAATTCTGTAGAAGTTTGATTGAAGAGAGTGGCCCAGCCATGGCCTGGCAGGCAGATACAACGAAGGACTTCCCATCACAGTCTGCTTTCTGTCTGAGGTTTGGTTGCAAGGAGGGGGGGGGGGGGGGGCGGGTGTTTTGTTTTAACTTAGTCTCACTCTCTAGCCCAGGTTGATTGTCAATGCAGCCTTTTACTGAATGTGTGGCAGGCCTCCTGCCATAGTGCTGGGATTGTAAGCATGAGCTGCCTCTCTGGGTGACTTTGTTTTGCTGATTTTTAGAACATATATTGCTCTCAAGGTGTCGTCCCAATGGCTATCCCTTGGTGAGATACCCTGCTCAATTCCTTTTTCACCCCTGCACTCTAGCAGAGATCTGGCAAGTTCAGCTCCAAACGCTACATGGCCACGTTGCGCCCTAATGGGGCTGGCACCAATTGCAGTAACAGTCTACAGACTGCCTCGTGGCTTTGCTGTTTCAAAGCATTATTCCTTCGTTGGGGCCTTCTCTGAAACGAGGGGGAAAGGATTTCATCCCTTCTACTTCTCTCGTTTCCAATCTCATCTGCAACACCCCTCCCTCTCAATTTGTCTTTCTCCAGCTCCTTCTCTAATTCACTATCGACCCTGTGGACTTTTATAACTTGTGCCCAGAGGTGTTTTGAAAATGTGAACTGAAATAGTAGTTTGTAAAATTGGCAACACCCAAGCACGGCTGCCCTAGGTTTTCTTCTGGAAACTTCTGTGGTTAGCAATCAGATCCAAAGAAAGCAGAATGCAGGCTGAAGAGAAAGAGAGGCATAGAAAAATCACAGAATACCGTCAACATTAGGGCTGGCTCCTGCCCGCTCTCAGCTTCTACCTCCACCCGAAGCTAGACTGTTTCTCAAGACCAAAATCCAACTTTTGACTGAGAGCTTTCTTGTTCACTGTGAATTTACTGCTTAAGAAAGATAGTCTCTCTTTGTCACATAAGCTGGATTTCTTCTTCAAGGAAAGACTTAGAAAACTAAAACAACAAAGTAAACAAAAAACCTATTTAAGAGCAAAAGCATTCTGAAGGGAAACCACAGGGAGCAGGCTTCAAAGTGCTTTGTGTTACCTGCTTAAGACAGAACTAAGGACAGAGGCATGACTCACGAGGGGCCATGTGGTCCCCAGGGATGCTGAAGAAGCCCACTGGGTTTATGCTAGTCTACCTCCAATATCCAGGCCAGATTTTATTGTTGGGATTTCATTCACCCATTCATTCTTTCATTGCACAAACATTTGCCAAACCCTTCTGATGTCTAGAAAGCACAGTGGTGGGGACTCCTTACCCTAGATATGTAATCTCGCACCCGATTCCCTCAAACTCTTGCCTTACAGACATAGTTTCAGACTTCTTAACATCTCTACACTTTGAGGTGTGGTAACTGTAAATGTTTTCTTTGCATCCCGCTGCCTGGACAGCCTGGAGACTATGGTTTGGAGCAATGTTCCCCTCTACTGCTATGGCTACATACAGCGTGTGGAGAGCCAATGCTTTCTTCCACGCGTGGTACAGTTCCCAGGAACTCTGTGTGAGCCCCAGGTCACCTGAAATCGAGGGGCAGCAATCTCGTCGACGCTAAGGAGGGTGTGCTTCTTGCCGTCTTTGCTATAGTTAATCCATGGCCATCTGTCTTTGTTTTGCTGACTCACAGCTTTCATTTGGGTTGGCAGTTCTGCTGTTGGCTGCAGCCTTTAACTGTTTACAGAGGGCTGAGATGGATGGAGAATTAGGGGCTTTGCATTCGTTCCCCGAATGAAATCCTACCCAGGTACTGTGGGCCTCTTGTCAAGGGGCTGAGGCCAAGGCCCTTGGATTTTGATGGATGGTGGAGATTAAGTGTAGGGTAACACATCATTTAGTCTGATTGCAAGGCCAGATTTCTCCCAAGTGCTGCCAAATGAGCTGGGAGGTCATGTGAATTGTCTGCCCAAGCACAAGGGAGCACCATGCCTTTTAATTAGAACAAGGATGAATGATACGTGAGGCTTTGGTTTGTCAGAGAACTTGGAGTGCCCGAATCCTGTATTCCATTCAAGAAAGCTATACGTGCATACTATTTTGTCTCCATTTTCCACCTCGCCTCTCCCAAATATTCTTTCCTACACTTGGCATCTCATCAGGATGTGGCTTCTGTTGTGTACTGTCCTTGGCTTTGACTGCCCTTCTGAAGCTGCCCCTCAGCAACTCTGGGGGGATCTGTTCTTTATTTCAGTGAGTGATAGGCTCATCAAGGTGAAAAGTTTGGTAGCCTTCATGAGCCAAATGCAATGAGCATACATTAGCTGTTTAAACTGGCACACTTTAAAGGGGAAAATCATCGCTATTAATAATAATAATAATAATGTTAAGCCAACATGAATGGGTACCTCCTGAGGCAAATCAGTACCTGCATGCCCCCTACATGAGGCTCTTTTCCTCCCTTTTTCTACACAAGGTTCCTTTTCTCCCCCTTTTCTTCCTACCCCAGTTCCCAAGCAGGAACGGTCAACACAAAGCCTGGGTAGGTATAGGTATGCCAAGGGACCCTCAACTCTCTTCTCCCAAGGAACGACCTAGTGCTGACAGAAAATGGTCTTGAAAAGGTTAAAGTAGCTATGATCCCACCTTCATCTTAGTATAAGTCAAACTTCATGGTTTCTTAGCAGCCATTTTATCAGACCTCCTAGACATGTGCCCGTTGAGTTTCCATAGTTGTTAAAGGCAAATGGTGGCTCCCCTCATGTCTTTTTCCCCTAGGACTCAACAGCCATAACACAAAGTGGAGGTTATAAAAATGTGTTCTTTGAAAAGCTAGCATTATATAGACAAGATACCCCATGGAGGTGGCTTTTCAAACTCATCAATCCCAGAAGGTGTTTTCTATCCTTGGGGAGGAAGTAAAATGTGGCCTCCATACATTGGAGCTTTCTTCTGTCTCTAGCAAAACAACCTAAAGTTCTGAAACGATTAAATATAGAGTGACCACTGAACTCAAACAGATTCTCTCCTAACCATACACCCAAAAGAATCAGAAACAAATGCCCATGATGCCCATGGCCAAGATGGAGGGAATGCAAGTGCCCCTCATCTGTTGAGGAGAAAAGTAAAAGTGGCATACTCTTATAATGGGATGTTATTCACACACACTCCAAAATGAAATACCAGTACAGCTCATAACCACACTAAATCTTAAAAGCATTATTCTGGGTGAAAACTCTCATCACCAGATACACCATGTGATTTTGTTTTATGAAATGGAAGGCAAGGCAAATCCATAGAAAGAGAAAGTAGATTAGTGGTTGCCTAGGATTAGACAGACTGGGGAATTCAGGGTGGGACAAGTTCTTTTAGGAGACTGAGAATATTCTAGAAATCATTGTGGTGATGGTTGTACAACTCAGAATGAACAAAAAACACTGAATTGCATAATTTAAATGGGCACGTTGCATGGTGTATAACATATATCTCCATAAAGCTGTGAAAATTGGAAAATGCCTCATAAGTAAAGGGCAGTGGGAGGAAGCCTTCTTAATACCCACAAACCTTTGGGACTTTCCTTGATGACGTTTTCATTTTCTTTGAGACAGAGTCTTACTAAAAGCCTAAGCTGGCTTCAAACTTGTGATCCTCCTGCCTCTGTCTCCTTAGTGCTGGGATTGCAAGCATGTGCTGCTAACCCCAGCTTGACTAGCCTTTGTAGAAACACCAAACACTAACTTACAGGATCCAAGAATAGTGTACTATTCTTTGAGCCTAGCCCATTCTGATCCCCTGGAAGATGGTGAGTAAGAGGAAGTAACTTGCCTATGTCACTGAACTTGACAGCGGCAGAAAACAACAACTAGAACCTGGTGCTCCAAACACCAACTCCTTGAGGTTTCTCCTGCCCAACTTTTCCCATTCCCCTGGCTTCTCCAACCCGGTCCCTTTAACATTTCTGCTGAAACTCGGGAGGAGCCAGGTCTGAGAATGCAAGCCCCAAATCAGGGGAATTTACCGTTCTGCAACTGCAGTACAATTTTCTTAAATAGCGGGGCAGGAAATCAGCACTGTAAGTCTCCTGCCACCAGGATGTGGACAGAGTACAGGATTTGACCCCTGGTACAACTAAATTTGTGGAAGAGGCACATGCTTTTCTTTATACTGTATTTGGTGGAATTAGAAGAGAAAAACAATATTCATCTTAGGAAAACCTCGGCGACTGCAGATTTGCTGGCAGCCTTATTTCCTCTCACTTTCTTGGAAGAAACCGAGCGAAAAAGCAGCTGTACAAATTAGCCCTGACTAGCAGGCCCGGGACCAAAACAAAACAAAGCAAAATAAAATAAAATAAAATAAAGCCCCAAACAAATCAGGCTAAATATTGAAATCAGAAAGAAAAATATATCCCACTCTCTGCCAACTCAAGCTCCTGAAACCCAAAGCTCCACTTGGTTATTGGCAATATCCTCTTTCCATGTCGAGAGCAAGTTGGGGAACACATTTTGAAACCCCTTCATCGGCATTCCCATGTTGTTCTGACGGTCCTGTCTGAGGGCAGCGCAATCATTTTTCATGGTTCTTGGAGTCAGATCAGTCCCATAGTAAAAGATGTGCTTCCTAGGTCATCAGTTAACAGACAGTGTGTTCTAGGCACTGTGTGGGTGTGGAGGAAGACAGGATATGGAGGAGACACGATGCCTCCCTGACAGAAGCAGGTAAGAGGAAGGACAAGGGGACACGTGAATGTTAACAAGTAGCAAGGGGACTAGTCTTTCAGGGATAGATTTTCTTTTAAGAGAGTCGGGGGCATTTGGTTGAAAACAGCTTGTGAGGCAATGTCGTGGGTTAAGGAGGTGAATGGCACATGGAAACCATGCTGAGGAAGTCTTCTCGTCACCCTTCTGTCAACCTTGGGTTGGATGTTCTCCTCTGGACTCCACGAATCCCTTGGCCTGATCGTAGCCCTTTTCACATTTTCCTATACTTCCTTGCTTTCTTGCATTCCTTCCCTTTCAGCTGAATTCCTAACGGAAAACGCTGCTGTCTGGTTGTTTGCACGGATCTCTAGTAACTGAACAAAGGGCTTAGCATGTGGCGCATGTTCAGGACATGTTTGTTGATGGGCCAAATAGAGTCAAATAATAGAACTCGAGATAGCTGGGAAGAGCTTTTTGCAAAAGAAGTCAGGCAGAGGCAACCAGTTAGAAGGATGGTTCTCTGATACAAGCAAAAGGAACTCCAAGAACAGAGGACGACAGGGATGGATTTTAAAAGTGGGAGCTTGCTTAATACTGCCGACCTTACAAAATAAAGCGAACCGTCTGTAGGACGGCAGCAGGTTCTCCCATGATGCATTGCAGTGGGCCTACAGACCACAACGAAGAAGCCCGCTTCCACTTCGTGGACCAATTGGTCATGGGCCCAGCTGTCTGTGGGGACTCTAGTTCTTCCGTCCTCTTCATGTCTAGAAGTGAAGCGGATGGAGTAGGCCACTGTTGACGGCCTTTGCCCAGCTGTCTCTTGCTGGCTATGCTGAGTCCCCAGAGAGCTAGAGCGGACCGGTAAGATTCCGCTGGGGAGGGATGGTCTGCCATAGCCCCTTAATCCTATGCTCTCCACCCAGCTCCCACCACCTGGAGGCGTCACACAAAGATGCTCCAAACAAAGGAAAGCACCAGCCCCAGAAACAGGAGACTTCTTTGCCCCTCCATGCCTGTTTCGTTCCACCTTCAGACTTTCTGCGGCCTGGGGGTGGAGGGGGCAGGGAGTAAGGGAAAACCACGGAACTTTTCAAAATCCCGTTTTCCAACAGCTAAATCAGGTTCATTCTGTGTCTCCTGCACAGACTGCATTCGTCTGGGTAATGTAAACACTGCGAAGCCACAGCTGTCTGCCAGCTGCAATGTTGAAGCCCATTTCAGGGGGCATGAAAAAACCTGTCTATAACCATCACAGATGAGAAGTGTTAGCTAATGAATGGGCCCTGCTGAGACCAGAGCCCAGCTGAGTTATTTCAGTCTTGGGCCTTAGCAGAGATTTTTATTGGGTAACACATTTCAAATGCTCCAGTCACTCTCTAGACCCCAGATTGGAGCCCGTTGCTCAATTTCCCCCACTCTACCTCCCTTTAAAAAAACCTAATTTACTCCAGGGACATTCCTGGTGCCAGCCCAAGAATCTTGGTGTTTGGAGTGCTGGGTGATTGGTTAAGGAGGGTACGGTAGGAGCTTAGAAATGCCATGGACCTCCTTAGGATCCCTGCAATAGTGGAAAGAGCAGCTCTTTCCTGAAGCAAGGCTGCGAGTGGCTTCTAGTTGGACTGATCAACATGAAGCAACCTAAGAGGCTTGGAGCTTGGAGCAGAACATCAATATTTTGAATATGCATAAACTGTTGGGTTTTTTTATTTTTCATTTTTAAAAAGGGTGTGTGTGTGTATGGTATGGTGTGCATTGTGTACAGTGTGCATTGTGATGTATGTATGTTCATGTGTGTTTGCATGTGTGTACATGTGAGTATATTGGAGTATGTGTGTACTCCACATGCCACAGAATACATGTGGATATCAGAGGGCAACCTCCCATGTTGGTCTTCACATTTGCCATAAGACAAGGTCTTTTGTTGTTTGTTGTTGTTGGCCACTGTACATGCTGGGCTAACTGCTGCCCCGAAAGCTTCTGTGGATTCTTCCATGTCTACCTCCCATCTCACCCCAGGAGCATCTTCCATGTCTACCTCCCTTCTCACCCCAGGAGCATCTTCCATGTCTACCTCCCTTCTCACCCCAGGAGCATCTTCCGTGTCTACCTCCCTTCTCACCATTCTGGGATTTGAATTCTAGTCCTCATACTTGTTCGACAAGTACTTTGCCGGCTGAGCAATCTGTTCAGCCCTTAAGCTGATAGTTCCTGCTGGCCCCTTGACTTCTCTACTCTTCTTACTCCTCCTCTTCCTCTGTGGGCTCAGGTGAAAGACAAGGATACCAAAGCCAATACCACCAGGTAGGTTGAGATGAGAGCTACAGCCCAGACATTTTGCTGGACAGCCACCTAGAGTATGTATGGCCAAGACCTGTCAGACTGCCCTAGTGTAGTGGGTGGCTGATTATCCAGCCCTGTAGATGAGAGGAACCCACAAGAGGAATGAGGATTTTGTGGTGGTAAAATAAAAATTACATGAAGTTTACTACTTTAACAGTTTTCAAAGGCACAGTTTACTGGTATGCAGTACATACAGTCCATTATTGTATCAGCATCACCTCTGCCTAGTTCGGGACCACCTTCATCACCCCAGAGATGACCCCCACATGCTTGAAACATTCACTCCTCACCCCTTCTCCCAACAGCTCGTGGAAACAACTGATGTGCCTTCTGGCTATAAATTCACTTATTCTAGATGTCCCCTATAAGTGTGACTTGCAATATGTGGTCGTTGGTGTGAAGTCAGCTTTTCGTGAGTGCCTACTGTGTGCTCACCATCAGCTTCAACCCGAGGAATGAGCCTTGGATACACATCAGCTGACCGTGGCTGCCCCATTTGGAGTAGTAATTAGCTTGTGATGGCGTATGCTGGGGATTTGTTTGTGCACCCTTTTTTGTCTTTGTTGTTTCATAACAACTCCAAAGTAGGAAATACTAATATCTCTTCGTTAAAAGAGCTATAGTCCAAGGCTTAAAGAAACTGAACAGGAAGGCCTAGTTTGCACTGGTAATTATGATTCCGACTTGAGTCTTTCTATTATTTATCATCTACTTAGCCCTACTTAGAGCCGCCCTGCTTGTTTAGAGACTACACATGTACTACTTCCTTTTTGTTATGTGCTGAATGACCCAGCTTGCCCCCCCCCACTTAAATCCCTACTGTGATAATACCATGCAGGAGAATAATTTCAGTGGACTCTTGTGAAGATGCCCATGTGTTGTCAGGGAGAAGAGCCTAGCATAAGGGCTGCCTCGTATAAAATGCTCTGTGGTAAAATGTTCTGCCTGGTAAACCTCTCCAGCGCTGCTTAGAAGATGGGCATGAGATCGTAGGTCTAGCCTGAGTGTCCTGGTGTTCGCAGGCCCTTGGGCACACCCAGAGTTTTTGCATTCCTAGAAATCAGACACAAACCCCCTTTCTCTCTTGCTCAGGAGGGTATATGGGAATGGGAATGAGAGGTGTTTGTACCAAGGTCTGTGGATCCACTCAATTTTTTGTCTTTGTTTTCTTTTTCTTTTTAGTTTGTTTGCTTGGGTTTGTTTGTTTGTTTTTTGAGACAGGGTTTTTCTGTGCAGTCTTGGCTGTCCTGAAACTCACTCTGTAGGCAAGGCTGGCCTCAAACTCATAGAGATCTGCCTTCCTCTGCCTCCTGAGTGCTGAAATTTAAAAGTGTACCACCACCACCAAGCCAGACTTGTTTTTAGTTTTTTTTGGTTTCTTGCTTTGCTTGTTTTTGATAGTTCCAGTTCTTTTGAGATACAGTCTTGTTATATAGTCCAGACTGACCTTAAACTCAAGATTTTCCTACCTCAGCCTTCCAAGTCCTGGGATCATGAGTGTGTACCACAAGCCCAGCTCATATCTAGACTTTAAAATGATGACTGGCCACATCTGACAGGGACTCTCATGTTCGAACTGCCTGCACAAGACATCAGACCAATGGCAGAACTTGGGAAAAGAGAAAAGGAAAACGGGAGTTGTTCCACCATTTCATAGACTCCAAGACGGGTGTTTAAAAGATCCAGAAATGGGGGCAGCCTTGGGGAAAGTTCAATGGAACTAAAAGAGACAAATATTGATACTCAACAGTCAGGTTCTATAATAAGAAGAAGAACGGGACGGCCTAAATTCAAATAAGCAGAATAGATGTGCCTCGTGTGTTATGAGTTGAAAATCTTTCCTTCATGTGGGATCAGTTAAAAATCAAGCCTGGGACTTGGTGTATGTTTAATATAAAAACTCTCAATAAAAAGGCTCTAGAGACAAAAATCTAAGTGAGGGTGTGCATGTTACAGTCACCAGTGCAAATAGTCAACCGGCCAGCATTTGCCTGGGAGAGCTCAAGGCAGGCGAATGCGTGAGGATGACAATTGCTGAGAACGGAGGTAGGGATGGAGAAAAGTGTTCTTTGCCATCAAAGCTGACCAGAGTTCAACACACAGACTTTTCTGCGTAAGTAAGGTTTAGAACTTGGAGCTGAGCTGAGTTCCAGGGGCAGGGAAAGGAAACACCAGATCTATTTATTTACTTATTTATTTTAGTGTTTTCTGTTATCGGAGACAGCGGGCTTTCTATATGTCCCTACCTGGTCTGGAACTTGCTCTGTGGAATATACTGGCCTTAAACTCATAACAACCTCCTGCCTCTGCTGCTGTGACTCCTGGTATGGGTCATCAAGTCCATTGATTCTCATGACAGTTAATGCAGAAGAGAAGAGTTTTTCAAAAAATGCGCTCTGGGAAACACATGAACTTATCGCACAGAGGAGTTAATTCTGATTTGAACTAGCCCAGTTCAGGCACTGGGGGAGATATGGAGAAAGAACGTTAGACAGAATGTCTGCACTCAGAACCTCCAGAATTTAATTCTTCTCTTTATTTCTCCACACCGGCAAAGAACCCAGCATGAGAACTGATAGAGAAAGCAGAATTACACACACCCTCTCTTGGATGATGCAACACCAAATTGCCATATGCTTCCGCAGCACAGCTAACAGCCCTGTCCTTTTAAAAAATCCCTGGAATAAAATAGCTACCTGATCCAACAGAAGAGAAATGCAAAACAGACAGCCACAAAGAAGTCTTGATGAAGGCAGGAAAGGGTCTGAGGATTTGGGGAAGCTGCCTAACAAGGCCAGGCAAGAAAGATTAAAGCAAAATGGTTGGGGCAGACAGAAGGCATGGAAGCGATGCCATATGATCAAAGTCTAGAGAGAGAGACTCCTTAAAGGTCATGGCCCCAAGGGACTTAGACATGTCAACTAAATTTGGGGATGTAAAAGGGAGGGACAAGTCTTGTGATGTAAAGCAAGAAAAAGTGGACAGAAAGGGCAAGATTAATGTTCATAGAGGGTACTGGATAAACAGTAAACATTCAAGAAAGTGCAAAAACTTCATTCCAAAGGCTGTTGTGAAGTTGTAAAGAATTTCCAATAAGCTGATGTCTGGCCTTCAACAATAATAACAATGTTAATAACTGCTACCATTTCTAGAGTACTTCCTATATGCCAGGCATGACACTGAGTGAGTTCGCTATGTTTTGTTTTTTGGTTTTTTGCTTTTTCCCTCCTCCTTCCAGCCTTACTTTCTCATCCTAGGGTAGTGACATAGGAAAGAGGCTCAGCAAGATGGTGTCATTTGTCCTAAGTGAAACAGTCAGTGAAGAACCTCCTCCTCCCATCCAAATCTCCTTTCATTCCTAAACACGCTCCCTGTCCTGCCTCTGTCAGTGTGGTGGCATAGCACTCTTCCACTAGCAGAAGGGAGATTTGACCATGGTGAGGTTTCACAGCGTTCTTTCTGATCAGAAGGAAAGACAAATGGGAAATAGATGCCCTGGAACCAAGGAGCCCGTCAGGAGGCTGAATTTGAGAAAGGGAATGAAAAGAAAGGGTTCTGAGAAATACCTAAAAAAACTGCCAGACAGCAGAAAGGTATGCTTTTTTACAGTGCCCGGCTTGGCCTTCATCCTTCACAATACAGAGTTCCCCCAAACAATGCAAGTAGCTCTGTCTTGCACTTGTGACTTCTGTGTCTGCTAAGAATTCCATTCGAGGGAAGTACCATTTTGCCAATACTGTATTAGTGACTGCCTGAGGTGTACATGTTGGGGTCGGGGATTGCGTATATAGGACCCAGCCCCAGAAGTGATCATTCTGGGCTGAAACCTAATTTACGAACTAGAGATGTAGCTTGGCTAGTAGAGTCCTTGCTTAGCATGCATGAAGCCCTGGGTTCAATCCTCAGTGCTGCATAAAATTAGGCAAGTTGGCACGTGCCTGAAATCCCAGTGCTTGAGAGGTAGAGGCAGGAAATAGCAGAAGTTCAAAGTCATTCTCTACTATTTAGTGGGTTTGAGGTCAGCCTTTGCTACCTAACATGAGACCCTGTCCTAGAAAGAAGGGGGGAAGCATTTCAAATATTGGTAAACTTGGCGGAGGGAGATCTTTATAACTGAATTAATGTTATTTTAAATTTGGGGTAGGAAAACCCCTCTATGGTGGTATAAAGGAATGGCAGAAATAGCTGGGTTCATTGACATCCCAAGATCTAAGCGAAAAGCACAAGGCCTTCCATATCTTCCGTACCCACCATATGCCAATTTCACTGAAACTAATAACAGGAAGAAAGAACAGAAGGTGCGGGAACCCTTTGGGAGTCGTTTTCAATTGCTGGCGACCTGGTACCTCATCCCTCTTCATTACTTCATTTTCAGGGAGAGGAGCTCTCCTGACATGCTGAGCAGCTGGATGGCAGTGGCTGTCAATTAACGGAGCAGACAGCCTTTTGAGGGTTTCCTGGAGGAACGCTGACAAACTGAAATTAGGGCAATTTTCAGATATAACAGCAACTTGACTTTCGTTGTTGTTGAGAAGGCTGGCTATTGTTTAGACGGGGAATCTCAATAACTTCTTTGAGATAGCTCCCGAAGGGAAGGGGAGAAAAACTTGAGTATTGAATAATGAGGTGGCCCTCTGTGTGAAGCCACCTCAGTATGCAGTAGCGAGAGCCCCAGCTTGGCAAATCCCCCACGGCAACTACCTCTAGTCAGTGAAGCTCCCTGGTGCTGATGCCTAGATCATGGGCATCATGAACCAAGTGGAAAGGAGGGGCTGGGTGTGACTGGGGATGGACAGAGTGGGCCCAATTGCCTTTTCCATATAGGATGGGTTTGCATCTGCAGTTGCTTGAACCCACAGGCGCAGAACCCATGGACGAGGAAAACGGACTTTAATTACCAATGGTAATGAGGCCCATGAGTTAGGCAGAAACATACGTTTCGCAGAAAAGAAAATGTACAGGTAGGGCCTGAGTTGAGTTGAGGGATCAGGATGAACAAATCCTGGAGGGAGAGAAGGGAATTGCTCGTTTTAGGAGCTGGGAGAAGAGCCTCGAGAACTAAGGAGAATATGGATGTGAATTCTCTTTGCGCGCCAGGCTGTGGAAGCTCCCAGTCAAGTAGTAGTTTCTACCTTCTTCTCTCTGGTGAGCCTAAGTGTTCTGGGTTTTGTGAGTCTCAAGGACAAGAGGCCCAAATTGAGTCTAGAGATCAACTGCGATGTTTCCCAGAGAGGCTCCTTGGTGACAGCATGCTCGTAGGGCCAGCAGGTTGGCTAAGATGAGCTTCCAGCAGACTGAGGAAGCCTACGACCTCAGAGACTCTTCCCCCTGGGGTTTCCACGCCCACTCGTGGCTCTGGATCTCTGGGGCACAGTTGCCTGCCGAAAGCTGGACCTGCATTGGTTAGCTAGCAGTGGAGGCAGCACCCGGCTTTGGGAAAAGTACAGGCAGCAATGGAGACTGAGAGCAAGGACTGGAGCCAAGGAAGCAGGCCCTGCCAACAACTTCCGTTCTTTCCCTTCCCTTCCCCCATTGCTGCCCATGGAGCCCCCGTGACTGGTTATGGGGATGTGTTTGTTAACAATTAACAAAGAAGGAGGGAGCCCTTTTTGGCAATTTTTTTTCTGCCCAGAGGCCCCAGATTTCCCCCTAGGAAAGTGCCAACTACGCAACTTTGGGTGGATATTTGGCTGGATCTCTTTGAAGGGTTTGTCAGGGCCTGAAATGGAAATTGTTAGAAAGCAGAGGAGGGTGGCTGCCAGCAGCCATGAAATGCTAATGACCAAATCATTTATTTTTGCAATGAAATGTCATCCCCTAACACTACAAAAGCAGATTTTCGGTGGTGGGAGGGAGCTTAGAAGTGCTGACTACCTCGAACATTCTTCCTAGGCAAGCCAGTGTCCCCCACACTCCCACTCACAGATACCCCTAGCTTTCACTCCCCCTTGCTCCTGCCTCCTAAACTAAGCTGCTACCATGGATTGGGAATTTAGCTACAACCTGGGATGAAGGAAGAGGCTGACTGATTAGGGAAGGTAATCAGACTTCGGCTATCCTATAACACAAAGCGAAAGTTCATTTGTTTCTACGTTGGTGTGAGGTCGACTTTCTTCCCATGTGATAAAGTTGGTGGACAGTGACAGACTCTACCCTAAAACACAACGTGGAGGTACAGATGATCCTTTCAAGTCTTCCTATCATCGCGGCTAAGAAGACATGGCACTTAATAAGGTTTTCTGTGTGGATCGCCTCAGTTAGCAAGCAAAACAGGATCTACAGTGTGGTACCGTTTAGTTTTGTACTCTGGCACTTTTGCTCGGGGCTTAGAAGGAAGAGGCTGGAAAATTCATTGTGGGCTGACACTAGGGAATGCGGATGATATTTCTGCTGCTATTTCTCTGAAAGCAGCCGTTAAGCTACTATTCCTTCGGGCCAGTTCCTGGGAGGCTTCAACCACAAACAAAGCCCCAGGTCTTTCTTTTAGTTTTTCCATATTGACTTCTGTATTGGGATTAGTGAAAATTTATACCACCATAAAATTTATTCTAAAGTAATATTTTATACGCCTTTGGCTTGAAAGCATTTCAATACCATCTGCACACTCAAAATGAGAAAGGAAGATGGCTCCGCTTAGCTTTCATTCAGGCAAGCTTTGGGAATTCTCTTTAGATCACACTCATCAGACCAATTTTTGAGCAACTTGGTTTGAAACAGGCTTTCCCCGGTCATTTGTGAGCTTGTGTACAATCTATTAGGTAAGCAGCCCTGGTGTAAAAAACAAAATATGTATTAATCCTTAGAGGGAGGAGAAAGATAACTCGGCAGTTAAGATCACGGGCTGTTGTTCCAGAGGACACAGCACCCATATTGTGTCGATGCTCTCTTCCAGCTTCTGAGGGCACTGCACAAACATGAAACACAGACAAACCATCCAGATTTGGCAGTTGCTTGCTGTACCACTGCCTTTGAAAAACCTAGGTTTCTGCTCCTCTGTTACACAAGGCCTTTGGAACAGCCCGTTGGAAAGTGTGGCTCTGATACAGGTGATGCCCTTGTAAGATGAGCTTGCGAGGGAATTACAGAATAGCCAGCTTCATCATTTCCCACCCTCTCCCCATCTTTGAAGGGCTCCTTCAACCCGCAGTCACTGATAGAGTGGCAATGACTCCACACTGAGAACCGAGACACTTGGAACAACTTGAGGCCATGACACTCTTCCCCCAGGAGAGGACCCTTTACACTGGGTCACAGCTAAAACGACGTTCTTCTGCCCTTTGTTGCTGGTGATCTGTGAATTGGAAGACCGCTACAGGCATGGTAGAAATTATGGTCTTTCTCTCCTTGCTTTGACCAAGCTGTGAATTTTTGTTTCTTACTTTCTTTGGAACACAGAGAAGGCATGGAGGCAGTAATTGGTCTGAGTTTCTGGTAACTGTACCCTCTGTCTCAACCTCAGCTGCCTCATGCATAACGGGAAGCTCTGGGACTGCACAAGTTATTAGCTCCCCCTAACTCTGATATTTGACTAATCTAATAGACTTACCAGTGGAGAGGAATGTAGCTAAGTTTTCTCTAGTTTCTTAGCTCCAGGGGAAGCTGTTTTATACCATGTCCTTTCTCCGTGTTTCCCTTTTAAGAGGAAAACACAACTCATTCCAGGACCGTAAAGAGAACACTTTGCAGATCAGCAGGGGGGGGGGGAGTTGGTTCTGATTGTTTTCTCTCTGTGGAAAGGGTCCGTAGAAACCAAGACAGGCACCAGACCTGGCCAAGAGGTGCAGAAGTCTGAGGCAGGTGGGGCAGTCAGCTTCATCAGCACCAGAAGACTCTTCCCATAATGCCGCCGCGCAGACGTGGGGATGCGTGACTGCAGACGTCACACAGTTGATCTAGAGCGTAACTCCAGCTCCTGCGCTTGTTTCCTGTTTCACCTAGAGAAAGTCCATTGCCACTACACACCTCAGTTTCTTCATCTATAAGATACGAAACAGCCATAACACTGTACAGGAAAATAGCGGGGCTAAATACTAGATGAGCAATTGACGGGCACACCACAGTGTCTGATACACACCCATTGAGTGTTTGGCCAATGTCAGATATTTTTGACCCTTGGTCTCCTGTATCCAGAGATGGATAGCAGAATTTATAGGGCTACCTTACACAGATCCACCCTCTTCCCTGCGTCTAAGATTCTCCGAGGCCTGGGACAGCTCTGTGATCTCAGGCAACATCTGGCTGCTTCTGGAATATGTGGTTTTTCTTTTCCCTGACAGCTAATGTTGGGGCCCATGGCAGCCTTCGTCCCCCTAGGTTCATGAGTCAGTGCCAGTGACCAAAAGAATGGAAAAACCTCCCTGATGAGGGGAGAAAGTGCGGTCAGTTCAACCTCAGCCATAAGCAGTTGTCTCCCACATTTGCAGAGGGCTTAACAGAATGTACACTCGCAACTCGCGGAGTGCCAGAGGATTTTTTAGAAAAGAATGTTCCCCGGGGGTACTCCGTGCCTAGGAAGGTCCAAACGAGAGAAAAGAGACTGTGGTCAGACTCGGGGCAGCTGCACTGCCACAGGTGGGGAAAGGCTGAAGATATTCACAAAACAGGTTCTGCAGTGTCCCCCAGGTAAACTGGGGAAAGAGCGCCTGGCCATCTGTCCCCGACTGTTCCACAGGCCATCAGAGCAGGAAGAACCCTGAGAAGTGATCTTATCCAAGCCTCTAATTTAAATATCTGATTGCTAAGGCCTGGAGAGAGGGGGACGATTGCCCTAGAGTCAGTATAGCAAATTATTGACAGAACCAGAATTTAAATCCTAAGCCAAAGATCACACCGTGCCACCAGAGTGGTCTCTTAAAGGTACACAGACTGCTGTCTCTATGCATTCTGGAATGCTCTGTAGTACAAACATACTAAAAAGTAATTGAGGCCCACCCAGAAGGCCTGAAAAAAGGTATTGAGCGGTGCCCAAATTGCAATTCCTCTCGCTTAGCCGCCCGATTTGGGAGCTCCGGCCGTCAAAGCGTTTCAGCCAAAGTGTTCCTCACTCAACTGACTGGGCTTCTTAACTTACCATTTGAAAGCAGCTGTGGTTAAAGCTGAGCTTGCTGACTCAGCCCATGTAGTAAGGATGACTAAACACAAGCATTTCCTGTAGGGGGATGGAAAATATCTTTCAGATGCATTTGTTTCAGGAAAACCTCTCTGATCGGTCAGGAGCTAGCCCACCACGGGCCCGTGAGGAAAAGCAGCAGGCTTGTCCCTGCTCGGCACCAAGGCAGCATTCACAGATGTTTCCTTTCTTTCTTTCTAAACAATATCGTGCCTGTCTCGGCACCATTTTGGTCTGGCCAGCATTTGCACGGGCCTCCATCTGCCAACTGGTAGAGCCCAAAGCAGAGGGGAACGGATGTCTCCTCTGACTGGAGGGGCCTTGCGCATTCCCCGGCTCAGAGGCCTTCCCCCCAAGGGGTGCATCAGGGCTGATCTGCTTTAGCTCAAAGCAGTTTCAATCCTGAGCCCACCTTGAATCATTATGCTGACCGATCTGCAAACAATGTGAACTGGCTTCTCTCTCCAGGGTGCACTCTGGGGAATTGCAATCTGGAGGGAAAGTTATCATGTTCAGGTCTGAATACCACACAGACATTGGACAAACGTTAGGACAAGAACATTGACCTTCAGTGGGATTGCGCCCCAGCTTAAGGCATTAATCCAGTGAACCCAAAATCTAGATAAATATTTCAAGACTTTTGGCCGGGAGGGACTCTGCCTTGCTCAATTAGAAAGTTGGAGACACCTGGTGCGTTCGGGCGCCGCAGGTTCGCTGCGCAGCTTGAGAGTTAGAAAAGGGGGCGGGAAAAAGGGAGAGGGTGAACATGCTCAGCCATCTCCTGAAAGCCATATATAACAGGAAGAGTTCAGGCATCAGGATTCCCGTCTAAGGGGCCAGCCTCATCCTCTCCCTAGCCCTTCCCTCGTGCTCGACTCGGAGAAAGCAGGACTCACAACCTCAGAATTCTCAGAGTCAAAGATTTCTCTTTTTAAGTGAGTAACGACTTCTTATTACAATGGGGGAATGTTTAAAGACAAGTAACTTGGAGCAATGGAAAAGTAGCCTGGGGGAGGACGAAGTGAGGAGGGAGAGAGGGGAAAGAAAGGAGGTGGGGAGAGGGAGCTAGTCCAGGTCTTCGCTATGCAGCAAGGTATGCTTTGAAGTGTTCTTTTGCTTCGCTAAATCTGTTTCTAACTGTGTCCACACAAAAGGAAACCCTACCAGGCAGTACCTGATCACAATATGGCCTCTCTACAAGGTTTTCTGAGTGCGGGAGGATAGGGAGAAAGAGAGTAAATGAATACGGGGCAAAACAGTGAGGATTTGTGTGGCTCCTGGGATCGTTGGAAGCTTCAGTGGAGTGCTGGTTGTCAGTTGTCATGCGTTCAAAAGCTTACTGGTTAATACAGTATCTGTGGGTTCCTTAGCTTCTGGAGGGTTTTTCGTGGCACTTGCCTGAAAGAGCAGAAGAGTGAGTGCCCTTTTCTGCGGGGGAGGGGAAAGAGACAGCATCTCACAGGATTGTCGCAAGGCTAGCCTAGCACTCACTGTGTAGCGCACCGTCCTGCCTCAGTTTCCCAAGCACATGGAAGGGTGACTTTCTGTGCTCAGCTTTCACCGCTGTCTGATGGTGGCAAATGAGGCTCAGAGAGGTAAATGCATGGCAGACTAAGGTCCCTGGGACCACTGTACTTTCCAGCATAGTCTCTCTCTTTCAAACCGAAATCTTCAAAGAGCAAAGTGCTAGTTTGCATCGGATCTGTGCTTCGGGATTGTTGATGTGAAAGCTTAAACATTGCAAGTGGGTTAGGAGGAGAACTATCAGACTGTAGCTAACAATTCCACTAACCATTACAGTAAGACCTTGTCTACTCCCAACCCAAGAGGCCAGGGGGAAATCGTCTTGGAATGACTTGGGTTGGGATTATCTAATACTTTTGTAAAAGAACAATGGGCCTCTAGTTGGCAAGGAACTAACTGTTGCTATTTGGAATAACAGAGGCTAATGTAGGAAAGCGGACTGCCTGCCGACTCAGGTAGGTGCCTGAGCCAATAGATACTGGCTCTGCCGCTAGCGGGTCCCTGGCCTCTCATGAAGCCAACCAGTAGCTTAGTAGGAACAGGCGTGGCCGAATCCATACGGCTTTTACGTAGAGAGTAGAATATTTGACCTCAGGTGCTGGCTGGACTGTTAAGGCCACGTAATCCAGTCTCCATCCAATGAAGTCATTCCTGTCTACGAAGTAGCTGCCCAATCTCTAGTAACAAGAGAAATTTATATGTACAATTTCTCTTTCTGTCTTCAGGCCAGCCCTTCTAGTAACCATCTGTGCCTTTCCCAGGCAATGAGGGACAAGAGGATGCTGAGTGTGTAGGTATCTCATGCAAGCAATTAGGCATTGCAAGCAAAAGTTTTAGAAAGCAAAGCCTGGATTCTGTGCCCTTGGTTGCCTTGTTATTTGAAGGAATCGTCGTTTTCTAATTGATTACATTTTAAAGCATAGAATCCAGGCTGCTTAAAGCAGGAGATTTTAACCTGGGCTCTGTTACTCTTGGATAGCATATAAGGAACTCACGAAATTTCACTGAAACTATGTAAAAAGTTGTGGGTTTGCATTTAGCTTTTCCTCCTAGGACAGGGCACACAATTTTCCTCACATTCTCCAAGGGTCAATATGCAAAAGAGGTTAATAACCATTGTCCTAAAAGAGTAATTGTGTTTATGCATCAACTGCTGTTTATTCAGAAGCCAGCCTTGTTTCTCTCCGTTCCATGGCCTGCTCCACTTCCTTCTGCTGCCCCTGAAGGAGAAGTACCTATTTGAGAACCCCGATCATCTCTAATATTGTCAGACTAATAGCCATGCTTCCAATGGTATAGGGATCAGGGAGGGTTAGAACCCTGCTCAGAGGGGTTCAGTGGTTCTTGTAGACTAGAATGAGTTATTATTTGATTTAAAAAAACGTTGAAGCCTTTGGTTCTCAACACCAGCTGCCGTTTCTAATGCCGACCTTTATTACAAAGACTGAACTTTAGAACCACACAGCTGTGTGACCTGGGGCAAGTGACTTTATCTCTTGGAACCTCAATTTCTTCATCTGGCAGATGGGGATAATAACAGAGTAGCTGTGGAGATAAGTGAGATAATGAGCACCAGGCACAGGGCATGCTCAGTAAGGACAAGGGTCAACAGTTACCTTCCTTTCTAAGGTAGCCAGTACACTAAGAAGACCCGAAGTTGATTTTTTTTTTTCTGAGGGTATAGATACATCTGTGTGGGAGCTACCTTCCCTGCCAGGGAACAAAACCAATAGGGCTTTTGTTACTTTACCAAAACATGGAGTCTGGCCTGTTCAACAGTTGTTGTCTGCTCAAAAGAGTGGAGGAGCCCTGAAACCATGTTTGACTCCTGAACCCAGAAGTTCTGTGTAGGGATTTAGGCTGTCTTTATAGAAGGCCCGAACAATTATAGCAGTCAAATCAGCGCCAAGCCTCCAGCGGGTGCTTTGGCCCAGCAATACTTGTCCAAAGGGCTTCCCACCCTGCTCCTACCTGCTCCTCAAAACTAACAGCGTTGTGAAGGAAGGAGTAGCTGTTGAAGTCGCTTACCAAGGAAGTGAAAGATCCATGTATGGAAAGTCTAAAACATTCATGACAGACATAGACGGCATTAGTAAATGCAAATGCTTCCTGCCGTCATCAAATTCACATAATATTCAACGTATTATTCAGATTAGATGCAGTCTTCATCGAAATTCCAGTGGCATTTTTTATAGAAATAGAAAAACATCTAAACCTTACACGGCATCATAACAACAACAAGAAATTAAAAAAAAAAAGTCCACTTCATTTTGAGAAAGAAAGGCAAAGTCAAAGCCATCATACTTCCTAATATCAAACTACATGACAAAACTACAGTGACCAAAACAATGGAGTATAGGCATAAAACCACATACATGAAGAACAGTGAGGCAGAATTGAGAGTCCAGAAATAAACCCAAGTGTGTACAATCAACTAATTTTTGATATGGGTGTCAAGAAGATATAATAGAAAATGATAGCCTGTTCAGGAAATCATTCTGTGAAAACTGGATAACCACATACAAAGAATAAGTGGGACCTTTATTCCTCTCCTCTCTCTCTCTCTCTCTCTCTCTCTCTCTCTCTCTCTCTCTCCTCTCTCTCTCTCTCTCTCTCTCTCTCTCTCTCTCTCCTCTCTCTCTCTCTCTCTCTCTCTCTCTCTCTCTCTCTCTCTCTCACACACACACACACACACACACACACACCAGCTCAAAGATGACTGACTGAATAACTAAGTGGAAGAATTGAAATCATCAAACTTCTGGGAGAAAACTAAACGGGAGGGCAGCTTGCTATTAGCCCCCTAATAACTTTAGGGTATGGGATCTGGATTCTTCTTCCGGGTTCTCAACTGGCCTCTCTGACTCCATTTCAGGGCTGGGTGTCAGTGGTCAGAGGGTGAAAGGCGTGTGGAATGAGGAAAGAGGTGGCTGATTTCTGGAACCTTTGCCTGGAGCTATGCAGATTTACTTCCCTGTGAGAAGCAAGTCCTTTTAGGGCCAATCCCTTCTCACCTACATGAATGGTGCCCTTTTCTCAGGAACATCTGCTCTGCTTTAAGCAATCCAGGTGGAAAAATTTGCATAGTCCAGAAACAGGACAGTTTTAGATCTCGTCTTATCTTATTATTACTTTTTTAATTTGGGGAATGGAGGCAGTGTGCATACAACAGCCCACGTGTATAGGTCAGATGACAGACACCTCGCAAAAGCCGCTTCTCTCTTCTACCGTGTGGGTTCTGAGAATAAAACTCAGGTTATCCAACTTCCCGTCCAGTACCCCAACCCACTGAGCTATTGCACCATCCCAGAAGACTCCTTTTCAATGCTGCAAAATAGTTCTCCCCCAAAGGGCACACACAGAGGGCTCTTTGATCTAGAAACCACCGGAACTGGTGACTGAGTTACTACCTGTGTCTAGGAGAGACTTTGCACTGTGGAGGAACACATGCCCACTTCCCACTTCAGTCTCTGTTCGGGGTTCTACTTGATGTCCTGGGTCTTGTGTAAAACCGCAGGTCTTCACGAACCTGTCTTCTGAATGGAGACTGGCCATTCTAGAATGACAAGCGTAGCAGAGAGGTCTGCAGAAGGGGTCCTGTTCCCTAGCTGTGGCTGAGTGTTCCTCGCTCAGAGTGAAGCATTTCTCTTGGAAATAGGGACAAAATGACTTTGTATGGAGATTCCTGTGAGACTCCAAAGCAAGATTTCAACCTGCTTCCTGTGCCGGTGAGGCCCATGCCCAACCCAATCCCCTTACACTCCTTCTACAGATTGCTGATAGGAAGGCAGGACCCAGGCTGAGTTTGGAGGGGAAGCGTGCACTTGACCATTTGAAGGTTACCCACAGAGGCTAAACTACACACAGGCTCTGCTTCTTTAGCTTGAGGGCATGGCGGGCCAAAGGTGCCATGCATTTACACTGGCTCCATGATTTTATTTGAACAATAAATTTGTAGCATTTGCGCTACAATGCCTGTCGGCTTTTTGGTTTTTCGAGACAGGGTTTTTCTGTAGCTTTGGAGCCTGTCCTGGAACTAGATCTTGTAGACCAGGCTAGCCCTGAACTCACAGAAATCTGCTTACCTCTGCCTCCCGAGTGCTGGGATTAAAGGCGTGCGCCACCACTGCCCGATCTTTTTTTTTAAAAAAAAAAAATGTGAGTGTTGGAATCTGAACTTCCATCCTCACTCTGCTGCAGCAAATGATTTAGCCACTGAGCTATCTCCCTAACCCAAACATGGAGCCTAGACTGGCCTCGAACTCATGACCCTCCTGCCTCTATTGGGTATACCCTACTGATATGCACCACCACACCAACTATATTGTTTCATTTTCTTCTCTGAGACAGGATCTTACTGTGTAGCTATGACTGGCCTCAAACTCATGAATCTCCTACCTCAGCTTCTTGAGTGCTGACATTATAGGTGTCTGCTACAATACCCAGCATGACTTGGGTTTTCTAGATAGACAAGCATATCATTGCAAATGTGTGTGTGAGAGAGAAAGAGAGAGAGAGAGATCTATTTTACACATAACGAAACTAAAACTAGCCTGGCAGTGGTGGCACATGCCTTTAATCCCAGTACTCAGGAGGCAGAGGCAGGCGGATCTCTGTGAGTTTGAGGCCAGCCTGATCTACAAGAGCTAGTTCCAGGACAGGATTCAAAGCTACAGAGAACCCTGTCTCAAAAAAAGAAACTAAAGCTAATAGACATTTTGTATATACTGTGTTTTAAATGAGATACTTATAACAGTCTTTAATTTGCTCCTTTTAAAAATGAATTTCTCCAAATTGTTTTATCTTAAATTATATTTACTTATTTGTGCATGTGTGTGCATGCCTATGTCTGGGGACCTATGCCTGCCTTCTCACATGGAGGTCAGAGGATTTAGTTCCCTTCTTCCTCCATTCTAAGGGGTCTGGAGAATATATAATGACTCTTGCCTTTGACTGACTTGCCTTTGCTTGATGGCTTCAGGGCTAACAGATGCTGGCTTCAGGGCTAACGGATGCTGGCTTCAGGGCTAACGGATGCTGGCTTCAGGGCTAACGGATGCTGGCTTTAGGGCTACAGACACTGGTGGACACTGCACATTTCCTTGTATGGAACGCAGGCTCAGTATTGAGAGCCTTTACCCTATGAGTCACCTCACCTATTATACAGTTCCCTTCTTCTAATTGATAGTTTGTTTGCAACCATTTGCCTAAAGATTGTTCAAGAAAATAACTGGTATGCATGCACAAAAGAATTTGTCATAACGGTAAAATGGTAACCATTTTTTAATGCTTGCGCTGTATCTGTTATGAGTTGTTTCATAGAAGTTGTGACTTCGTGAGACCAGGATTACTGCAGTCACGTCGTGCTGACTGAAAACGGCAAGCCCAGCACTCTCCTACCGGCTGGCTCAACCTATCACGCCAACTAGCTCTGGAACCATGGGGCCTGCATAGATACTGTTACCCCATGCAAACCGTTGGGCTTGGTCATGTGACTAAAGAACAGAGGACATGGCAAAGGTGTCAGGAGTGCCCTGCCGTGTTGGCAGAGGTTCCTAGAGGAAGCTTGACGTTAGAGCACAAACAAGGGATTGTGAAAAACGTCTTCTCTACTAGTTTCTGAAACGCTTTGATGTACAGGTAGGAAAAGCCATGACAGATGCGAGATTTGAGAAGGAATGAGAGGCAACTATGGGGGTGGAGGCGAGGGCTCAGTCGCTGAAGTCCTTGTCACAGAGGTGTGAAGAGTTGAGGTTGGGTCTCCAGCATCTACGTTAAAAAATGGTGCTGGTACACGCCTGTAGTCTCACAACAGAACCGGGGTGGCAGAAAGGCAGCGACAAGGAGAATTCCTGACACTTGCTGGCAGGCCAGACTAGCCAAATTGGTGAGGTCCACATACAGCGAGAAAACCTGCCTCAAAAATAAAGCGGAACACGGTTAAGGAAGGCATCCAACATCAACTCCCACATCCACAGGCATGGAAATACACATGTACATACACAGACCTATTTGCATATGCAAAGTCACCATATATATGAGAACACTCTTCCATTGCTGTGTTAAAGATTGTAAACTGCTAACTTTAATATGTTTCTCAACAGGCAGGCATGGTGGTGTATCCCAAATTCATTTTATCACTCCCCATATCTCAGAGTACTGTAATCAGGCACCATCTTAGCAGGGGCTATTGTTTGAGACTGAACTACTCTGGGGACGTGAAAACAAGAAACAATCCCAAACCAGGAAATCTAGGTTGCAAAGCCAAAGTGCAGAGTCTGGGTGGGAAACAGCCCAGAGTGGGTAGTCACAGGGAGGGAGGGAGCTGGGTGTAAACACACTGAGAAGTTTAGGCAGTAGGAGGCTCGGGCTGCTGAAAATCCCAGGAGTTGGTAGCCCTGGCCTCTCGGGTGAGCTGAAAATGCCATCAGCTACAATACCTGCAGAGTCTGAGAACTCTGCGGCCATAGCGGGTAGATTGGCCTCTAGAACTGCCTTTCCCACCATCGATTGTTTGAAAGTTCCCCGCTTTCTCCCTCCCACATGCTGGTTTCCTGCCAGACCGGGCCAGAAATGTCTGAGACCAGCAGGCAGAAGACTGGGACCCCCTCAGCTCTCCACATCTCATGCGGAACTCCATGCCCAGTCTCTTTCTCTGATTCTCTGACACAAACAGGGCAATGTCCTTGGGCTGGGGTGTTGGTCTGGGGGATAAGTCAGAACCTGCGCAAAGCCCACAGGCTCCAGAGCTTCCTGGTGCCAGCAGTGGCCCCACGTACACAAAGAAGTGCCACTTCTAAAGGCCAGTGAGGGCCAGGAAGGCATGTAAGTTGATAGAACGCTTGCTTAGCACGCATGAAGCCCCACGTTTCATCCCAGTACCGCATAAATCAGCTGTGGTGGCCCACCTGTGTAACCCATTCACTCTGGAGGTAGAGGCAGGAGGATCCGAAGGGCGGGGCTGCACTTAGCCACATATAGGGTTCCAGGCCACCCTGGGCTACAAGAAACCTTGTTTCAACAATAAGATCAATAAATTAAAACACACTGATGCTGACGATATATCTTTTGCCAGCCTTGTACCTACCCCATGTGTAGCCACATCCTGTACACTGGGAACAAAGAAGAGCTATACTAGAATTCAGCTATGCCCTACTAGGCCCCGGCCCTGGCCCCGGCCCCAGCCTGGCAAATATCAGTATTAGTGAAACCAGAAAGAACTTTCTCCACTTTGGTTGTTGAGAAGCAGACCTCAACAGCCCAAATCTAATCTTTATGTATGATCTCAGTTTCCTTGGCTTCTCTGGAGCCCAAGCATAGTTCATCACAGGGCGTTACAGCATCGCCAAGCTTGGACTGTAGCTTGGGCTCTTGCCTAGGCTGCTTTCTCATCTAGAGCTTGGGCTCCTTTTCCAAGCTGCTTCCATCTTTTGGCAGAATTGAGATCCTTGCTGCTGTAGTACTCAGACTCTCAACTCCTAAGGCTGGACTTTCTTCTTTATGGCCTGGCTGTTTCCTCAAGGCCAGCAGGAAATGCTCTCTCCAGAAAGGCCCCCAGTCTTTCTTTTAACTGCTCTTCCACCCTATTAATGGCCCACCCAGGAGCAAGTCTCTTTTGTAAATTCAACATCAATTGGTAGGAAACCTTAATTACATCTTGAGACTTTATTTTTTTATATATTATGATAAGTTGGCTGGTCAGATTCATGAAAAAAATAAATGCTCTCAAAGATGAGAACTAAAGCTTCTGCCCATCACTATAATTAGAAGAAAGAAAAAAAATCCAAACTAAACTAAAACACCACTTCCTGTTAGCCAGCTCAGGGATAAACATGAACCTCCTCAGTCCTGAGATTAGTGCTTCTGTCATAGCCCTAACTCACCAATAAAACTGATAGTACCCTCATCCAGCTACAAACATCATAAAGCCAAGTAGCTACTACCATTCACAAGGCCCTGGGATCCATCTCCAACACTACATAAAACCGGGTCTGGTTATGCATGCCTGCAGTCCCAGTACTTGAGAGGGGGAGGCAGAAAGATCAGGAATTCAAGGGTCATCCTCAGCTACGCAGTGAGTTTCAAATCAGCCTGGGGTTTTTGAGACCTTGTCTTTTTTTTTAAAAAAAAAAAAAAAGCCCAGTGTTCCTCTGAGTCATCGGTCATCTAGTGTCCCAGCACCTAGCACAGTCAACGTGTGCTGGGAAAAGGGATGTGACTGCTCAGTTCCCTGAAAGAGATGGTCTCGGCTTTGTCTGTTTGTCACATTCCTACAGGGTGTTGAGTCACCTCTTCACCTGTTTTTGTTGTTTGTTTGCTTGGAGACTGGGTCTCATACAGCCCAGGCTACCCTCCAACTCGTTATATAGAGTATAACCTTCCACTCCGAATCCCAATCCTTGCAAGGGCTAGGATTCCGTGATCAAATCCCCAGGCTTCATGGACGCTAGGTAAACAGTCTACTAACTGAATAAGTAAATTGGCAAGTCACAAAAGCAATAGTTTTGGCCCACTGTTCTGCTCATGATTCTGAGAGTGACTTCCGTTCCCTTAGGCAGACCCCTTGGTCGCTTGCCCTTTGTTTCCCCTCGTGTGCCATGGAAAAGTGACATGCGTGGCTGTTGTGAGGAGAATCAAAGCTGGGTGCAGTGCCTGGTGATGATCCCCTCTGGAGCCTGTCACCACTGTTGACATTGAGAATACCGGTGTGGGAACAAATGCTGCCATTGTCACAGTTCAGCTACTTAGCCTCTCCTTTCTTAAACCGGCAGCTGAGGCTAAGTGTTTGAGCTCTCTGGGCCACCTGTTATGAAATAAATGCCAGGCAGAGGTAAGGCAGGCCTCAGAACTGGGCTAAAAGCCAAGCGTGAGTGGGGGTATTGATAGAGGGGGGCACAAAGTTGGCAAAAAAAAACCCTGATTTCTTAGGAGGTTTGAAAACATACAGTATTGCCTCCAGAGCAGACAAACTCCCATAGGAGGGCTTCCTGAAAACTCCTGCTCTGACTCCCCACACGTTAGAGAAGATTCTAGAACTGGAATGGCATTGTGAGCACTTTCCCAAGGACCCTCCCCTTAGGATCCCTGAATAATAGCCACACCCTTTGAAGTGAGCCTCGAGCTCACAAAGTGCCATGTTGTTTCCACGGAGAAAGAATGATAGCCTGGCATAATGGTGAACTTATTCTGTAAACCTCGGAGCGTGTGTGACTGTGGCAAGGCCTAAGCCTGCAGGCTGTGACAACAGGGGAGGGGCGTTTAGCAGAAACACATGCTTCCAGCCTAGTGCTGGAGCGCATGGAAGGTCTTCCTGAGAGACCGTGTGGTCAAAGGCAAGGCAGTTTCAACTCTCTTCTAGGCTTGCTGAATCAGAACAAGATATCTTTTATTAAAATTGCAATTATGTTTGATAGAAAGTTTCCAACTGGGGCCATGAGGTGGCTCAGTCCGTAAAAGCACTTACCTCCAAGCCTGCCTATCTGAATTTGATCTCTGGGACCCACTTACCTCCAAGCCTGCCTATCTGAATTTGATCTCTGGGACCCACATGGTGGGAACAGAAAACCAGCTCCCATATGTTGCCCTCTGACCCCCATATGAAGACAAAAAAACCATAAATAAATGTGTGTGTGTGTGTGTGTGTGAGAGAGAGAGAGAGAGAGAGAGAGAGAGAGAGAGAGAGAGAGAGAAGTTTCCAACTCAATGGATTTCAGTGAAACATGACTTAGATTTTGAGGTTATAAAGATTAAAAAAACTGATGAGGAAAAACAGATAAACCCATTGTTTTAAATCAAAATGAGGATGGTGGTATTTGTGAGTAAAGAGATCCCTGTCACACAAAAGAAATAAAAGATGAGCGGGCTAGGAGTAGCTACTAAAGAAGTTTAGTGGACAGTTACTAAGGAATAGAGCCCCTGGATGAGACTGGAGCACAGTCTGGACTGACTTCAGAATTCCTACTGAATTGCATCATACATGCATGTCAGAGACCACTTCCAAAAGTCTGACTCATCTCCCAGGCGAAGGAAGCCATGTCAGCATGTGAGTCCCACCCCTGGTGTTAGCCCAGGACATTTTTTGCCAGATTTGACACTAACCAGTGATTCCATGAGACCTGGGAGAAGCTGTGTAGCACAATGGCCAGGGCCCCAGCTCCAGCCCTGACTGCTACCCTTTTATCCAGTTTGTGTGCCACTTTCTTGGGAGGCTAAAAAAATGGTTTAACTGACTGATTTAGCCCCTTCCAGCTTACCAACCAGAAAGTTCTATTTCTTAGCTTCAAATACAACAGAGAATCACGACTGGGAAGACGGCCTAACCTTGTGATTTTCATTCGCTATAAAAGATCCTCTAGTCCACGCCCTTTCTCATAGACCCAAAGAGGGCAAAGGCTGGTGGCGCTCACCCCATGACAGATCAGGCCCCGCCATCCTCACCCCAGGCATTCTTCACTCCTTTTCTTTTCAAAGAAGAAGTGAACATTGTTTACAACTTTCAAATAGTGCCGAAGAGTTTGTAGGAAGGGAAAAGAACAAAACAACAAAAACCAGTTCTTTGCCCCTGCCCCCCTCACTCCAGTATGCTCCTCCTCAGAGGCGCATATCAGATCCCATTTTCAGTTTCCCTGATGGTTGCTTGAATCTCTCTAAATAAGGCTTGGACTCCTGCTTCCTTCTCTGTCCTTTTTATCAATCCGCTCTCTGCTGTAAAAACTGAAGATTTCGCTTACATAGCATTACTGTCATTCACCCTTTCTGTTACTTATTCCTTGGTAACAGCTTTGTGGATTGGTTTTTGTTTTTGTTGTTGTTGTTCTTTTTAGGATTTTCTTGTCGTCATTTGCCTGTTTTCCTGTTTTTAACGCAGAGTGTGATAAAGATTTATTTTTTGGTATACAGTTCTATGGGTTTAGGCAAAAATCTAAAGTCACCCGACTACTGCTATGAACATCATGGGCTCAACGGCCCAAATGAATGTTGTCTTTATAATCAGTTCCTCCCTACTTCCTGAGTGGCCTGACAGCCACCGAAAAGGTTCCTGTGACTTCAGTTTTGCTTTTTGCATAATGCTGGATAAGTGGAATCATGCTGTATGCGACCTTTGGCTATTGTGTCCTTTCGCCTTTGATAACTATTTTGAGTCCTGTATTCATTTATAAACTGTCATGAGATTCATTTATCAACGGTCCATTCTTTTGAGTTGCTGAATAGTAGTCCAGTACATGGATGTACCAGAATTCGTCAGGCAACCAGTTGAAGAACATTTGAGCGGTTCCCAGTTTGACAGTGTTCCTTCAGCTCTTCCATTGGTTCCCTTTTAATTTGAGATCATATACTTACACCTTTATTTCTTAACCTGTCGCCACTATATGTGAATTAGGTCTGCCTTTTCAACATAGTAAATGCTTTTGCCGGATTTCCAAAGATGGCACTAACACTGTTTTAGACTTCCTTTGAGACAGATTTGAGCATGTAATCTGTCAGAGGGTGAGAAGCTATCCATCAGCCCTGTTCAGGTCAACAGCCATTCTGAATGCCTCCCCTAGCATAGGGACTTTCTTTAGTACCAGATGTGCGTGGTGCCGGGAAGAAAGACATGCACTTTCCGTTCTGATCGTTGCTAACTCAGGCAGTAATTTTTGGGAAAAAGACCTTTCTTCATGTGGATTTTAGCTTTTGTCTGTCATGCTCTTTCTTTTCCAGCTGCCTTCAGCAGCGAGCACAAAGCCGCATTTCAAAGGAGACTGACAAATTATCCCCAGCTGCCAGAAGGAGGTTGGCTTTCTGTGTGTTCTGTGTCTCCTTCTCCGATAACCAACAGGTTAACTTTGGAAAGGGAACTGACAAAAGCAGAGATTGTCCTTTCACCCATGTGGGGTGTTTTTTGTTTGTTTGTTTGTTTTTGTTTTGAAAGATGCAAATTTGTAATATTCCTCTCCATTCCCACTCTACTTTATGCCAGGAAATACACTCACTAATCACAACTCAACCCCTGTGTTTTGCAAGCATCTCGTTAATGCATTCTTTTCTCGGTGCTCATGGGATCTAAATTATTTTAATTAGCTACATTGGTGTCTTCCTCCAATGAGCAAGTATTTAAAGGCTCAGTAGTGTCAGCGCTGACCATGTAGAATTGCATGGTGTTATTTTCCACTTGCATTTCCAATCATCTTCGTATGTGTCTTATCTGGCATTTACTTGGCATAACCAGAGAGTCTAATTACCCAGCACATAGCAGGTGCTTCTCCTTAGAAACAGCTTAGAAAGTCTGGAAAGGTTCAGACACAACATGCATGAGGGACTGATCAACTGCCTTTGAGTTGATATACATAGTGTCCATATAGTTAACGCTGAAGGATTCTGTGTTAATGCAGAAAATTGGGCATTCTTCGGCACCCGTAGGAAGGCCAATTGGTATAACTCACACACAAGGGCAGCTGCAATGTGGGCCAAAGCATTAGCGGTGTTCTCCTCGGCTTTCCCTGGAGAGGCTTTTTCTAAGAAATTCATCTTTTCAAAAGCACAGTCATTATGGGTTAGTAATAAAAATGTAGGTGTTTAAGGAGAGGGAAATGCCAATTACCCTGATTGAATCATTGCACATTGTCTACTTTTATGAAACTATAACACTGTACCCTATAAATATGTATAATTTGAGTGTTAATAAAAAAGTATTTGAAATATAATAGATATACCAAACTAATAAGAAACTAATTATAGCATCATTTAAAAATAAAGTGAAAACATCTGAAAATGTTCATATGAAAAACATTTATATGCTAAATAGTTATACAGTACAAAATGCCATATCATTATTTCAAATCATGTTTAGAAAGCTGTTTATAATAACACTAGGAAATGCTCACAGCCTAAATTAAAAGGAGGAAGGGGAGATATACAAATACAAATGAGCATATGGCATGCTACCGTGTGTGTGGCTCTGTGTGTGTATGTGTGTATGTGGGGGTGTGAAGACTAGAAGGAAATAAATATAAATTTTAATAGTAGTTAACTCTGTTATGGGATTATGAATTATTTTCTTTTTCTTATTTTTGGAATGGGCTTGTCATGCTTTAAACTCTAAAAAAAATAATCTTTGATTTGGAAAAATCCAAATTGATGATAGATAATAATAAGATAGAGATTTCACTGATGGAAACTGGAAGAGGAAGCCATTTGGGATGCTATGTGGAGAACCACACCAGTGCTAAGTTTCCAAATGAAGCCTGAAAGTCTTTTCAGCATTAAGTGCTGGGAGTCTGTGCTTGGTACTGAGAGCCATTCACTGGTTTCTCGTCTTCTAGCAAATTCTCATCCTTCCCTCTCTCTACTCCCACCCATTTTCCTTCAATTGTCCAAGTCTGTGAAACAAATGCTGGGGAAACCGGACATAAATAAAACCCAAAGGATTTAATATACCACAAAGCCTCCCTTCCTGTGTCCTAATGGCTTTGTGCCCAACTGTACTCCCTAGAGTGGAGGAGAGCTCAAAAGACAGAAATGCTTAGGAACTCTGGAAGGATTGAGACCGAAGATATACAGCTCCCCTTCCCCAACTTTATTTGACATGATATAAACTGATGAGCTCTGTTGGGGGGGTGAGCCATGGAAATTGGTGCTAAATAAAAAAACTAGCCACCAAAGGCTGATATCTTAAGAAATCACAGAATCCTAGACTTTTATAGCAGAAAGGAAAATATTTCAATAAGAATAAGATGCCTTACAAATACTGAGCCTATGCTGAAATAAATGTTAGTTTAAAGAATATCGCCTATCAGAGCACCGCCATTCTACACATGAGGAAATCAATGCACGGGGGAAAGTTTGGAATTGCCTTAAACATCATGGTTTCCTGCTTACAAAGTTGAGACTAGAGCCTACATCTTCTGGAGACTCGCAGATAAAACACATTTTCCAGTTAGATGTTTTCCTCAACTATAACTATTCTACTTACTGTACATGGCACCTGGGTATTTTTTCGTCAGCTCAAGAATACCAGAGACGATATCAAATACATTCTGTTTGCCTTCTTTCCCTGTCACTGGGAATCTGAACCAGAGTGTATTTGACTTTTGTTCTCCTTCAACCCCTCCCCACCCCCAGGCTACTAACGAATTCTGTCTATTTTCCTTCAAAAACACCTTTAGTCCCTATCCTTCTGACAAATTAACCCATACCTCCGGAAGAACATACCTGTGAGGACTGGGAAAACAGCCCTATTAGTAAGATATGCGTGGGACAAGTGTGAGGAACTGAGTTTAACTTTAAGAACCCATGGAAAACATCTGGGCATGAGGGTGGGCTCTTGTAATTGTAGCCATGGGGAGGTAGAGACAGGCTGATCCCTGGGACTTCTAGCTAGTCACCCTAATTCACAAGCCCCAAGTCTCAGTGAGAAACCCTGTCTGAAAAAAATCAGTTAGATGGCTCCTGAGAAAAATCCTTTAGCCTTCAAATATACACACACACATGTGCACATGTGTGTCTACATGAACACGCACATACACAAAGAACAAATAAACCCTTCCAGTATAGATCATCCAGCTCAACTCAGCAATTGTCCCTGAGAAGTAATTAGCATTTATTCAGTACATTCATTCACACAAGCATCTAATGTGTGTGAGCCTTTGAGGTGGCTAACTCATTTTTCTTATTGTCTCAATGACATCCCTGAGAGTCACCACCATGTATTTCTCCATAGTCTCTTAACTATCCATTGCAATTCTATGCAACCCCAGGGGCCTATTAATCCTCTAGCAGTAGAGACTCAAGCAATCGGCCACCAGTTCAGCAGCTGGAGAACTCTGGATTTCTGCCCCAACATGTCAAAACTACCTGAGTGTGAGCTACTTGCTCGACAAAATTAGCTTATTATCATGTGACTTCTAAGCACCATTGTCTTCAAGCAATGAGATTTCATAACTAACTGGAAATGTGGGGTCCAGTGGGGTTTGCCACCAGAAAGTTTGAGTAAACATACTTTTTCTCACTCCTTTAAGAATAACCCAAAGTCAATTATACATAAAACAAATAGACATTTCGAGAATAATTGGAACACCATACTGACCCTCCCATAAATATATATAATTACCATGTGTGAGTTTCAAAACCCATACGAATAATGGAGGAGAGTAGTGAGTGCTTGCCTGATAGGCACAGAGTCTTGAGTTTGATCCCCGGTACTGAAAGGGGTGGAGGAGAAGGAGGAGAGAGAATGAAGTGGAAGCCATCAGTTGGCACTATTACACATCATCAGTAATCAAGGCAAGATGGTGTTGGCAGAGGGACAGACGCATAAAGCGCCAGAGCGGCAAAACTCAGGAGACCCACATAAAGATGGCTACTTGATTTCTTTTAAAGATACAAATATAACTCGATGGGATAGAAGCCTTTTAAAGCTTATTTATTTATTTAATGGGAGGGCATGCATGTGTCTTGGCACTCTTGTGGAGGTCAGAGAACAAGTTTTCCGGAGCCGGATCTCATCTTCCTCCTTACCTGAGGCAGGGTATCCACTCAAGGAAGTTTCTGTTATACCCCAGGCCACATACCCTAGGCTAGCTGGCCCCCAGGCTCCCAGCAGAGGCATAACCAAGTTGATAAGTAAAATTAACCATCACAAACTCAGAACTCAGTATCATATTTTATATTTTAAAAGTTCAAAAAGGATCATGGCCTTAGATATATTTCAGAGTGAAAAGACTCACAAAAGTAAATAGGAAAGAGTCTCCAGGTCCGAGAGTTTAGTCTAAACGCTCATAGACAAGATGGCGCAATGACAAGTCTCATGAAAGGTCAACAACTGGCACCGGGTGAAAATGTGAAAGACTCCAGGAGCGAGGGCTGGCACATGCCTGCAGTGCCAGCCCCTGCAAGGGGAAGTCAAGAGAACTGTGTTTTCGAGGCCGGCCTGGGCTGTTTAGCAAGACCCTATCTCACAAAACACTTTTAAAATGTGCAAGACCCATGCTAAGAGCTGTTCTTAAGACCAGCTGCAGAATTAGAGGAAATACTTGTAATATAGCTGATTAATGAGGAGTGTAAGAAAATGAGTATTAGCTGGGCAGTGGTAGCACACACCTTTAATCCCAGCACTCGGGAGGCAAAGGCAGGCGGATCTCTGTGAGTTCGAGACCAGCCTGGGCTACAGAGCGAGTTCTAGGATGGCTAGGGCTATGCAGAGAAACCCTGCCTCGGAAAACAAGAAGAAGAAAAAAAGAAAGTGGGCAAAGGAGATGAAGTTGTGTTAGAGCAAAGAAGAAGTATGGACGGTAGATATGTGGGTACCACTAGGGAAATACAAACTGAGACCACAGTGGAACACGCGCACCTACGAGAGCAGTGACAACAGCAAACGCTGAGGAGAATGCAGAGAAACCAGATTCTCAGACGTTGCTGTGGGAATGAGAAATGCTACAAAAACACTCTGCAAAACAGTTTGGCAGTTTCTTACAAAACTAAACATGCAATTACCATAGGACCTAGTAATCCCGCTTCTGGGCATTTATCCCAGAGAAATGAAACTATATCCACACTAAATCTTATACATGAATGTTTATAGAAGCTTTATTTGTAATAGAAAATTTTTTTTAAACGCCCCAAATGTCCTTTGATAGGTGACTAGTTAAACAAAGTGTGGTATGATTTTTAAAAAAGAAAAGAAAAGCGCAAATGACAATTTGGAGGGGCCAGAAGGAGAGCTCTAAGGTGCACAAGAAGGGTTAGGAGCCTGTCCTGGAACTAGCTCTTGTAGACCAGGTTGGTCTCGAACTCACAGAGATCCGCCTGCCTCTGCCTCCCGAGTGCTGGGATTAAAGGAGTGCGCCACCACCGGGCGCTCTTGTTCCCTCAACCTGTCTTGTCTGGAATTAGCTTTTGGCCCTACACCCTCCATTAACTCGACTTTGCCCCCAGCTGTGCTTCTAACTGCTGCTCTAGGCTGAAAGGCTCTCTTCCCCAAGTTTCTCCCACTTACTCCCACCAGCTTCTGTTTTTCTCCATCCTTACATAGTCCTCAGGCTCCTGGCATCTGCTGCTGCCATGCTCTACGTTGGTCTGATGATTTTCTTCATAGTGTCTTCATAGGGCAAATGTCCCGGCCCAGGTCCCTAACCTCCCTTACCCCCACCCCAGCCCACCCCAGCACTGGTACTTTGCCCACTAGCAATTTGTGATTGGTTGTTGGAGCCACCTTAGTCTCCCCTGTACAGTTCAACTCCAGTACACAGAGAACACGGGGGAGGGGCTCCAGGGGAATTGTGGGTATGGACTCACTCTCCCTAGCTAGCTGAATTCTGATACTTGCCGGTGGCAGGATTTTACATCTTGTTTTAGATTTTCAAAAAAACATGGAAGCCAGGCATGGTGGTTCACAGGAGACAAGGGCAGATGGTTCTTTGTGAGTTTGAGGCCAGCTTGGTCTACATACCAAGTACCAGGCCAGTCAGGGATACACAGTAAGAGACTATGTCTCGAAAATGTGTGTTTTATAAAGAACTAGAAGAATAGACTCTGAAGTTTCTTGGCACATACGCACAAAAAAAGATACACTAATTGCCCTGAGTTGATAATCATGTATTCATATACATATGTGGAATTATCACACTATATTCCATAAGCATGTAAAATTTAAGAAATAATCCAAAATAAAAATATATGAAGTAGAAGACTAAACTAGTGCCGAATTTTAGGAGAAGAATAGTTTTAGTGAAACAGCAAGAACTAAGAACTAGGATGCAAAATCAGCTTAGAACCAGAGAGAATGGATCGAGGGCTCTTTTCAACACTTCTGAAACTCACACTCTGACAAGAGACGAGAGCACCAGAACCTTGCAAACTGGACATTTCTGGGAGCAACCACATTTTTTTTAAAGCAGGGAGGAAAACTATCCCAGTTCATAAAAACAAGAAATATGTTAACAGTTGCCTTTTTTTCCTACATAAAGCTTGCCTCTTTTTATAGCTTGGAGGTTAAAAAGGGAGAAGGAAAGAACAACCTAGACTTCCAATCCCTAACCCTTCCCTACCTTGCCTGCCTCATGCAAACCTAGCATGTCTCCTAAATAACCGGAAGATCCTGAGAACTCTAGTCGGGTCCATCCAAAAAGCCCTGGAGTGAAGAGAGCAATAAAGGGAAACTGGGAAGCATCTCGGGCCCCACCACATCACCACTACCCCTTAAGTTCTTCCTTTTTCTCTTTCTGATTAAACCCAGCACCTCCTTGCATGTGGGCAAGCTCTATACCAGTGAATATCCCCAAACTAATTTTTACTTTAAAAAAATTAAGATTCAGTTCCCCAAGCTGTCTAATCAGGCCTTGAACGAACTCTATAACCCAGGCAGGGTTATAGAGGGTTATGATCCTTCTAACTCAGCATTCCCAGTAGCTGGAATAGCATGTCTGTACCCCTAGGCCTAGCCTCTTTAACTGATATTGAAGGGCTCCTGCCCATCGCTAAGTGGTAGAGCACTCGCCTAGCATGTGTAAGGCTGATGGTCCCATCTGCAGCACTGCAAACAAAATCAAGTGAAATACTAAAACAGGACCACCCATTCCCGGAGCATCTACAAGGGAGATTTCGAGTTCATGACGTCTGCTGGGAGAGGCCCAGCCGTGGAGGCCACTTAGCCATCTTTGAGTTCTAGTCCCTTTCCCAGGTGTGACCTGTTTTCCTGGGTCATCTAAAGACTCTGGACCCCTGTTTCTTCTCTTGCATGGGGTAACAACAGTGTCCACTTCTGAACACTGTGCAGAGATCACCTGAGAAAGGCTCTTGAAACTGTCATATGGTTCTTGGGTAGGGATGGTTCATAAATATCCACCAAGCAAAGGAGGACATGAGATACGATAACCTTGGATTCCTCTGAAAAAACAGAGGGGGCTTTCACAGTCCAGCCCAAGGGCTGGCTGCCTTGTGGCCCCTCGGGTTTAAGGGCTGGGACTTTGTTTGCTGTCCTGCCCCCTGGGTGGACCACTGCTCTCCCTGCAGTTACTGAAGGACTTGCAGGGAGAGGCTGGGCCTCTGTCTCCCACCCCCCTCAAATGGAGCCTGCTCTATTTGCTCGCAGTGAATTTTAAAACATAGAAGATGATGAGCTTGTTTACGAAATGAATATGTGTGTTTGGCTCCATTTCCCATCTCCCTCCCAGATGCCTTTCCCTCCCCATGCTGAGGGCTTCAAAAGTGCGATGGACTGTGGGATAGGAAAATGCGAGTTATTGGTCTTCTTGGGCTCACAAATTATTTACAGAGCGCAGGATTTACAGTCAGGAAGGATTTTTTTTTCCCCACAGCATCGGGCAAATCCTAGATGCTCTCTATGTATACAAACCTCCTTTCCAACAGTTATGAAAGGACATTTTAAACTTTAAATGGGAGCCCTGTTCACAGGACATTCTCCCCACTAGATTCCAATCAAAGCATCACGTTGAGAGGAAGGAGGTCACGTGGAATCGCCACCTTGGGGTGGCAACTTTTCCTCAGCCATGCCAGGACTCAGGAAGTAGGCAAGGATCCTTCTGTGTACCCATGGTTCCCTCTCTCAGCTCTTTGTATGTCTGAAAGCCAGGCCTAACTTGATACCAGTGGGTAGAATTCTCCCCAGACTCAGGTCAGCTTGGCCGGTTCCATACACAAGTTCAGTTTTAAACTCTGCCCTCCATAGAAGTCGCCCCATTCTTTCCAGCAGCTGTTCTCCGCCAGCTGCCTAACCAACTGCCATCAGGCCAAAATTACCCCCACCTCAAGGTCTGCACCTCAGAACATGATAAACACACTCCCTGGGGCTCCTCCTCCGACCAGTGCACTGCAATTACCCACCTTGGAAGTCAGCTCTGGTCTTCACCGTATTTTTTTTATTTTATTTTAACAATAAAAGGGCAGCCTTCAGATAGCCCTCACTCTCTGCACATGTGGAATGAGATAAAACAGAAAAGTTTGCTGAGTCAGATGCCCAGAACTGGATCCAGCCAGAGTGAAGTGAATGTGGAACCAATCAAGAAGCTTCATGTGTTACAAAGGTCTAGCTTAATGCTTCTCTTTAAACCCGTTTCTAAAGTTTCCAACTGCAGCGCTAGGAGTGGAATTCTCGCCCGCTAGTCCTAGTTCCTTGTTTTTATTTGGAGAGAGGATGTTTTGCAGAATTTGTGGGTAAAGGGGGATTGGGGTGAAACTGAGGTTAAGAATTCACAGGGAACAGAGGTAAAGAATGAAGCCATTGCTCCTCTGGTTGAGAGGTCGGCATGCGGGCAATTAATTAAATGTATATTAATTTTCCAGCAATGCAGTCTGGAAATCAGCACTTCCAACCGAGTGTTTAACACGTAGGAAAAGTCACACTCGTCTTCTCTCTACATGGCCCTGCCTCGGGTTTTTCTGGAAGGAAGACTTATTTGAAACAAATGTCAGGATCAAAGTGGTTCTTGTGAGCGGCATAGAGAAAGCCATAGCAGATAAGGTTGTGTCACCCATGACCTCAGACCCTCTGAAGGTTAGCATGCCGGTCCAGCGCTCATGTTCGCCCACCTGTGTGTCCAGGTGTCTTTGCTTGTTGGTGTGCACAGCCAAACCTGGTGGTCATATTTCTTTCATGGGCTACATGAAAACTGGAAGTAGAATAATGGGTCCATTGTGTGGCCCCCTGCAGTTTGGTGTCATAAGAGGGGAATCTCAAAATGATGGATGGAATTATATCTGGCTAGCCAGCGAGGAGCTCTGAGGCCAACAGTAGAATGCGGCTCTGTTTTAGAGGCCATGGCTGGAATTTTCAGGTGTTCTGAACCCAAAGAAGGAGCCCCCTAAGCTTCTGTGCTGTTAGCTTGAATGGGATGTCTCAGTTTCTGCTCGTGACCCTGGCGAGAGGGACGGGGAGTCTTGGATTTGGCTGTAACCCCCAGCTAGGGAAGGCCCCTGAGCTAGAGAGCTGTCATGGAGGTGCTGTGAGGGAAAGTTTGCCACAGTGTCAAACTCTCTTCCCGGATGCCTGCCTGCCCGCCGTCTGTTTTTTTTTTTTTAATTCACTTGTACATACATTCCTGTAGTATTTACCGAACACCTATTTCAGGCATGAGCCAGGCCAGGAGTATACAGAAGGCATTTGTTTTCTCCTCTCCCTCTCAATGGCTCTTCTCTCCTCTCCCTCTCTTACCATAATTCAGTGGTAACAGGGCTGGATGGAGGAATATTCAAACTCTGTCCCTGTAGGAGACATCTGCGCCAGGAATTTCCGGCAACCCCCAAGGAGAGTGGCAGATTGATGAGACTCTGGTTGGAGTTAACTAGGGAGTGGAAGGAGGTGGGAGTAGGTGGAGACGCAGCCAGCAGTCGGCCCGAGCCTACTCTATAACTCCCATTGATAGGACCTTTGGTCTGTGCCAGGCCCTGTACATGTTGTCTCTCATACCTCATTCAATCTTCCAGTCCTTTGAGGTCACTATTACGATAACACCCTTTTTTTGTATGAGGAAATTAAAGCCAGGAGTTGGAAGGGCCAGGGCCATGTAGGACGTGGCAGAGCCCTCCCTCAAGGTTAACTCTGCATGCCCTATATTCTTTGGCCTCGGTTTGAAGGTTTTAAAAACAATCTTGTTATGTAGCTCAAGCTGACCTGGAATTCACTATGTAGGCTGGGCTAGCCTCAGACCTCATGTCCAGCCTCTCTAGATGCTGAGATTATAGGTATGCACCCCATCCACCCAGCTTAAAGTTTGTATGTGTTTAGTGTTTGTTTGCTTGGAGCCTGGGCCACATGCTAGGGAAACACTGTACCATGGGGCTATATGATGGACACTGAGCTTTTGAAAATGCCCAGACATGGGCAAGATAGTTTAGTACCTGAGCTACCTCAGCCTGTCAGGATGATCTTGGAATGAACCTACACTGGTTTTTAATAGATGTATAGCCTAGGGTGGTATTTACTAAGCACCTCCATCTTCCTGTGTACTTGAAATAACAAATTGTGCTTATAACATGTTTTTTTAAAAAACCCACAGATCTATAGTCTCCCACAAGCAAAATCCCCCAACGAGAGCCTAAAAAGAGAATTCCTTCCTGGAGATACATTACAGTTCATAAATAATAATGGGGTGGCCCTTTTCGAAGTGTCGTGGGTTCCTCTGACAAATACGATTGCCTCTATGCCTTTGTTGAGATTTTCCTCCCTCGTTCTGTAACACAGCCATCACCAAAAGAACCAGGGCAGCTGCCATTCTGTGCCAAGAGATTGTCTTGCCATTTTCCAGGTGTATAAAACCCAAAAAGTGTCAGTTACTTCCCCATCTCTTCTCTGGGGTCATGCCCTGTGAGGTCTTACTCTGTTTCAGCTTCGACTTGTAGGGAGTCAGGGGCCAAATGCATGTGAACAAGCCATAGAAGGAGCACCTGCTCTAGTCGCTGTCCCAGTGTGGACACACTAATCCCTGGCTTTACAGGAGCTTCGCCTTCCACGCAGCACAGCCAGGCTCCTCTAATGGGCCAACGCTTCTGGTTTTAATACCCGGGGCTTGATTTCTAACAGGTGGGTGCCACAGTTGTTCTGCCCTTAGTCTGAGCCAAGTTCATGGCTCAAACAATATAAGATTCTTCATAACGGGCCCATGAAACCACAAGATAGTATTAGTGGGGGGAAATCAACTCAGTTGCTCTCTCCAACACTTCAAGCTAGTAATTTTTGACCAGGAATGAAGAATTCCCATCCTTGCTGCTTTCTTCATCCTGGAAAAAAGTAGACAACTGTCTGTCTATCTGTCTGTCTGTCTGTCTGTCTGTCTGTCTCTCTCTCTCTCTCTCTCTCTCTCTCTCTCTCTCTGTGTGTGTGTGTGTGTGTGTGTGTGTGAGAGAGAGAGAGAGGGGGGGGGGGGTGCATTATAATGTTTGTGACAATCTCAGTGATTTAAGAGCACAGAGCTGTAGAAGCCAGCACCAATGACAAGTCGCCCACTGACAACCCTTTGGCTGTTGATGCTTCTCCCTTCCCTTCCCTCCCAGCACTGTCTGCAGTGATACAGGCACCTAGGCTTGGTAAGTGAAGTCGGGAATTCTTTATAAAGACATGATGAAATCAGAAAGAGACACGGTCCCTGCCTCGGGGTGGAATAGGGACGATGTGACCTACTTCCATGAGAAATCCAAGGCATTGAGGATGTGTGGCCAAGCCTTTCCACATCCGGAAGAGTGGTTAGGTGAGTGGAAAGGCAGATTCAGGGTTGCCATATCTGGTGGCTTTCTGTAGAAGCCACATGTGTTTCCTTTACCAAAGCAGGATTGGGGGGGGGGGGGCTTGGGAGATTCTTCAGTTGGTGAGGTCATTGGTGTCCAAGCTTGAGGACCCGAATTCAGGTCCGCAGGATCCATGTAGAAAGCTGGCTTAGTAGCGTGCCTGTGACCCCAGTGTTCGGGTGATATAGGCAGGCAGGGCCCTGGAGTTTGCTAGTCAGCCCCTCGAGCCAAACTGAGGAAGTTCTGGTTCAGTTAGAGGCCCTATCTCAAAATGTAAGGTGATTGTCAACCGAGGAAAATAGCCAGTGTTGGTCTTTGGCCGCCACATGCCTGTTCGCGAGTATATAAATATATTGGGAAGGGGGGTTGGGAAGGCCTGAATATCCCACAAGTCCCCGAGTTCATTATGTTCTAAGTATACATGCAGATCATGGAACAAATATGTCCTGTTGAAATAGGAGTGGCTTTTTTCTCTCAATTTCTCAAATAAGAGGAATGATAAAATATAAAGTGACCTATAGTTGTCTGTCCTAAGTACCTTTGAATGTCTGCCTCTTCTTTATTGTCTTTGCTTTTCTTTTCCCCTGCTTAAAAAGTCATTAGCTTCCCCATCACCTTGGGCCCTGATACCCACAAACAACCTGTAACTCTTTTTCTCTCCTCTTTATTCATTTGTTTTGAGATGTGGTCTCACTGTGTAACCTTGACTGGCCTAGAGCTCACTCTGTAGACCAGGCTGGCCTTGAAATCATGAAGATCCACCAGCCTCTGCCTCCCGAGTGCTGGGATTAAAGGTGTGACCGCCTCTTTCCTAGTTTATTTTGTAGGGGAGGGAGTTGGTTTTTTGTTTGCTTGTTTGTTTTTGAACATTCTGCCTATGTTGGCATACACTAGAAAGACAACTATGGAGGATCTGGGGGCTTGCACATTCTTCTCATCTTGTCCTTGCCACCTTGGCTTTGTATCCTTAGCGAGGGTCCTCAGGGTCTTCTCTAACATGAGCCTATAGTAGTAATACTAGTACCTATCACACAGGGTTGCCATGGAGCACCTATAGGACTGTACACAAGGAACCCTCGCTCCCTGCCTCGATAAGTGTTCCTTTTCCTCCCTTCTGCAGTGGAAGCTTTCTGTCCCTGAGGAGTGGTCTTGTATAATGTTGAAGCCAGTTTCTGTCTCTGTACATCCCTTAGCAATAAAAACAGAAAACTTTGAAAACTTTCTAAACTATGCGTAAGCAAGTGGAAAAGTCCTCTCTCTATATACACGACAAAATAGTCAAGTTTCAGAATACCCCACGGGCTTGTTTACCGCAAAGTCCTGTCAGCTCTCGCTCTGCTGTGGATGCTGTAACATGGTGGAAGGTAAGTGTGTTGAAAATGAAACAGCACCCTCCCCCATCTCCTTAAATCCAACGCACATGTGGCGGCATAGATTTAAGAGCTGGTGCCTTGGCGTGGGGAACTGCTGAGTGTGGTGGGAAGAAAGAGGCCTCATAAATAACTGCGCAGTGCTCTTGGAGTTTGAAGACCATTTGTTCTTCTGGGAGGGGACATCCTCTCATGGATGATGCCCTCCTTGGCTGTGCAGAGTTTCTGTAACCATACCATCCCTTCTCAAGTACCTGTTTTCAAGGAAATAGGTTCAGCTTTCCGAGACAGTACGGCCTAGACTCACCTGGGCCTGCCCTGGCTGGCCTGTGGTGGAGAGCGCACGAGAATGCTTGACAATACGCTTCTTTGTGGTTTCTTCGAAACTCAGTCTAGCTGGAAAGGCTGGCTTTTGTGTCTCAATGCCTGTGCCATCTCTCGGCCTTTCACTGTGCTAGGAAGTTGCTTGCAGAGGCCCTCTGGAACTTGCTTTGTTCGGCTTGAATGCCAACTCTGCTCACTCTCCCAAACAGCTCAGCCAGCACACACAATCAGGCGGATTTCCCCGTGGATCTTAGAGCAGTAGGCCACAGGCCAGACCTCTTCATGACTCCCTCCGTATCGCAGTGATCAATTCATCGTGATGTCCCATGACAGCAGATTCACTGCGAAGGGGGAGAGACATCAACAGGCTGGTGGAAAGGCCTGAGGACCAAATTCATTTTTGCAACCATGATGTTGGCCGGGACTCTCTGCCCTCCTGGGCCCCTGTTTTCATGGCATTAACATGTGATGCCTGCCTTTGGGGACCTTACAAGACAGCTGCAGGCATTAAAAGGGATAAGAAGACACAATATGCTGTGTTAGCAGAGGGAGAGTTCTAGTCAAATAAAAAGTATCCAAATTAAGCAAAAATGTGATGTTCTTCAGAGTTGTTGCCATATGTAACCTATATATGATCAAACAAGCTTTTTGTGAACTCTCTGGATTCTGCAATTGCTTAAAGCCTTGTAAATAAGCATAAAGGTAGTTTTAAAGGTCATTACCATTACTCCATTCTAAGTTAAACAGAAATTTGTCTTTGAACACTTGTCATATTGCTATAGCAGGGCCTGAGTGGTCTTCTATTTCTAGGGAGCAGAGGAGTGAGCCCTAACATTTCAATCCAGCATAAGAACTTTGTAAAGACTAAGTCTTAGCACGAGGCTCTCAAAGACTGCACAGTTTAGAAAGCCCATCTCAAGTCCCTGTTCTCCCAGGCTTGGTGGTACCAACCCAACTAATGGAGAGAGAGAAAGGTTGGAAGTTAAATATAGATAAGACTTCTCCTTCTCAATAAAAACCTAAGTACAAGGTGGGTTTCTCCACGTGTGCCTGCACAAGTCTGTAAATTCAGCTACTTGGGAGACTGAGGCTGCACATACATGCAAACACACACACAACTCTCTCTCTTACACACACACATACACACAGAGAGAGAGGGGGGGAGTAGATTCTGCAAGAAGTTGTCAATTAGTGTTTACTTGGATACCTACAGAGAAAGCAAAAGGCACGCAGTCCCTCACCAGCTTTCCCCACCTATTTTTAGAGCAGCTTTCTGTATCTCCTCCTGATACCCAAGACCTGCACCAGCAGCCCTTATGACAGATTTCTCTCTGCGTGGCTTCGTTTCCTGTTGTCTTATTAGCTTTCTCATCTAAAACGGAACTTACAGTTTGTGGAAGTTACAAAATCTGATGTGTATAGTTAAAGGCTATTTTCTCAGGAAAGGGACATGTATGTTCAATTTCTGAAAAAAACTACATTGACTAGTTTGCTGGGACTGATGTGCATAATACTGCAAACTGGATGGCTTGAGACGCAGAACTTTATTGTCTCCCATTGGTGGAAGTTAGAAGGCTAAGATCGAGGTGTGAGGAGGGCCACACTGTCTTCAGCTCTAGGTGGTGCAGGGCGGGGAGCTTAGCTGTGTAGTTCTGGTATTTGTCAGTAATCCCTGGATTGGAGATGCATCGTTCATTCCAGGCATGTGGTCATCTTCTCCCTGTGTGTCTTCATGTTATCTTTTCTCTGCCCATGTCTGTCTCTGTGCTCAGATTTCTCCTTTTAATAAGAACATCATCAGACATATTGGATTAGAGCCTACCATAATGATCTCATTTTAACTTTTTTGCCTCTGTAGAAACCATATTTCCAAATAAGGTCTCGTTCTGAGACACTCAGTTAAGATTTCGACATATCTTTTGGAGAGGGATGCGATCGAGCCCACATACATTTGTAGATGAGTGATGTGGATGGAAAGACTCACCTTTAAAAAACTGCAAATAAAAGATGTTTTTGTTTTTGGTGAGGAGAAGATTATCAAGGAGCAGAGAATTACCCCTTTTCACAGTCATAAAATAATATTGTGTATCATATGTGTAAATATATTATCAGATACAATAGTGCAATAGAGGATCATTTCACATATTTATTTTATTTCATTTTATTTTATTGAGACAGTGTCTTATTCTATAGTTCTGGCTGACCTGAAACTTATTATTTAGCTCAGGCTATCCTCAAACATACAGGATCAGCCTGACTCTCCCTCCAAAGTGCTGTGATTCAAGGTATTAGCCATCTTGTATTTATTTTTAGTAAATATACTATGTATTTCTTTTCAGTGTATATTCTATAGCATATATAATGAACACCGATTCAACCTATTGTATATGCATATGTACTTGCATGAATGTATGTTTTAACTAAGTAGTGATTTCAGGAAGGAGGTACCAGATCAGGTCTCTGTTAACGTTGCTGGGATCAGAATGGCTAAATTTAAATCACTGCTACATAAAAAGTACTGGTGAGAGTGATGTATAGTGCTATTTGCCAATGAAATACTGTATGTATGTGGAGACAGGATCAACTGTGAGCACTTTTGACAGTGTTTAGAAAGGGGGATACTTAAACAAAACTGAGATGGACCACGGGTGACCTTAGCCTGGAGGGGACGGCCCAGGACTTGTGGAGTATTCTGGTTCCTCCCTCTATGCTTGGATCTGGGGTGAACCTGTCCATTTGCTTTCAGAAGGAGCACTGTGAAGCCTGTGGCTGTGCTGCCGTTCCTTCTTTAGCTTAGAGAATTTATTCTTTTTGCTTTATTTTTTTGCTTTTTTTTTCTTTCTTTTTATTTTTTGGTTTTTAGAGCCCTACCCATCTGCCTGAGTAATCCCAATGGGTGCAGCACAACCCTTCCAGGCAGCCATCATCTTCAGCACTTAATGGACCTGAAGCTTCTGCTTCTCATTAGACTCTGTCTCTCAACTGCCAAGACAGTCTGGGTTGGGCTTGAGAATTTCTTCTTTCCTTCCGTGTAAAAGCCAAACCAAGGAAGATTTTTTTTTTGTCCTCTTTAGAGGTCGATTCATCACAGAGTCGGGGAAAGGAGTTGTTGCCTCCATTCGCAAATTGTGAACACTGGAACCATCAGGCTAGGAAGACAGAAAGTCCTTGTCATCAGCCATACAATGAGCAGGCCAGGAACCTGGCCAGGGCCCTGTGCTCTCAGTCTACAGAGGCTCTTCTCACTATTGCAGGCTGTGAAATGAAATCTGGGAAGAGGTGTGAGGAAGGAAGGGGCTGGCCAATAACTAGATTCACGTCCTTAAGGTTTAGACAAGGAGGCAGAGGAGCATGAGATGATTTCTAGTATCCTTTTATTTGGGGGGTGCATGTGCACATGTGTGTGTGTGCACACGCATGTTAATGTATATGTGTGGATATGTACATATGTGTGCACATGCGTTTAAGGGTGCGGAGGGCAGAGGCCAGTGTTGGTATTTTCCTTGATTGCTCTCTGACTTTTTAAGACAGTCTCTTACTGAACCTGGAGCTCACAGAGCCATTTAAGCTGCCTGGTCAGTGAGCCCCAGAGAGATGTCCATCTCCACCTCACCCCTGTCCCTCCAGAGCTGGGATTCCCAGCACTCACCACTCTGCCTGGCTTTTTACATGGGTTCAGGGGATCAGACTGTGGTTCAGTTCCCAGCACTCCCATGGTGGCTTAAAGCTGTGACTCCGGTTCCACAGGATCCAACATGTTTTATGGCCTCTGTGGGCATCGGGCATGCATGTGATACACAGACATACGTGCAGATAAAACACCCAAACACGTAAAATAAAATTTAAATTAAAAATGTTTACGGACCAGGGAGCAAGGAATGAAAAGAGGTGGTAGGGATCAGACTCACACAGGAAAGAGATTTGAGGCTTTCTATTTTAGGGGTGTATGTATGTGTGCACATATATACAGAAATGATTTTCTTTTCTCACAAAGTCCCAGCTATGGCCCAAAGCTTCTTTACTCTCTGTAATAAGTACACACACCTCCCAAATTGTAGGCTCCCTAAAATTGACTGACAGCCTCACTATCAAAAGAACCTTTCTTCTGAACCCTTTCTACCTCTCAGGAGCCAAGAGATGGCAAGTGGCCCCAGTCAGGATACATACCCTTGTACCACGTGGCTACACTCTGGCTAGAGCAGAGACCATGGTAGCTTTGAGTTAGGGAAAGATGCTTGCCAGTTAGGCCCGTTAAAAATCAACCAGACAGCCCATAAAATCAGCCGTGGTTTGACTTGGACATAGGCCACTCTTAAGAGGCCGTATACATGCACCCCGCTTTAAAGACTCCTTGCCCAGAGCTCCCAGTTTTGAAAGGGAGCGAGGAATGTGCCTGACTGGGGGTTGGAAGCCCGCGAGAGCCCTCGCTTATTGACACAAGTGTATCAAGGGGGTGGTAAAGCCCTGGGTGGAGCATCTCATCCAACTCTCTGCCCTCCCCAGGGTAACGCCCTGAAATCATTTCGAGCAAATGGGTCTTTATTTTGAGTAGCCTTGTAAAGCCTACTAAAGGGTTAACTGTGTGGTCGGGGGTGCTGTGGGGTTGCTGAGCCTTGCATGGACACAAACCTACCTTGTCTTTTTAAAATGAGAAGGGACTCTTGGGCTTTGTGGCAAATGGTGTTGGGTTTTATAGGAGGGAGATTAATCTCAAATAAATGATTAAATTAAAGCATAAACTGAATTAGAGGCATGCATTTGGGATTTTCCTTACATTTTTATGGAAATTATGAAATACATCCCTTTGTTCAACTTTAAAATTAAACCAACTCAGCTTCTCCACTCAGAAGGAAAGGGGTTCCCAGGACCTGAGATTTTCACTTTTTCCTTATGTATGGCTTTCTGTATTTATTGTTAAATTTGTGCGTGTGTGTGTGTGTGTGTGTGTGTGTGTGTGTGTGTGTGTGTGGCTAAGGCATGCTTCCCGTTGTTTTGTAGCCTTATTGTGACTTGATTTCATGTTGGACTACTTACCTTTAAGTAACTAAATTCCCAGGCCAATGAAAAATTCTCTCTTACGAGGAGCCCGGGCTCTTATTTCTTTCACAACCTTTATTTGTGTATGAGATGAACCATGACATTTAAACTATGCTTGATAGCTTAACAGATTATAAGAACAAAACCAGATGGCCAAACAAAAATCATGCTTTGATTGCTTTCAAATTCAACGCCAAAAATTAAAAACAGCTTTCAAAAAGCCTTGACATTTTTTTTCCACAAATGACTTTGAATCATGTATGTATACATGGACCTCCTGACCCCAAATTAGAAGAAGTATATAAAACAAAAATTTAGCAATGGCTAGTTAGGAGTATTTTCCTCTTTTATCTTTTCCATAGCTCTATTTTCCCCCAGCAGTCCCTTTTAGAATAAAACTATATATGTGTATATACTTAATGGCTGCTTTTTAGTTTAATTTGAATGGCGCCTTTTTAAAGGATCCAGTCGAGGTGTTTTCCTCCATGAAGAAAATGGACTTGGTTAAGCATTAGCAGTTCATAATTCTTCCACAGAAAGCGCTGACGAACGCACAGTTACCTTAACACTGTGTCACGAGGCTCCAAAATAGAACCCGTCTCAGGGTCTTTAGCGCAAATGCAAGTTCCATACAAGCGGTTATTTCATTTTCTAGCTCATTTCGGTGTAGCTTTAGCATAATTAGTCTTACCCACAAGCCTCACTCTTTTTGAGAACGGTTAGCCCAACTAATTCTTTCAAACGGGACCGTGAGAAAACACTGATTTTTCTCCACCCTTGAGACGGTGTGCAGGGCAAAGATACACTGCCACTACCTGAACTGCTAAACTACTTTCAGAGCTCGCCGATGCTTTTCTCTGTCTGTCTGTCTGTCTGTCTTTTTCACTCTGACCCCCATCCCTCTTCCTTGCCTTCCCCCTCTTCTTGTTCTGTAGAAGACTCTTTATTATGACTCTGATTCCTTTCTCTTCAAATAAGCTACAGAATGAACAAATTTCATTGCAAATCAGAGCTCTGACAGTTCTATCTCCCTGAGCTAATTGCATGTTCTTTTGGAGTTTCCTTTTCCTCTGTTTCCCTTTGCTTTGACAACAAGAGTCTGTGACAACAATATACAAATGATCGCTGTGCTGTCACGAGTATACTGAATTTTAAAAATAAATTAACTGTCGAACCAGAAAGCTTCCAGGAGCTTATGGAGCAAGTCCTTTCTCCAAACTGTTCCAAAAACAGATGTGGAAATGTTTAGCTAATTCCCCTCCCTGTTCTCCATGCAGAATTCCTATGTGTCTCTAAAGACATCAGAGGAGATGGGCAGACACAATTCCCACCTGCCTTCCAGGAGGTTTCGGTAAACTCTTCACTTTTCCCAGTAACACCACAAATACTGATTTGCACTTGAGCTTTTGTGTCTTTTCAAAAGATTTCTAAACAAACATGGTGACGCACACCTTTACTCCCAGCACTTGGGAGGCAAAGGCAGGCGGATCTCGTGTGAGTTCAAAGCCAGCCTGGTCTACAGAGTAAGTTTCAGGACAGACAGGCCTACATAGTGGAGCCCTATCAAAAAAAAAGCAGCCTGAAATTTCAAAGGCCCTATGTTTTGACCAATATTCAAAGACATAGATTGATGGTAAGAAAAATTAAGATTTGCTCTTAGCATTTTTTAAATAAGGCAGAGCACAGTAGAGCTAAATACAGCTGAAGTCTACCTCTGGGCTCCACATGCACAGAAAGTCACACACATACCCTAGCCTTGTAAAACCAACCAACCAACAGATTATTCCAGTCTCAATGAAGCTCTGTTGCCTTTAACCACTGCCTCACCTTTCCTGCTCACCCCAGGTTCTATTTTTAACTTTCAGAACAGTGGTTCTCAACCTTCCCAATGCTGCGACCCTTTAATACAGTTCCTTGTGTTGTGCTGACCCCAACCATACAGTTATTTTTATTGCTGCTTCAGAACTGTAATTTGCTGCTGTTATGAATTCTACTGTAGATATCTATTATGTAGATGGTCTTAGGTGACCCCCCATGAAAGGGCCATTCGATCCCCAAAGGGGTCTCGACATACAGGTTGAGAACCACTGTTTTTCTGAAGACTAGAAAGTGATGGATATAATAAATAATTTGAGCCAACTATATTATAATATCACATTGCTCCCCATAAATTATTTCAACAATATAAAGATGCCCTTTTCATTCCATAGGCACATTTGCAGCTTGATAATATTAGAGAAAAATAATTGGCACTGTACTGCATATATATAGACATTTTGCCATTATTCCCTGAAGAGTATAACCTAACAACTATTTCCATAGCACTTACATTGTATCAGGTATTCTAAGTAAGCTAGACGTGAGCTAAAGTGTCCTGAAGGATGGGGCTAGGTTGTATGCTGCTTATATAAGAAAGCTGAGCATGTGCAGATTTGGGTATTACCCCGAGCTTCTGGAGCCAGCCCTCCATAGATAGTGAGGGACGGCTGGATCCATTCTGTTATTCAAATTGCCTTTCGCCACTTTAAACATGGCAGTGCCGAGCTGCATAAGTAGCCTTTTCAGCCATTCCCTGTAGGAAGCTTGACACGGTGACACACATTTGTAATCTCTCACTGCACCTAAAGGTTGCCGTTTATAGTCTAGCCTGGCTATTCAGCCTGCCCTGTGATTTGACTGGCTCTGCTTTCTGCCCCACCGCCTTTCCTAGGATTATAGGCAGCCATACTGCTGTTTTATCTCCCTCCTGGAGAGCTGGTCCTCATGCTTGCCATGCAAGCAATTCACCCACTGAGCCATCTCCCTAGCACTGATCGCATGAATTTTCCATGTAAAGGACTCATCCATGATTCGTGCAAATCTGGGAGACCTTCGGGAGAGGAAGGGAAGCGAAGGGAAATGTTTGCTGAAGGAACTGCTGGGAAATGTATATGCATAAGCCACATTTAAGAAAACAGAAAGCTCCTTGTACTCGGTAACTGCAAGGAAAACAAACATTTTGCATCCAGGTGTTAGAAGAGTTTGCCTGGCCGCTCTATAGCTGGGTTCAGGGGGTATGTTCCATAGTTGAGCCCTCTTTGGTTAAACCAATGAATCTCAGCTCACTGCTGAGAAAATGTGCAGTCAAGGCCAAATGGGGCTCCTGTAATCCATACTCTAAAACCTGTTTTCTAAGCCCACCTGCCAGAAGCGGACAGTAGTCACAAGGTGAGCCGCGCTGTCTCTGTGTTTCCCTCCTCCTCGGTCTCTAACTGCCCCTCAGTGCTGAAGATTTCTGGAGAGTTTAGCTGCAATTCTGTTCGCATTCCACAGCTCCTGAGCTGCTGTGTACAGTTCCAACTAGAACTGGAAATACCTTCAGCCTGGCACCTACTCTATAGTCTCCCACTTCCCTTCTTAGCCGTTCAGCTGCCTTCGGCCCCTGCAACCCAAGTCTTCCCCATCCCTTCTTTAGATCCTATGCTGCTGGCCCATCTCAGCTAGGTGTTAGGAAGGTCACACATGGCAGCGAGTGACTTACAGCCATTCCCGTCACAAATGACTGCCGTGTGGGTGTACATACGCACATCCTTCTCACTGTCCCTGCAAAGAGCAGGCAGCTGGGGAGAGGAGGCTGTTCTGGTTTTTATGATGTGCCTTCAGCAAAAGGGAGCCAAGCCTTGAAGTACCAGGCTCTGACTTAGCAAGCTCCTTGTTAAGTACATTCTGCTTTCCTCTTAATCTCTAGCCTTTCACTTCTCCCCCAGGGCTATGGGACCTCGAGCACAGGTTGCCCTGACTTTTATTAAAGTCTTTTCTGAGTCTGGAGGTGTGTTGTCATACACACAGGCATCTTCATTTATTGCCCCTGTTATGTGGCAATCTGTTGCTGCTGGCTCAAAGGAAACTGGAGGAAGCAGCTTCTATCTTGCCCCAGTTTGGAGATTTGTACTAAATGATTATGGAAACAGTGCAGTCACCAAAGCCCCTCTTTCAGACTCAATGAGAGCATTGGAACTTGAAAAGTGGGCATGGAGCAAGAAGATAGACTGAAATGATTGCCTGGGGACCAATTGTCTTGCTTCTTGGAGAATATATGCATTTGGTAACTTTATTTGGATTATTCATGAGAGAAAGGGAGAGGGGGACTACATGAAGGATGCTTGGGAGAGAAAATGGAAAGCTTAACTCCTGGACCAGAACGGCCTTCAGCTGGAGCCTCACTTTGGAGCCTGAGAACAAAAATGGGATGAAAGAATTGTTTCCTTGGCCTATTCCAGAGGCTGCTTATGGAGAAGGGTTTTGTTCAAGGCAGATGGTCCCAGGTTGTGAGATCATGGTAAGGAAAGGGGAGGGATGCAAGGGAGAGGGAAAAGGAGAACGAAAGGAAGGGAGGGGTGAGAGAGAGAAAGCCGTTTCTAAAGCATGCTTAGGACAGGGTGGTTTCTTTAGGCACAGATAATAAGGTGACAGTAGTGGGGTAATTCTCTCTCTCTCTCTCTCTCTCTCTCTCTCTCTCTGTGTGTGTGTGTGTGTGTGTGTGTGTGTGTGTGTGTGTGTGTGTGTGGTCTTGTTCTTGTTCTTGTTGCTGCTGCTGCTGCTATCTCTATTGTTGCTTTATGGGGAAAAATCAGCCAGCCTCAGCAACGACACTTCAGAATAAAGAAAAAGCACAGAGAAGTCACCTTTGGTTCCTTTTTACCCCCTCCCAACACTACACCCGACACTGCAGAGAAAATGAAGAGTCATTAGGAAGAGAGGCAACACAGTGCAAGCAAGCAAGTGGTCCCCATTAGAAACAAAGCACTTCATCCAGGAGAGTACACTCTTCTAGTGGGCCTCCACACCACGTTTTCCACTCAAGAATTCTCCACATCTGTCAAGAGCAAAGGCAGAGAAAGAGCTGCCTATTTACAGATGGAAAAAGGGAATGTCCTGGGGGGGGGGGGGCGGCTTTTTAGCCTGATGCTATGAGTATAGTAGACACTCAATAAATATTAGTCAAAGGATGAAATCATCTATATGGGGAATACTTAGCAGGGAACAAAAGTTAATCCCTACACTTATGCACATGCATTTCCTTCCAATTTTTAGACACTTTCTGTTTGATTTATGTGGTTTTCCACATTTAAAGTAAAAGCTGGATGGATGATATTTGATGGTGTACTTCTTTCTCCCCTTGTTGCCTCCCTCTGCTGCCTTGCCTCAGACAGTTCTTCTTAGCTTTGTTCCTTTCTCCCTGCCACTGTGTCTACTACTCTTTTCAGGGCAAAAGACAAAAAGAACACAAAAGCTAGCAAGCACAAATGAATCCAAAACAAAGATTTTAGGAGCTAGTTGATCAATCTACACATACAACAAAAACAAAATGATTCCTTTTAAATATAGCACTTCTTTTAAGTAGTTTTATGCAATATGCATTTAAAATGTAAAATTAAGAGCAGCATGATTGGATGTATTTTTTGAGAAGGGGTCTTATTCTGTAGTATAAGCTGGCCTTGAACTTGTGACAATCCTCCTGCTTCTACTTCAGAATTGTTAGGATTTCAGTGTAAGCCACCCACAAAAGGCTCAGAATTTTATTTTTATTTGCTTTTGGTTTTATTTTTCAATTTTGAGAAAGTCTCACTTTGTAGCTCCAACTGTTTTTTTTCTTTCTTTTCCTTCCATTCTTCCTCCCTCTCCCTCTCTCGTTGTTCCCAAAATTTCTTTGATTAACAAAATGTCCCACTATATCAGAGAATTTTTTGCTCATCTTGAGTTACAATGCTACTGATAGAGTACCAGATGAATTCTTTTGGTTGTATTTAATTGAGCCATTCATCCAATTTCAATGTGTGGTTGTCAGGAATAAAATGAAATTTCTCCTTGATTTTTGAAGAATTTGTTATATTCAACTTTGGGGAGGTATGTGCTTGCCACAGCAAGTGTCTGGAGGGCAGAGAGGGCAGAGGACACCTATCAGGAGTCTGTCCTTCCACCATTTGAGTTCTAGAGATTGAACTCAGGTCATCAGGCTTGCCTGCAAGCTTCTACTTCTATTTTAAAATTCAATTTGTTTGCTAAGAAAAAAGGTCATAAGGAAGGGCTCGTTGGGATAATATATATGAGGACATCACAGCCATTAAGACAGACTAGGTTGCTCATTTGAATTAAACTCTATTTCCTATGCCTTGATTTTGTGTTTAACATGAAAACTGTTTGGGTTTTATGCCAATGTACACAAAATGGGACCATTATCCTGATCAGTGCGGGCTCTCATGCTACATGAGAGGGAGAGATGTGTGCTTCGGACCAGAACAGCATGAGAAAGCCACTTAGAGAATCCATTGCCATCCCAGGCCCATGTATCTCAAAGCTGGAACACTGGCCTTGCATGCAAGAGGTCCTGGATTTCATCCAAAGTGCCACCGAATAAATAAATAAATTCCCAAGGCGCCATGTTAGTTATCTTTACCATGTGAGCTACCACAAATTCATTTCTGCCTTACATGGAAGTTCCCCTCATCTCTGGGTTCTTCTTCAAAAATGCATCCCGGAACTTTGCGTAAGACATAAGGTAACCTGCCTCTTGTATTTTTATGTGTTCTAGAATTCCTTCTCGGACGCGTTCTTGCCTCCTGTGAGTTGCTACCCAACCAACGGCAACAATGAAGTTCTTCAAGTTCCTCGCAACAATGGTCTTCTTCTCCATGTTCTGCAGCTTCTCGGAGCAAAATCAGGTGGATGTGCTGTGCTCGACCGATTGGTTCATGGTCACAGTCCACCCCTTCTTGCTGAATAATGATGTGTACGTCCACTTTTATGAGGTGCATTTGGGCCTGGGATGTCCTCCCAACCAAGTTCACCCACACTTCTACGAGTTTACCTACCGCGTGACGGAATGTGGCATCCGCGTCAAGGCCGTCTCTCCAGATGTGGTTATCTACAGCTCGGAGATTCACTATGCTTCGAAGACCTCATCATCTAGATATGTGATCCCCGTGTCGTGTGCTGCCCCTCGACGGTCCCCTTGGCTCACCAAGCCCTACTCCACGAAAGCTGGAAACAATAACAATGCCGCGACCCCCACGACCCCGAAGAATGAGACGTCCTACCACGTGTTCAGCTTGCCAGAGCCGAGCCCGCAAGTTAACTGCAGCTGTCCGCCTTCTGTCTTCCAGCAGAAGAGCATCTAAGGCCCACGTCAGGGACAGAGTCTTCGGAGGCCCATCTTGTGTAGTCGTCTGACACCACTGACTACTTTTGGGACTCGCGTGTTCACTCAGATGGCATGAGGAAACCCGTGTAGTGCCCAGATTTGGAGGTTTCTGAAAGACCTGTTCCTAGCATTAGTATATAGCATTTTCTACTGCCAGTCAGATAGATGCCATTATGGCTTTTTAAGAAGAATTTTGTGAAGGGCTGATTCATATATAGCTGATTATGCCTTTCTTTTTTTTTTTTTTACTATTTTTGTATCTTTTAAAAAAATAATAAAATTCTGATGGCACAAAAGTATCAGTTGAATGGTTTTGCTTCATAAACACATATCTCACTTTATCTGTGGGCCAGGAGTTAATCTACATGGTTTGCCGCCATCAGTGCCTTGCTTTTTTCTCTAGGATGATTTCCCACCCCCTCAGGTTCCTCTCCAAAGCCTTTCCCAGGAGAATCTCTTCCCCTCTATCTCCACTTCCTGTCTTCTGTTTACCACCAACGAGCTTAGCGCTAAGTCACCCTCGTTTGATCTCCAGCTCTACCACTTTTTATGTACAGAAAGGATAAGCTGGCTATCTTCAAGTCTCCAGTGATTCTGGGAAGCAGACAAGTCACGTTCCAATGGTCCCAGGCTAGGTTCCCAAGGCTGAGCTGGGTCATCAGCTTTACAGTACTTTGATAAAAAGCCCTCCCATCCCCAACATATAAACTGTCAGAAAGCAGCCCCAAAGTGTGGCTGTCCGTTAGCTTTCTCAAAGGCTTGGAGCAACAAGAGGAAGTGAATAACTTTTAACTATTTATTATGCAGTGAAGTTACATGCAGACCAGGCTCTGGATACCAAGGAAATAGTAGCAAGAAGAAAGGGACTCTGAAATTGAGGTCACATCGCTAGTAAGCAAATAAGTAAATAAAGATAAATTCAGATAGTGACAAATGCTATGAAGAACTTCAAAGACGGTGACATGGGAAACTGGGGAGGGACCAGGCCTCTGAGGTCCTGCCCTTTGAACTGTGTCTTAGATGTGAAGGCAGGGAAAATCTGAGGAGAAAATATTCCAGATAGTAGAAACATCTCATTTAACCCTCACCACAACCTTAAAAAAGAAGAGCTCTTATCACACACACCCTTTTTAAAAAATAAGAAAACTCGACTTGGCAGAGGCAGGAGGATTGCTACAAGTTCAGACTAATATGATCTACATAGTGAGACTATCTCTCTCACACACGGGGTAAGGAAGTTGAGGCATGAATGATTAAGAAAGCAGTTCAAGGCCGTATACCTAGTAAGAATCAGACTCTTAAAAATATCATGCTGTACATAATAAGCATAAAGTTCTTATTTGTCAATAAAAATTGCTGTTTAAAGAGGAAACTAATGTTTAGGAGAGATGGCTTGGTGTTTAAACCACTTGCTGCTTTTCCAGAAGATCCAAGTTCAGTTCCCAGCACCCATATCAGGCAATTCATGACCATTTATAACTTGAGTTCCAGGACATCCAAATTGTCTAGCTCTGTTGGCACCGGCACACAATCTACACATAATTAAATATATTAAAATAAATCTTGAACTAAAAAGGACACAATGTTTTAGCACAATTTTTCTCATTAATGAAGGTGAAATGCTTTAGCAGACAAGTAAGTACTTGAAAGGAAACCATCAAGGGAAAAGATTCAACTATGGTCGTTAAAGAACCAGATTCATCTCAGTATCTCTAGTCCTTTCTGATAAAATGCCAGGTAGCAATCCCTGGAAGCAAGATATGGATGCAACAAATGTTTACTGCAGTTATCTGATATGTCAATCACTGCATTAGGTCTTGGGAACTCGGTGGCTGACAAAACTAACACAATCTCATGTGATAGAGGAAAGATGCCTGCAGAGTTGGAGGCTTCAGAGGCTATTCAAGGCCAGAGGATGGATCTGCACAAAGATATGAGGACCAGAGCTGCGGTCATTGGAGAAAGGGCCAGTAGTCTGTTCCAATATAGTGGAGGCAGGGCAAAGGGGCCGATGATGATGAGAAACGATGAAATTGGGAGGGAGGGAGAGAGAGATAAAAGATGACAGAAGTGACCACAGAATCATGTGTGGAAAGATTGAGAAGAAAGCCAGACCAGTTCTAGTCACCAGGGCAACAGATAAAAACCAAGATAGAGTAAGCCTGCAATTCATGAAATTGGAGACCACTGAGGAGGATCTTACATGAAAGTTCGTTTTGTTGAATTAATATGAAGGAGAAGGCCATTTTAGATAAAGAGAATGCCAAAAAAGAAACGTGCAAAGAGACCTGCCTCTCCCTTCCCAGCAGCTATGGGTGGGGCTTGGTGAGGCCCGCCCTGCTTCCTGCTGGAGTTTTAGCTGTCTTGATCTTGTCTGATACACGCAGCCCCAGCTGCTGTGTGGGTTATGATGTGCAACGTCCCCCCTGCTCCAGTGGATGGCCCTACCCGAACACTTACTGGCATCCCTAAATGGACTCATGGGTTAAAAAAAATAGTATATGAGTTTGAAGTGAAAAGTTCTGAGGAGGTATGGGAGACACTGGGAGGAGGCAGGAGGAGTAGCTTTTATTTAAAAACGTATTGTACACATGCATAAAATTCTCAAATAATAAAAGAAAAATATGCACGCAAAGAACTGCTGATCAGTAATCATATCTTACAGGCTTGACAACACAATATCATCCAGCAATGTCTTTAATCAGTAATAAGGACTGAGATGTGGCTCTGGAAGAGCACAAAGCTAGCCTAACTATTGAGTCATGTCGCCAAGCCCTAAAGCCTGAGTGACACACCATTCCAAAAGAATGTTTTCATTCTTTATTGCAGTAGTGCTCAGTTCATTTTTAAGGTACCATGATTTCTAAAACTCCATAGCATAGTGTTCACCATGTTTGTAATAATATCAAGAAATGCTTGGTTGCCATTAAGGAAACGGGCATGTATACTTTTCAATTTCTAGAAAAACCCAAAGTGTCTGCACCATTTTTTTTTTAGAATAATTGCTTGTCAGATCTTTAAACGTTAGAGCTGTACTGAGATGTTTCACCCATATAGGGGGACTCAGAGTAATGTCCAGTTGTTTTGTTGCTGGGCCAAGGATGCAACTCACTAGTACAATGCATACATGGTGTGTGCAAGGCCCTGGGTTCAGTCTCCCAGCACGGTGAAATGTTGCTCTCGGAGTCCCATACCAGTGAACCGTATTTCTAAAATATTGTTTATTTATTCTTTGACCAAACCATATTTTAATTATGTAAAGTGCATGTATATATGCACACACATTATATATATATATATACACACACACACATATATATATATGCGCTAAGGGCAAAGTAATTTTAGTTTATAAGCTTTTTTATTACATTTTTATTTAGTGTGTATGCCTGTATGCTGTGTGCCTGTATCTGTGTGTGTGTACATGTGTGTCAAGGCATGTGTATGGAGATCAGAGAACAATGTTATGAAGTCACTCTCTCCTTCCATCATGTGGGTTCTGGGGATTGTACTCAAGTCCTCGGTTTTGGTAGCAAGAGCCTTTACTCCCTGAACCACGTCATTGGCCCTATAACCCATTTCTGAGGTGTATCTAAATACTCCTGTTTCTCTTTCCCTCAACCAATAATGAAAATCTGGTCAAACTTTAGCTTAAACTGTTCACACACACATGCACACGCACGCACACGCACATACCTCATTTTAAAAGTATGTTATCACGAAATGAATGTTTATTGTAAGACGACAGCTAAACTCTACAAAATGCCTATTGCTTCTAATTAGTGTTAATCCCTATGAGAGATTTCTACAGTGTCCTGTTTAAACTCTAATTATAGCCGGATCTTCTCAAAGAGAGAAGGAGAGTTTCAGTTCTGTGATTTTTCTATGACTCTTTCAACAAATGACGTGAAATTTTAGCTTCTAAACTCACTTTAGCTATACAATTACCAAAACTATTGCATTAATGAATTTATCACTGGATAATGAATTACCCCCAAACACCAAAAAGCCCTTATTGTCTTCCTGGTGGCGGGAGTCAAGAATCTGGGTAAGGGGTTTCAGACGCCGGCTCTCTCGTTCCCATCGGGTAGACGCTCTACTGCAAAGATGGTCAACGTACCCAAAACTCGAAGGACTTTCTGTAAGAAATGTGGCAAGCATCAGCCTCACAAAGTGACCCAGTATAAGAAGGGCAAGGATTCCCTGTACGCCCAAGGGAAGCGGCGCTACGATCGGAAGCAGAGTGGTTACGGTGAGCAGACAAAGCCAATTTTCCGGAAGAAGGCCAAAACCACAAAGAAGATCATGCTCAGGCTTGAGTGTGTGGAGCCCAACTGCAGGTCCAAGAGGATGCTGACCATTAAGAGATGCAAGCATTTTGAACTGGGAGGAGACAAGAAGAGAAAGGGCCAAGTGATCCAGTTCTAAAACTTGGGTTTTCTGAGAGGGAAATGCTGAAGCTGCAGGAAAATTACCTGTTAGAAAATAAAAGTTATTGTTATTGATAAAAAAAAAAGAATCTGGGTAAGACTTAGCCAGGTACCCTGGCTCCGGGTCTCTGGGGACAGTTGTAGTACATAGGTGCAGCCATATTAACCCTTGCCCAGAGCTGCAGAATCTGCCTTCAGGTTCACTTAAGAGGTTGCTGGCAGGAGAGCCTAGCCATAAGCTGTCCAAGAGGCCTCAGGTTTCCTCACAAGTCAGGTAAAGAAAAAGAGAGAAGTGGGGAGAGAGAAGGGAGGGGAAGAGGATGGGAAGGCAGGAGGGCCATGTTGGAATTCCCTTTCCAATCTCAGGACATCCTGTAATTTCTGCCATATTCTACCTATCAAAGGAGTCTCTAGATCAGTAATTCTCAACCTGAGGGTCGCGACCCCCAACTACCATCTGTGAAAACACAGATATTTACATTACAAATTCAGAAGAGCAACAAAATTACATTTATGGAATAGCAATGAAAGTAATTTCCTGGTGATGGGATGGGGGTCACCACAACATGAGGAGCTGTATTAAAGGGTCCAAGTATTAGGGAGAATGAGAACAACTGCTCTAGGCCGGGCGGTGGTGGCACACGCCTTTGATCCCAGCACTCGGGAGGCAGAGACAGACAAATCTCTGTGAGTTGGAGGCCAAGCTAAAAATATAGAGAAACCCTACTCAAAAAGAAAAAAACTGCACTGAAGGGGAGTGGGGGAGGGTGACTGGGGGAGCGGGAGATAAGTGGGAGGAGGTGAGGAAGTGAAAATTTTGAATGGTATTATCTATAAAGCAATAAAAAATAAATAAGAAAAAAACTTCTCTAGAGTCTATGCACATGCTATGGGGAGAATACACACAGTGGGGCTATGGGGAGTATACACACAGTGGGACTATGGGGAGAATACACACAGTGGGGCTATCGGGAGAATACACACAGTGGGGCTATGGGGAGAATACACACAGTGGGGCTATCGGGAGAATACACACAGTGGGGCTATCGGGAGAATACACACAGTGGGGCTATGGGGAGAATACACACAGTGGGGCTATGGGGAGAATACACACAGTGGGACTATGGGGAAAATACACAGAGTGGGGCTATCGGGAGAATACACACAGTGGGGCTATGGGGAAAATACACACAGTGGGGCTATCGGGAGAATACACACAGTGGGGCTATCGGGAGAATACACAGAGTGGGGCTATCGGGAGAATACACACAGTGGGGCTATGGGTAGTATACACACAGTGGGACTATGGGGAGAATACACACAGTGGGGCTATGGGGAGAATACACACAGTGGGGCTATGGGAAAATACACACAGTGGCGCTATGGGGAGAATACACACAGTGGGGCTATGGGGATGATACACACAGTGGGGCTATCGGGAGAATACACACAGTGGGGCTATGGGGAGAATACACACAGTGGGGCTATGGGGAGAATACACACAGTGGGGCTATCAGGAGAATACACACAGGGGGGCTATCGGGAGAATACACACAGTGGGGCAATGGGGAGTATACACAGAGTGGGGCTATCGGGAGTATACACACAGTGGGGCTATGGGGAGAATACACACAGTGGGGCTATGGGGAGAATACACACAGTGGGGCTATCGGGAGTATACACACAGTGGGGCTATGGGGAGGATACACACAGTGGGGCTATCGGGAGAATACACACAGTGGGACTATGGGGAGAATACACACAGTGGGGCTATCGGGAGAATACACACAGTGGGACTGTGGGGAGAATACACACAGTGGGGCTATCGGGAGAATACACACAGTGGGGCTATCAGGAGAATACACACAGTGAGGCTATGGGGAGAATACACACAGTGGGGCTACGGGGAGAATACACACAGTGGGGCTATGGAGAGAATACACACAGTGGGGCTATCGGGAGAATACACACAGTGGGGCTATGGGGAGAATACACACAGTGGGGCTATGGGAGAATACACACAGTGGCGCTATGGGGAGAATACACACAGTGGGGCTATGGGGATGATACACACAGTGGGGCTATCGGGAGAATACACACAGTGGGGCTATGGGGAGAATACACACAGTGGGGCTATGGGGAGAATACACACAGTGGGGCTATCAGGAGAATACACACAGGGGGGCTATCGGGAGAATACACACAGTGGGGCTATGGGGAGTATACACAGAGTGGGGCTATCGGGAGTATACACACAGTGGGGCTATGGGGAGGATACACACAGTGGGGCTATGGGGAGAATACACACAGTGGGGCTATCGGGAGTATACACACAGTGGGGCTATGGGGAGGATACACACAGTGGGGCTATCGGGAGAATACACACAGTGGGACTATGGGGAGAATACACACAGTGGGGCTATCGGGAGAATACACACAGTGGGACTATGGGGAGAATACACACAGTGGGGCTATCGGGAGAATACACACAGTGGGGCTATCAGGAGAATACACACAGTGAGGCTATGGGGAGAATACACACAGTGGGGCTATGGGGAGAATACACACAGTGGGGCTATGGGGAGAATACACACAGTGGGGCTATCGGGAGAATACACACAGTGGGGCTATCAGGAGAATACACACAGTGAGGCTATGGGGAGAATACACACAGTGGGGCTATGGGGAGAATACACACAGTGGGGCTATGGGGAGAATACACACAGTGGGGCTATCGGGAGAATACACACAGTGGGGCTATCGGGAGAATACACACAGTGGGGCTATGGGGAGAATACACACAGTGGGGCTATCAGGAGAATACACACAGTGAGGCTATGGGGAAAATACACAGAGTGGGGCTATCGGGAGAATACACACAGTGGGGCTATGGGGAAAATACACAGAGTGGGGCTATCGGGAGAATACACACAGTGGGGCTATCGGGAGAATACACAGAGTGGGGCTATCGGGAGAATACACACAGTGGGGCTATGGGTAGTATACACACAGTGGGACTATGGGGAGAATACACACAGTGGGGCTATGGGGAGAATACACACAGTGGGGCTATGGGAGAATACACACAGTGGCGCTATGGGGAGAATACACACAGTGGGGCTATGGGGATGATACACACAGTGGGGCTATCGGGAGAATACACACAGTGGGGCTATGGGGAGAATACACACAGTGGGGCTATGGGGAGAATACACACAGTGGGGCTATCAGGAGAATACACACAGGGGGGCTATCGGGAGAATACACACAGTGGGGCTATGGGGAGAATACACACAGTGGGGCTATGGGGAGAATACACACAGTGGGGCTATCGGGAGAATACACAGAGTGGGGCTATGGGGAGGATACACACAGTGGGGCTATCGGGAGAATACACACAGTGGGGCTATCAGGAGCATACACACAGTGGGGCTATCGGGAGAATACACACAGTGGGGCTATGGGGAGAATACACAGAGTGGGGCTATGGGGAGAATATACACAGTGGGGCTATCGGGAGAATACACACAGTGGGGCTATGGGGAGAATACACACAGTGGGGCTATGGGGAGAATACACACAGTGGGGCTATCGGGAGAATACACACAGTGGGGCTATGGGGAGAATACACACAGTGGGGCTATCGGGAGTATACACACAGTGGGGCTATGGGGAGGATACACACAGTGGGGCTATCGGGAGAATACACACAGTGGGACTATGGGGAGAATACACACAGTGGGGCTATCGGGAGAATACACACAGTGGGACTATGGGGAGAATACACACAGTGGGGCTATCGGGAGAATACACACAGTGGGGCTATCAGGAGAATACACACAGTGAGGCTATGGGGAGAATACACACAGTGGGGCTATCGGGAGAATACACACAGTGGGGCTATCGGGAGAATACACACAGTGGGACTATGGGGAGAATACACACAGTGGGGCTATCGGGAGAATACACACAGTGGGGCTATCGGGAGAATACACACAGTGGGGCTATGGGGAGGATACACACAGTGGGGCTATGGGGAGAATACACACAGTGGGGCTATGGGGAGAATACACACAGTGGGGCTATGGGGAAAATACACACAGTGGCTTTATCGGGAGAATACACACAGTGGGGCTATCGGGAGAATACACACAGTGGGGCTATCGGGAGAATACACACAGTGGGGCTATGGGGAGAATACACACAGTGGGGCTATGGGGAGAATACACACAGTGCGGCTATCGGGAGAATACACACAGTGGGGCTATGGGGAGAATACACAGAGTGGGGCTATGGGGAGAATACACACAGTGGGGCTATCGGGAGAATACACACAGGGGGGCTATCGGGAGAATACACACAGTGGGGCTATGGGGAGAATACACACAGTGGGGCTATGGGGAGAATACACACAGTGGGGCTATGGGGAGAATACACACAGTGGGGCTATGGGGAGAATACACACAGTGGGGCTATCAGGAGAATACACACAGTGAGGCTATGGGGAAAATACACAGAGTGGGGCTTTCGGGAGAATACACACAGTGGGGCTATGGGGAAAATACACACAGTGGGGCTATCGGGAGAATACACACAGTGGGGCTATCGGGAGAATACACACAGTGGGACTATGGGGAGAATACACACAGTGGGGCTATCAGGAGAATACACACAGTGAGGCTATGGGGAAAATACACAGAGTGGGGCTATCGGGAGAATACACACAGTGGGGCTATGGGGAAAATACACAGAGTGGGGCTATCGGGAGAATACACACAGTGGGGCTATCGGGAGAATACACAGAGTGGGGCTATCGGGAGAATACACACAGTGGGGCTATGGGTAGTATACACACAGTGGGACTATGGGGAGAATACACACAGTGGGGCTATGGGGAGAATACACACAGTGGGGCTATGGGAGAATACACACAGTGGCGCTATGGGGAGAATACACACAGTGGGGCTATGGGGATGATACACACAGTGGGGCTATCGGGAGAATACACACAGTGGGGCTATGGGGAGAATACACACAGTGGGGCTATGGGGAGAATACACACAGTGGTGCTATCAGGAGAATACACACAGGGGGGCTATCGGGAGAATACACACAGTGGGGCAATGGGGAGTATACACAGAGTGGGGCTATCGGGAGGATACACACAGTGGGGCTATCGGGAGAATACACACAGTGGGGCTATCGGGAGAATACACACAGTGGGGCTATCGGGAGAATACACACAGTGGGGCTATCGGGAGAATACACACAGTGGGGCTATCGGGAGAATACACACAGTGGGGCAATGGGGAAAATACACACAATGGGGCTATGGGGAAAATACACACAGTGGGGCTATGGGAGAATACACACAGTGGGGCTATGGGGATGATACACACAGTGGGGCTATCGGGAGAATACACACAGTGGGACTATGGGGAGAATACACACAGTGGGGCTATGGGGAGAATACACACAGTGGGGCTATGGGGAGAATACACACAGTGGGGCTATGGGGAGGATACACACAGTGGGGCTATCGGGAGAATACACACAGTGGGGCTATCGGGAGAATACACACAGTGGGGCTTTCGGGAGGATACACACAGTGGGGCTATCGGGAGAATACACACAGTGGCGCTATGGGGAGAATACACACAGCGGGGCTATCGGGAGAATACACACAGTGGAGCTATGGGGAGGATACACACAGTGGGGCTATCGGGAGGATACACACAGTGGGGCTATGGGGAGAATACACACAGTGGGGCTATGGGGAGAATACACACAGTGGGGCTATGGGGAAAATACACACAGTGGGGCTATGGGAAGAATACACACAGTGGGGCTATGGGGAAAATACACACAGTGGGGCTATGGGGAGAATACACACAGTGGGGCTATGGGGAAAATACACACAGTGGGGCTATGGGAAGAATACACACAGTGGGGCTATGGGGAAAATACACACAGTGGGGCTATGGGGAGAATACACACAGTGGGGCTATCGGGAGTATACACAGAATGGGGCTATCGGGAGAATACACACAGTGGGGCTATGGGGAGAATACACACAGTGGGGCTATGGGAAAAATACACACAGTGGGGCTATCGGGAGTATACACACAGTGGGGCTATGGGGAGAATACACACAGTGGGGCTATCAGGAGAATACACACAGTGGGGCTATGGGGAGAATATACACAGTGGGGCTATGGGGAGAATATACACAGTGGGGCTATGGGGAGAATACACACAGTGGGGCTATCAGGAGAATATACACAGTGGGGCTATCGGGAGAATACACACAGTGGGGCTATGGGGAGAATATACACAGTGGGGCTATCAGGAGAATACACACAGTGCTGCTATGGGGAGAATATACACAGTGGGGCTATCAGGAGAATATACACAGTGGGGCTATCGGGAGAATACACACAGTGGGGCTATCGGGAGAATACACACAGTGGGGCTATCGGGAGTATACACACAGTGGGGCTATCGGGAGAATACACACAGTGGGGCTATCGGGAGAATATACACAGTGGGGCTTGACATTGCTGTCACAGGCATATATTCTTTTCAGGTGGATGTTTTTGTTTTTAAGACAGAGTTTCTCTGTGTAGCCCTGGCTGTCCGGAAACTCACTCTGTAGACCAGGCTGACCTCGAACTCAGAGATTCCTCTGCCTCTGCCTCTGCCTCCCAGGATTAAAGGTGTGTGCCACCACCATCCAGTGGGCTAATCATCTAAATTAATTCAGGTTCAAATGATTAGTGATCAGGTCCAATCTCCAACTGTACCTGCGGACTACACGTTCTCCAACTCAACCAGCGATTACTCCTAGTGTTGTTCACCTTTCCTTAAATGATGGAATAAACCAACTGTTTACATGGCATTGAGACTGAGTTGGGGAAAGGGCAGAGAGGGAGAGCAAGGAAAGAGATACCTTGAAAGAGGGAGCCGTTGTGGGGTTAGTGAGAAACCAGGCACTAGGGAAACTCGCAGGAAACCACAAGGATGACGCCAGCTAAGAATCTAAGCAATAGTGGAGAGAGTGCCTAAACTGTCCTTCCCCTGTAATCAGATTGATGACTACCTTAGTGGTCATCATAGAACCTTCATCCAGCAACTGATGGAAGCCGATGCAGAGATCCAGAGCTAAGCACTGGGCCGAGCTCCTGGAGTCCAGTTGAAGAGAGGGAGGAACAATATTTTGAGCAAAGGGGCCAAGACCATGATGGGGATACCCACAGAAACAGCTGACTCGAGCTAGTGGAGCTCACTGACCATGGACTGACACTGAGGAACCAGCCTAAGACCAAATGTGGGGGACAGTTGAGTGGCATGGGCAGTCTGGGGGCCACTAGCAGGGGAATCAGTATTTATCCCTAGTGCATGAACTGGCTCTTTGGAGCTCACTCCCTATGGAGGCATATCTCGCTCAGCCTAGATACATGGGGGAGGGCTTGGTCCTGTCTCAAGTGATGGGTCAGACTTTATTGACTCCCCATGGGAAGCCTCACCCTCTCTGAGGAGTGGATGGGGGTGAGGTGGGGAGAAAGTGGAAGGAGTGGGAGGATGGGAGGGAGAGGGAACTGGGATTGGCTTGAAAATAAGATTGTTTGAAAAATGAAGAAGAAGAGGAGGAGGAGGAGGAGGAGGCAGAAGAAGAAGAAGAAGAAGAAGAAGAAGAAGAAGAAGAAGAAGAAGAAGAAGAAGAAGAAGAAGAAGAAGAAGAGGAAGAGGAAGAGGAAGAGGAAGAGGAAGAGGAAGAGGAAGAGGAAGAGGAAGAGGAAGAAGAAGAAGAAGAAGGCAGTGAGATGGCTCAGCAACAAAGGCACTTGCTACCTGACCATCTGAGTTCGAAGCCCAGGACTCAAGGAATAGGAGTACTCCACAAAGCTGTTCTCACGTGTGCACCACATACTCATACATTCATAGTGAGTAAATAAATATCATTTTGGAAGAAAAATTATAAATAATTTGGAGATTAAGTCTTCAGGAGGATGTACATAAGCCATATGCAAAATCTATGCCATGAGAATGGCATCTATATAGACCAGAACATGTAAAGGTTTTGCCATCAGTGAGGGGTGGAGTACTAGAACTAGTCCCCTATGGCTACCAAAGGATGGTTCTAACATGTTTGTGTATCTTTATGTTCGTGTGTGTGTGTGTGTGTGTGGCAAATATTTGTATATTTCCCCACATTATGCAGTAGCTAAGGTTGAGAGACTGGGACGGCCCTTGGCTTACTGATTTATATTTGTGTTCAAACCATGCTCCCCATTGCTTCCTATTTCATGTTTTACTTTCGTTCTTATACCATTCGTGCCTATCTTCTTCAGCCATTGGTGACGCCATGTACGGCTTACCTGAAGACCCATGCATGAAACCAAAGAATTTCATGGCCTTATTAGCTGAGAGGGGCTGCCATGCATGGCAGGTGATGTGCTCAAAGGAGGGCAGAAGGTACCAGAAGAGGAGTGGCAGGTGTGCTCACTACCTTGTGTTTGCCAGCATTTGTTTGTACCTGTTCTCAGACAGGCAAAGGGGGAATAGCTCCAAATCTGAGAGACAAATGCTAATTTTATATGTAAAGATGCTTTACATATGAAACTTGACAGTTATGCAGAAATCCAGCCATTCGAATGCACCCATGTTCTACAGTTACTGGGAGGAATACTGAAATCACCCAAGATGTGGCTGATGCTGTTTTAACTTTGTCATACATACCGTACTAATATAAATGATTTGCTTTTCAAGGTAGTTTAACATTCTTTTTTCTTTTAGCCAAATAATCTAATTATGTGTAGCTGTGTTTTGTAGTTCATGCCTGTGAATCCCAGAATTAGGAGGATTATGAGTTCAAGGTCAGCCTGGGCTATATAGGAAGATCTTGTCTAAAAATATGAAAAGCCAAAATATTTTAAGCTCTTTATACAACTTCAACACACATACATCATTTGAAAAACATTCAGAGGCTGAGGAAGAGGGTTCTTGAAAGATTGGAGCCAACCTGGGCAACACAGTGAGTTCAGAGCACCCTGGCCTACAATATAATACTCAGTCTCAGAAGAACAAAGAAAAAAGTCTATTTTTTAAATGATGTCCGTCATTCTATTTTCTTTTTAAAATTTCCATTTGTTTGTTTTTATTTATTTATATAGAGGACTTCTAGTGTGCCTCAGTTTACGTGTAGAGATCACAGGACGAGTCTCTGGTGTCAGTTCTGTCTGGTGGGTTAGAGAGAAAATTCAGGTCCTCATTTGGTGGCAAGTGACTTTACACTCTCAGCCACCTCGCTTACCCCATCTGGTTTTTTAAGCTTCATTTGCATGACAAAACTCAGGGAAAACTAGCGTAGGGAACAAAGAGAAATTGCAACCCACCTCACAGGTAAGGCAGGGGCAGTAGTTTAAGGACAAATTGATGTAGAAATAAGCTTCCTTGTCATTTCTTTCTTTTTCTGTCTTTTCCTGTCCTTTTTAATTGATTTTTATTGAGCTCTACATTTTTCTCTGCTCCACTCCCTTCCTCTCCCCTCCACTTCAACCCTCCCCTAAGATCCCCATGCTCCCAATTTTCTCAGGAGATCTTATCTTTTTCTGCTTCCCATGTAGAACTGTGTGAGTCTCTCATAGTGTTCTCATTGTTGTCTAAGTTCTATATGATTGTGTTTTGTAGCCTGGTTTTCTTTGCTTTATGTTTAAAAACCACCTATGAGTGAGTACATGTGATAATTGTCTTTCTGTGTCTGGGTTACCTCACTCAAAATAATGTTTTCTAGCTCCATATATTTTCCTGCAAAATTCAAGATGTCATTATTTTTGTCTTCTGTGTAGTACTCCATTGTGTAAATAACACATTTTCCTTAACCATTCTTCGGTCTAGAGGCATTTAGGTTGTTTCCAGGATCTGGCTATGACAAACAATGCTGCTATGAACATAGTTGAGCACATGTCCTTGTGGCATGATTGAGCATCCTTTGGATATATACCCATAAGTGGTATTACTGGATCTTGAGGAAGGTTGTTTCATAATTTTCTGAGAAATCGCTACACTGACATTTAAAGGGGCTGTACCAGCTCGTGTTCCCACCAGCAATGCAGAAGTGTTCCCTTTTCCCCATTAACTTATTACTTTCCAGCATAAGTTGTCAGAAGTATTTTTGATCTTGGCCATTCTTACAGGTATAAGATGGAATCTTAGAGTTGTTTTGATTTGCATTTCTCTGATGACTAAGGATGTTCAACATTTCCTTAAGTGTCTTTCAGCCACTTTAGATTCCTCTGCTGAGAGTTCTCTGTTTAGGTCTGTACTCCATTTTTTATTGGATTATTTGTTCTTTTAATGACCAATTTCTTGAGTTCTTTGTATATTTTGGATATTAGACCTCTGTCTGATGTGGGGTTAGTGAAGATCTTTTTCCATTCTGTAGGCTGTCATTTTGTCTTGTTGACTGAGTCCTTTGCTTTACAGAAGCTTTTCAGTTTCAGGAGGTCCCATTTATTAATTCTTTCTCTCAGTGTCTGTGCTGCTTGGGTTATACCTAGGAAGTGATCTCCTATGCCAATGCATCCAAGTGTACTTCCCACTTTCTCTTCTATAAGTTCAGTGTGGCTGGCTTTATGTTGATGAGGTCTTTGATCTATTTGGACTTGAGTTTTGTGCATGTTGATAGATATAAGTCTATTTTCATTCATCTACATGTTGATATCCAGTTATGCCAGCACCATTTGTTAAATATGCTTTATTTTTTCCATTTGATATTTTTTGCTTCTTTGTCAAAAATCAGATGTTTGAAGGTATATGGATTAATATCCAGGTCTTTGATTCTGTTCTATTGGTCCTCCTATCTGTTCTTATGCCAATACCAAGCTGTTTTCAGTACTGTAGCTCTGTAATAGAGTTTGAAGTCAGGGATTGTGATGCCTCCAGAAGTTCTGCTATTGTACAGGATTGTTTTGACTATGCTGGGTTTTTTTCCTTTTCCCTGTGAAGTTGAGTACCATTCTTTCGAGGTCTGTGAAGAATTTTGCTGGGATTTTGATGGGCATTGCTTTTGGTAAGACTGCCATTTTTACTATGTTAATTCTGCCTACCCAAGAGCATGGGAGATCTTTCCACTTTCTGGTGTCTTCTTCAATTTCTTTCTTCAAAGATTTATAGTTCATGTCATACAAATCTTCCACTTGTTTAGAGTTACTCTGAGATATGTAATGCTATTTGTGGCTATTATGAAGGGTGTTGTTTCTCTGACTTCTTCCCTAGCCATTTTATCATCTGTATACAGGAGGGTTACTGATTTTTTTTAAGTTAATCTTGTATCCTGCTACATTACTAAAAGTGTTTATGAGTTGTAGAAGTTCCTTGGTAGAATTTTTGGGATCGGTTATGTAAACTATCATATCATCAGCAAACAGTGAGAGTTTGACTTCTTCTTTTCCGATTTGTATCCCCTTGATCCCCTTGGTGTCGTATTGCTCTAGCTAGGACCTCAAGAACTATATTGAATAGATATGGAGAGAGAGGACAACCTTGTCTTGTTCCTAATTTCAGTGGGATCGCTGGGAGTTTCTCTCCATTTAGTTTGATGTTGGCTGCTGGCTTGCTGTATATGGCTTTTATTATGATTAGATATGTTCCTTGTATCCCTGCTCTCTCCAAGACCTTTATCATGAAGGGATGTTGTATTTTGTTGAAAGCTTTTTCGGCATCTAATGAGATGATCATGTGGTTTTTATTTTTCAGTTTGTTTATATGGTGGATTACGCTGACAGATTTTCATATGTTGAACCATCCCTGCATCTCTGGGATGAAGCGGACTTTATCATGATGGATGATGGTTCTGATGTGTTCTTGGATTCGATTTGCCAGTATTTCACTTAGTATTTTTGCATCAATGTTCATGAGTGAAATTGGTCTGTAATTCTCTTTCTTAGTAATGTTTTTGTGTAGTTTGTGTATCAGGGTATTTGTAGCCTCATAAAAAGAGTGTGGCAATGTTCCTTCTGTTTCTATTGTGTGGAACAATTTGAGGAGTATTAGTATTAGTTCTTCTTTGAAAGTCTTGTGGAATTCTGAGTTGAAACCATCTGGTCCTGGGCTTTTTTTTTTTTTAAGCTGGGAGACTTTTGATGACTGTTTCTATTTCTTCAGCAGTTATAGGTCTGTTTAACTTGCTTATCTGGTCTTGATTTATTTTGGTAAGTGATATTTATCTGGAAAGTTGTCCATTTCCTTTAAATTATCCAATTTTGTAGAGTACAAGTTTTCGAAATATGACCTGATGATCTTCTGTATTTCCTCCATGTCTGTTATGTCCCCCTTTTCATTTCTGATTTTGTTAATTTGAATATTCTCTCTCTGCCTTTTGGTTAGTTTGGATAAAGGTTCGTCTATTTTGTTGATTTTCTCGAAGAACCAATAAATCAACTCTTTGTCTCAGTGATTCTTTGTTTTGTTTTCTTTGTTTCTATTTTGTTGATTTCAGATCTCAATTTGATTATTTCCTGCCGTCTAGTTCTCTTAAGTGAGTTTGCTTCTTTTTGTTCTAAAGTTTTTAAATGTTCTGTTAATTCACTAGTGTGGGATTTTTTCCAGCTTCTTTATGTAGGCATTTAGTGCTATGAACTTTCCTCTTAAAACTGCTTTCATTGTGTTCCATAAATTTGGGTATGTTGTGTGGTCATTTTCATTGGATTTTAGGAAGTCTTTAATTTCTCCCTTTATTTCTTCATTGAACCATTGATGAGCCACAGGTGAGCATTGTTTAATTTCCATGTGTTTGTGGGCTTTCTGGAATTAGTATTGCTGTTGACTTCTAGTTTTAAGCCATGGTGATCTGATAAGATACATTGGGTTATTCCAATTTTTTGTATTTGTTGAGGTTTGTTTTGTTGCCGAGTATGTGATCAATTTTTGAGGAAGTTCCATGAGGTTCTGAGAAGAAGGTATATTCTTTTCTGTTTGGATGGAATATTCTATAGATGTCTGTTAAGTCCATCTGAGTCATAACATCTATTAGTTCCCTTAATTTCTGTTCATTTTTGTCTGATTTACCTGTCCAGTGGTGATGGGGGTGTTGAAATCTCCTACTATTAGTGTGTGAGGGTTTAATGTATGATTTAAGCTTTAGAAGTGTTTCTTTTACATATGAGGGTGCCCTTGTATTTGGGGCATAGATGTTCAGTATTGAGTTTCCTCTTGATGGATTTTTCCTGTGACTAATATGAAATGTCCCTCTTTGTCTCTTTTGATTGATTTTAGCTTGAAGCCTAGTTTGTTAGATATTAGGATAACTACTCCTGCTTGTTTCTTAGGTCCATTTGATTGGAATATTTTTTCCCAACCCTTTACTCTGAGATGATGTCTGTTTTTGAGGTTGAGATGTGTTTCTTGTATGCAGAAGAAGAATGGATTCTGGTTTCATATCCAGTCTGATAGCCTGTGCCTTTTTATAGGTGAGTTGAGTCCATTTATATTAAGAAATATTAATGACCAGTGATTGCTATCTCCTGTTAATTTAGTTTTCATTGTTGGTGATGTTAACTTTGCGTTTTCCCCTTCTTTGGGATTTGCTGCTATGAGACCATCAATTGTCTGTGTTTTTGTTGGTGTAGCCAACTTCTTTGGGTTGGAGTTTTCTTTCTAGTATTTTGTGTAGGGCTGGGTTTGTGGCTAGGTGTTGGTTAAATCTGGATTTGTCATGGAATATCTTGTTTTGTCCTTCTATGGTGATTGAAAGCTTTTCTGGGTATAGTAGTCTGGACTGGCATCTGTGGTCTCTTAATGTCTGCATAATGTTTGACCATGCCCTTCTGGCTTTAATTGTCTTCAATGAGAAATCTGGTGTAATTCTGATATGTCTACCTTTATATGTTACTTGGCCTTTTTCCTTTGCAGCTCTTAATATCCTTTCTTTACTTTGTATGTTTAGTGTTTTGATTATTATGTGGCGAGAGGACTTTTTTTTTTTTGGACCCAGTCAATTTGGTCTTCTGTAAGCTTCTTGTATTTTCATAAGCATATCTTTTTATAGGTTGGAAAAGTTTTCTTCTATGATTTTGTTAAATATATTTTCTGTGCTTTTGAGTTGACCTTCTTCTCCTTCTTCTATACCTATTCTTCTTAGATTTGGCCTTTTCATGGTGTCCCATAGTTCCTGGATATTTTGGGTTAAGCTTTTGTTAGATTTAAGGTTTTCTTTAACTGATGAGTCTATTTCCTTGATTGTATCTTCATCACTTGAGATTCTCTTTTCCATCTCTTGTATTCTGCTGTTCATGCTTGCATTTGTGGTTCCTGATTGTTTTCTCATGATTTCTGTAATTCTCTCAGCTTGTTTTTTCTTGTCTCTATTTCAGTTTTCAAGTCTTGAATAGTTTCTTTCATACATTTGATTGATTTTTCTAGGTTTTCTTTAAGGGATTTGCTGATATCTTCCAATTTTTTGTTTGTCTTTTCCTCCATTTCTTTGAAGGAATTTCTCATTTCTTCTTTAAGAGTTTTAAACATTCTCCTGAAGTTATTTTTAGGTCATTTTTTTCTGCTTCATCTATATTTGGTTGTTCAAGTCTTGGTGTTGTAGGGTTTTTAGGTTTTACTGGTGTTGTGTTGCTCTTTGTGGTGTTGCGTGTGTTCTTACCTTTTCCAGTCATCTTTTCCTCTAATAGGTGTGGTTGGGGCTGTCTGAGATTCTGTTAATCAGTCTTCTAGGTGCCAGTGAATCCAAAGCTCAGATGGTTGTTCCTTGTGGTACAGTCAGTGCCACAGTTCTAGTTACCCTGTTATTTACTCTGTGTTCCTGGAGATAATTCAGCACTCCTGGGTTTTGCTCTGTTCCCTTGGAGTTTGCTATGTCAGACCTGTTTTTGCCTTTGTCCTGTTTTTGTAAATCCTGATCTGGATCCACTTCTGCTGAGGTCCCTGGCTTGGAGTTGGTCCTGCAAAGGTCTCTGGCTCTGGTCTATTGCCTTGGAGTTCCCAGGCTCGGGTACACCCAGAACCGCAAAGGACCTGACTCAGGCTTACTCCCTCTGAGGTCCTAGACTCACTCCTAAACTAGCAGAGATCTCTGGTTCCTGCCTATTCCCTTCGATGTACCAGACCAACGTCCAAACCCACAAAGGTCCTGGCTCATGCCTACTCCCTCTGAGGTCCCAGACTCACGCTCGGACCTGCAGAGATCTCTGGTTCCCATATACTCCCTTGGAGGTCCCATATTCATGCCCAGACTGGCAGAGGTCTGGCTCAAGGCTAGTTCCTTGGAAGTCCTAGGCCACGCCCAGACCCACAGGGGTCCTGGCTTCGGTCTACTCCCTTGAAGGTCCCAGATTCATGTCCGAACCCTCAGCACCCTCAGGGGTCTCTGGCTCTGGCTCACTCCCTGAGCGGTTACTCCCCTGTACCCGTTCAGGTGGAGTTCGCTGTGGCAGTCCTGGTCCACCCGTGTCCCAGAACTCCCGTGTTATTTCTACACCAACTCCCTAGAATAATTTATAGACTACAATCAAAATACAGCAATCTCAGGACTGTGGATGTGGCCTGTTTGGCAAAGTGCTTGCCTGGCTTGTCATAGGGACCTGAGTTTGATCCACAGCACCACATAAACCTAGGTGTGGTGGTACATGCCTGTAAGTCCAGTCTTCTGGAGGTAGAGTCAGGAGAATCAGAAGTTCAAGACCATCTTCAATTACACAGAGAGTTCAAGGCTATCCTGAGTCACATGAAACTCCGTCTCAATGAAGACAGCACCTGTATAAAACTCTCGTGTTTTTATGAGTTCATTCTCATTTACACTTGGTGTTTAGTAATTCTTTTGTGGTGCTGGAAATTAAATCCACAGCCTTTCACGCACTAGACAAGCCCTCTACCACTGAACTACATCCTCAGGCCTTTGTTTCTCAGTTCGTCAGCTTAGTCTTTGCTCCACTCTGAAAAAAATCACCCTCCAAAGATGATAGCAGTGCCCACACACTGAAGAAGGGAGGATATTCAGGTTATATGGCAATTGCGTGGAAGATCCTGGCTCCCCAAGTTGGTGCCAATGTTGTTTTAACTTCATGAAAATATTTAATGAAAATAACTTCAAACTACCTGGGCAAACGAGCCCTGTCCACTTGGAAGCCGTGCCCCCACCAAAACCAGACTCAGTCCAGATAGTGAGTGAGTTCGCTCGTCTGTTCTTTCAGATCAGCGCTGCCTGCTGAGTTGATGGAGCCATTCCTTTTCCTTTGCTTTTCCTTCTTTCTTTTGTTTTTCTTCTGCCTCACATTTACCGGCATTGTAAAACATACCTTGGGTAAGTTCATCGGTTAACTTTAAAAATCAGTGAAAATCAAGGCCTAGTCGGGACTTGTGACAGAGAGAAGGAAGGGTTGGAAGGAAGATAAAGGAAGAGGGTTGGGGAGCAGGAACCACCATCACTCAGCTACTTTGTTGTCGCTATGATCAAATGTCCTGAGGAAAGGAATTCAAAGAGTGGGCTGAAGAGGTGACTAAATGGTTAAGACCGCAAAGACTGCTCTTCCAGCTAACCTCAGTTTGGTTTCCAGCACCCATATTAGGTGGCTCACAACTACGAGGAACTTCAGCTTCGGGGATCCAACACTTCTTCTGGTTTCTGCAGGCACTTAATACACACCTGGTATCCAATATATACACACATAGATAAAATTTAAAGACAGAAAGGGTTTGTTTTAGCTCGCAGTTCAACAGTACAGTTTATCATTTCGAGGGAGGAAAGTCGTGGGGGCAGGATCTTGAGGCTGCTCTTCCCATCAGATCCACATTCAGGAAGCAGAGGGGCCGAGTGCTCACTTGTCAGCTCTTCTCCTCGACCCTTCAACCTAAGGCCCCAGCCCTCGGTATGGTCTTTCACACAGTTTAGACAGATCTTCCTGCTTTAACGAACCTACTCTGGACAGGCCCTCTCAGAAGTGCTCAGGGGCTGACCTAATCTAGATAATTCCTCAGGGACATGCCGCTGGCCTTGTGTCGTAGGTGACTGCAGAGCCTGTCAAGCTGACAAGTTACATTAAACAGGACATGGAGGGGGAAAACCCCAGCACATGGAGGAAGTTAACAGAGCTCTTGATACAGGGTCAGCAGAGCTAGGTTTGCTCCTTTTTCTCTTTTCTAAGTAACAGTTCATTTTTATGCAGGGCTGACCGAGATATTCCACACAAGATGGTGTGTGGCTTTTGTTATGTGTATGTCACAGGGTTGCCATTTAAGTTAGGTGAATTGGTTAAAAAGCACTGTTGTGTGATAGCCCAACCCACCCTACACAAGGCCCTTGAAAGCCAAGTGTGATTTGCCTGAATGCAGGGCATTCTCCAATTCTTTCAACAGCGGTCCTCACCCAGCTAAGCCCATCTCCTTTTAGCTCTCCTCCACTACTGGGCCCCTGAAAAGACCTCCCCCCTATTCCATCCAAATCTCCATTTCCCTACAAAGTCTGGCTTCAAACTTCCAAGTTCAAAGCACAGAGACGGCTTTTAAGGAGAAAGTTCAGAGTTTGGAGCCGCTAAAACCAAATTAATTCCACATTATTTTTGGCGAGTGTGCTCCAAATGTTGGTGCCAGATGGACTTCTGGTACGCCAACATGGTAGACCTGGGTGAAAGCCCTGTCAGTCTCTCCCAGAGGAACTAAGGCTGTTAGCCACTGCTGTGAGCCTCAGCGCAAGACCATGGTATCGCTCTGTCCATTTCTCTTGGCCGCTCTCGGGTATGTGCTCACTCAACAGATAAGTACTAGATGCCAGCTGAGGCAAGTTACTGCCCAGCGTGTGGGAAAGACAGCGACAGTGAAACATATCCTGACCCTCTAGGAGCGTTTTGTCTGCTACGAAAGCCGGTCCAGTAGAGAGTGATCAAATGCTGGGAAAATGGAGGAGTAAGGACACCCAGGAAGGAGAGGCATTGGTGATAGGCCTTGGAGGATGAGAAAATGTGAGGCCCGGGTGTCTCAGCATGAAAGTATCAAGAGGAGGCTGCTGAAGAACGCGCACCCGGAGGAGTAGGTCGCATCTGGCTAGGGAGGGCCTGGAGTGTCACATTCCAGAGTGAAGCTTTATGGGTACGGGATTTTTGTGCAAAATTGTTTTCCAGGAAGCACTCGGGACTACTGAAAGAGAGGCAGAAATCAGTCGAAAGCTGTCCAGACAGTCTGAAACAGTCTTTGTAATGAGCCAGTGGCACTCTGGGGGCTGCACTTAAGGACAAATGTTAAAAGGGAAGAGACAGTCTTTCTTTTCATCCGCTCACCTTCTTCCTTTCTCTTGTGCTGACACCTTCTCTTCTCATTCTTAGGCTTGCTCTGGCTGACCTAGCCCTCTGTCTTCCTGGGGGCCCTCGGCAAAAGAAGCTGCTGGGCTCTGGGTTTAGGCCCCAATGCTTAAAAAAAAATGTTGATGGAACAGGTTTCAACCTGAAGGGAGGATGGTGCACACCTATAACGCCAGTACGTGGGAAGGTGAGGCAGGAAGATCAGGAGTTTAAGGCTAGCCTGGGCTACATGAGAGGTTGTCTAGAAACAGAAACCTTGATTTCCGATCTCGCTTTCCTTTCTCATACGAACAGATGGACTTAACTCTGGCCATGGACAGCTGCGGACTCCAACCTCGCTTGCAAGCCCCGTAATTATTAAGAGCTTGAACTGGAGCTCAGTGGCAGAATGCTTGCCTAAGCACAAGGCCCCGTGTCTGGCCCTCAGAACTGCTTTGAAAAAAGAGGGAAAGAAAAAGAAATTATTTTTAGAGACGGGAAGTAAAAGAAATGGCGTACTCCACAGGACCCAGAAACCCTACCAACTAAGTCTTATTTATTTTATTTTATTTTAGACAGGGTTTCATGTAATCCAGGCGGCCTCGACCTGTGCTTCAGCCTCTGGAGTGCTAGGATTACAGACAAGGGTCACCACACCCTGTCTTCTTATTTTTTTTTAATGCAAACATCTAATGTTATGGAGACAGAACAGAACTCTGAGTCAATTCTGGAAAAGTCTGTACTATCAGCACAGGGAAATGTTTTTCCCCCTCTTCTACTGCAACGGAGTAAGCCAGGCTTTAAAAAAACCCATATCCGCATGTCCATTTTAAACAGAGATAACATCCTTCGGGAGCCTTCCACTTCCTGGTCCCTCTTCTTCCCTTACTTAGTAAGATAAAATTCACCCCCAGGAGTCTGATCCCTATGGAACCAGACTCAGAAAATGACGTCATTCAGACTTGCCAGAGCACTGCACTTTTAAGGGGATTTCAAGATTTCCAGTCACTGCTTCAGCTTGTTAGTTTGAAGTTGTTGTTGTTGTTTGGGATTCATTTTGGGTGGTTTTTTTTTGACATTTTTATATAAATGGAGCAACCAGACAACTGTCCAAATGCGCTTCTGCCTCCCTGAACACATTTGGCAGGGTGATGTTGATAGAGACTAGAGTGTTTCTTCTTCCTTCTCTTGTTCCTAATGAGATGAGATTCCAGGAAAGTGATAGAAAAGTCGAGTTCGAAACTAACTAACTGCCTCTGTTTGCATGTACACAGGTTTTCTGTCACCAAGTCCCTCATGGTACACTTTGTCAGTTCAACTGACCAGAGAGCAAATCTCAACCCCTGATAGGGCAGGCACACAGGGACACTAAGGTCACCCTACTTCCCATCACCAGGGGCCTCTTTTGTACGAAGGCTAATCAGGCAGTTCTGTAATCTGAGGCAGTTTTCAATTTAAATGGTCCGAAATCCAGGAATAATTAAGACAATGCAAGTGCACACCCGTTCAAGGCAGCGACTGTGTGCGTCTTTGGGGAGGGACAAGAACTCTTGAGTTCCAAAGACAGAAGCATCAGTGACTTCCTAAGCCCCTCCTTGGCAGAAAGGAAAAATGTCCTAATTCATTCCTTTCTCGGGTGAGATCATGGTGCTGGGAGAAATGTAGATTTAAAAATTCCCCTCAAGTTTGAAAGTTTTCAAGGAACTGTTTATTTAAATCATTCATAACTGAGTTTATAAAGTAAGATAGAAATTGCCAAAGGACGCTATCATTTTAGTTTAATCTGATAGTTGTGTAGTTACCGTTTCTTTTAGCCTTTGCTTGAACTCCGAGGGTTGGGGGCCTTTATCAATAACACAGTAGAATCCTCCGGTTGTTTTCTTTCTGTTAAATCTGTAACTGTATCCTGACTTTCTCTCTCTCAAGACTTCTGAATGTTTACAACCTAAGGAAAGTCCTGTTTCTCTAACTCAAGGCCTTTTTAACACACACACACACACACACACACACACACACACACACGAACCCCACATACCATGAAAAGCATTCCTATTTAAAAATTAAAAATCTCAACGTCTAGAAATTTTCTTTGTAATTAAAAATAAATTCAATTCAACTTGATTCCCTAACATCCAAAGTCAATGAATGTTTCCAAAAATTATGGCCCCCAAATTATTTCAAACGCCTTCACGGGTGTATCTCCAGTTAAATGTTTCAAGTCTAAGGCAGATTTATTTTTCTCAGCTGCACCCAAGACCATTAAAATTTGCTGCTGCCTCCTCTCCCTCCTCACCAGCTACAATTATTTATCAAGGTAATTTCTGACTGTTATTTGGAAAAAAATTGAAAGGAAAAAAATTACATGTTATTTTCCAAAAAAAAAACTGCTTTAAAGCAACATTTTGGAAGTGAAGGTGTGGGCTGGGGGCACCCTGTGTACATTTTCCTTCTGGGCCCTAGTTGCCCCATGAGAAGTGTTTGACTCCCCTATCGGAAGCTCGCTAGCATTCTAATTGGTGAACTGTGCTCCCCTTCTATGCCCAGAAGGACCTTCGGGCCACTCTTTAAGGTGATTTTTATCACAGTCAGTCAGGAAGGGCCTAATAGGTGAGAAGCCATTTTCAGAGCAGAGCTTGCTACAGATGTCCTAAGAAAATCCTTGAGACACCATCTTTGAAAAAATATTTGAAGATTGTTCACTCGAGTAAATCCTTAAGCCTGCCCTCCCTGGCTTTCTTGGGCCTGTAGCCATATTACTCAGCCTCAAAGAATTCATCAATATTCAACTGGCTCTCTTAATATGCTGATGTAGCAAAAGGAGTTTAATAAAGAAAGCTGTTGCCATTTTTCTTCAGAGGACCTGTCACAAATTCATCTTTCATCTTCCAGCGCTGGAATCTTCTGGTATTTATGTAGGAAAATTAATGTTTCTGTGCAGGAATCCAAACAAACGGACCCACCAAGCCGAACCTTAAAAGCCCAAAGAAAGCCTCTTACCCCGAGGACTCGGGAACTGTATGAATGATCTTGCCGAGGATTTAGACGAGTGTTCAGTCACGTCTGTCTGACAAGCCGGCAAACTTTCAGTCCTGTCCACGAGTTATGAAGATATTAATAGAAAAAATTTGTAGGTCCTACTAGTAATGTTAAGTGCCCACCAAAACTATACACGTTATCCGTCGTGTTGGAAAAAAAAAATTCCTGAAAAGAAAAGCTTGGTCTCGAAAATCTTTTTGACTAATTTTTCTCGGTAGTTTTGCAGACCCTGGAAGACTCTGCCGTCCTGCCCTCTCGCCCCTCCCCCCCCAAAAAAACCGAAAATAAGCCCAAATCATCAGAATAAGGCCACGCGATTCTAGCAACGCCTTGAAACTTTGCGATCGTCCTCTCAAAACTCAGTTTTCAGATCAGCCCTGAAGAAATATCGCAGTAAAATACAGAAGTACAGAGAGAGTTAAGCAGCGCAAGAAGCGGCAGCGCTGAGCACGGCGGAATTCGTGATTTTAGTATCCGTCTGCTGTTTTTGCGCCTGAGAGCGTGTTTACCAGTTTTACGATTGCTTTTTGCCCCCCTCTTTTGACACCTGGTGCGTTTTGTTGCAGTTGCTCCAGCTCCCTCCTGACGTTCCAAACTATCCTTCACTCGTTCTACCCTCATCAACAAAACAGGCTGTACTCTGGGAGCATGGAGGACCCCGCGGCCGCACCGCAGCTGCCAGGGTGACACTCAACTGCTGGCGTTTCACGGACGTCCGGATGTTCTCGGTAGTCGATGACTCCCCAGAACCCACTAAGTCCCAGACCAGACAAGAGGTGGCTGGAGTGGAGGTTTAGTCAAGAGCTGCCAACCAGGACTAGGGCCTCTCCCTCGGAGTCCCCAAGCAAACGCGCTAAGTAGTTCCTGTGTAGCGCCTTGCACCCAGCACTCCACCTGCCCCTGTGGCCCCTTCTGGTCATCTTCTGGTGCCCCCAGATATGTGGCTGATGCAGGCCAGTGATACCCGTTGCCCTTCCTGTTCAAATCCATCTGAGTTTACATCCCGCTCGCTCAAAGATTTGTCCAACCCGGGAAAGGGGTAAAGAAAGAAGCCGAGTTTATGTTTAGCATCCAGGCGCTATTTTATAAGGGATTTCTCCCAGATTTTTTTTGTGAGGCAGTCTCTCACATAGCTCAAACTGTCCTCGAACTTGTTATGTAGCCAAGGACGCTCTTAAACTTCTGTTTCTCCTGCTCCACCTCCCTAGTGCTGGGATCTTAGGCGTGCACCACCATGTTTGGTTTCTCCAGATTTGTGTTGTTATGACATTTTGCAAATATACAAGCAAGTCGCGAATATAGTACAATGAAAGGCTATTTCCTTCCCACCCAGAAGCAACATTGTCTGTTAGTTCGTGTGCATTCCCCCCTCTCTGTCTCTCTCTCTGTCTCTCTCTCTGTCTCTGTCTCTCTCTCTCTCTCTCTCTGTCTCTCTCTCTCTCTCTCTCTCTGTGTGTGTGTGTGTGTGTGTGTGTGTGTGTGTGTCGGCGACATCATTTGAAAATCGTGGCCATCGTTACACTTCATCTCTCTCGCTTTGGCACAGACTTTGTCAGAATGTGGACACCCTGCAATACCATTCAATACCATTCTCTCACCTCCCTAAACAGCGTCGTCCCTAAGGAAATCGACCATACAGAAGAAAGACTCCTTTTCTTTCCTCAGTCAAGACTCAAAACTTGTCATGAAGACTTCCCTTCTTGGGCTGGACATACATAAAAACTGTTGTTCCCTGCCTCGGTGTCATGCCCACCCACCACCCCCAAAGTGGACCGCCAGGACCTAAGGGAGTCCTCTACCTGAGGGAGAGTTTGGAAAGAGTAGTCAGAGCACAGAAGACCTACAGATCTGGGACACGAATGCACCCTGAGCACCCCCCTGCAGTCTGAGGGTCCCTTATTTCCCCCATCCCATTTCAGAACGCCCCCCCAAGATAAACAATCCCAAGAGGTTTTGATTAGCCACTCTGTGCCCTGCTGGCAGCCCAGAGGACTGGTGAGAGCAGAGTGGCATTTGTGTTCTGGGTCTTTCAGCTGGAGCTGAGCTACCTTGTGTCCTTGGTTTTGCTCTTTTTCCCCCTTTCCCCTTTCTCCTTTTTTTTTCTTCCAGAACCCGGGGCTATGAGGCTCTGGACGTGGCCACTGCAGGCTCCCCACGTCCTTCCCCAGCCCTTCCTGGCTGCAGGCCAAGGCTGTGGCGCTGAGCGCCTGCACGGCCTCACCCCCCCCTTCCGCCCCCCCGGGCCTCGGAATCGCTGGGAGGGGCGCGGAGCAGAGCCTGGCCACACCCCCAGGGCCGGCTTTTTCTAGGGCTGCGGCGAGCCACTGGGCGCTGGCTGCTCCCGCTCGCCTCTTGGGGTACGCTCAGCTCCAGCCCGACTCCAGCCCGACTCCAGCCCGACTCCAGCCCGACTCCAGTCCGACTCCGGCCCTGCTCCGGCTCTGCTCCAGCCCGGCTCCTGCCCTGCTCCAGCCTGGCTCCCGTTCTCCTCCACCACGCCTCTCTGTGAGCTCTGCACCCCGACTCCCGGCTCCCAACTTTCGGTCCCTCTGTCGCTCAGCGTCCCGTACCCCCGTGACCTCGCGCCCTCCCAAGACCCTGTGCCCGATCTTCTACTCCCCTCAACCCCGCCACAGTCCTCCGCCCTTTCTCTCTCGCTCTCCAACTGTCCGGACGTCAGTCGGTCTGTCTGTCCGCCTCCCCACCCTCCTTTTCCTTCCTCTGTCCCGCGTCTCTGGCTTGTTTGCTAGTTCGACTTGGCGGAGCAGCTTCGCAGGAAAATCCCAGAAACCATTGCAAAAAGCTTACAATGAAATTTAAGAAGTTCTACGATTTCGGCGCCATTTTCGAGTGGAGTGAGAGGTGACTTGCGATCTAAAAAAAGGAGGGGGAGGGGACTTTTAGGCTGACCTCCCCCCCCCCCCCAACTATGAGGCTAGTCACTGCAGACTGTAACAGATGCGGGGATAATTCTGAAAAAAAAAGTTTTGTGTCGCGCTGAGTGGAGGGTGGGGGTGGAAAGTGTGTTGGGGGGGGTCGTTGTGGGGAGAGGACAGAGTGTGCCCCGAGAACTCAGAAAATAGTCTGAGAAAAGTGAACAGGGAAGAGCCGAGAGAGAAAAGTGAGTGAGGGGCGGTGGCCGGCTGTCAGCCTCGCCAGGGTGGGGAGCGACTGGTTTTGACAGACTGTAAATGGACTTTAGGCGACTCTCATCTGTAAGCAGTAAAGACTGTCCTGGAAAGAAACGTAAAATTCACTTTACATTGTCCCTCCCTAACTAAAACTTTTTAAGGTTGTTTAGCTCTTCCAGTATGAAACTCGACGTTGGAAAAGTTTGGCTCGAAGGTGCGGAGGACGTGTACACCGTGCGTTTTGGGTGTGGGGGCGCAAGGCTTCTGCAACGTTAAAAGACGAGAAGTTCTCAACTGTGAAGAGAGGAAGAGGCGTAGTCTTTGACTCTTAAATCATTTGGCCAAACACGTCGCAGACCTGAAGGGGGTGGGGCCAGGGCAACTCCAAAGTATTGATTCTTTGTCTTTTCTATTCAGCGAATGACCCTCTCTAGAAGTGACCAGACGCCTCTTTGTGTTCTCCTTTCGTAAGTAAAATTCAGCCCAAAGGGAAATACGTGAGCCAGGGGAGTGAGACGACTTTTAAGGGATATAAGTCGTTGTAGTGTTACTGGAAGAAAAGAAATCTGTGAGGTAAAATATAGATGAATTTGGTTTCGGTGTGTTCGTTAACAAAATGATCTAGAAGGGCGCTGATGTTACTTCTAATGAACTTACTTTTTTAAAAAAGTAATCAACTAAGAAAATGTTAAATTAGGATTGGCTTTAATCTATTATGTGATGACTCATATTTGTAGGGGTACATAAAATTAAATTGGGAGAAAGTTATGTGTCTTTAAAGTATAATTGTACCTTTACTAAACATGTTTTTTTTCTCTCCCTCTCTCTTTTTAAGGGCGACCATCAACGGTTTTTTTCTCCATTATTCCGCCGTGTCCGTGTAAAAATGATTTGTAATATAGCCAAGACAAGATGGAATTTAGAGACTCCAACTTAAGGAGTAGAGCTATTATTATTAATGGCTTTATTTATCATGACCTTATGGCTTTATTATTAGTGCATTTGTTAGCACTGGATCACAATCTGTTGTGTTAGGCATTTTGTACTTAGTTTAATTACATACTCTGTATATTTAATTAATCAATTAGTTAATAGGACCCAGCATTCATTGTACTAGTTTTGAATAACGGACATAAATTTAAATGAAAATACAGGAAGTTTGGTGAGGTTGAATCTCTGTTTATGTATACAGAATGTATTTTTACTTTCAAAGGCAGTATAGTTTTATTGTTTTAGTTATTAGGCCTGTGGCTAAGGACTGAAGGATTTTTTGTGTGTGTGCTTTCTTGAATTTTGTTTAAACAAAAGGAAATGAAATGAATGTAACTTACTGCTCATGTGTCCATTTTGAGAGTCAAGAACGGGAGCGTGCACAGTGCCGGCCATTTCAAGACATGAGTTTCTGTGGAGTTGCTCAAGAAGGAACCATTTGACATCAAGTATTTAAAGCTGATTTGTGGTTTGATAAGTGACATTGACAAATGTAAAGTATTTGTGAATAAGTTTGAATAACCTGCAATGTATGAAAACATCTATAGAACATTCTCATGCTTAAAATCAACTAATGAGAAGGTGTTCACTGTAAGAGTGGAGGAAACTATTAGACATGAGTTAAAACCAAAGGAGCTACCCACAGGTTTTTTTTTTAAATCAAAAGTTCCTTGCATCAATTTCCAATAAATGACCCCAAACTGGGGACAATAAATGAGACTTATACAAGGCAGCAGGAACTTTCACCAAGACTTTGGAGCTGGCAAGAGTGATCCAGATGTTACCAAATTGTCTCAATTTATTTAATCTTACTTTTCATCTCCTTTCTGAGGTAAGAGTTACCCCCCACCCCATTATCCACCAATACACTTTTCCAATATTCATGGTGAGGGTGTGTGAAAGCCTTACCCTTCACCTCTCCAGCAGATCCTGAAGCAAGCAAAGTTCTAAGAAGTGATAGCTTATGAAAAGTCCATCAACCTGGAGTGATAGGTCCTCAGCAGCATACATTGTAGTTAATCCTCACCAGGGAGCAGGGCAAGGAGGGGCTCCTTCTACTCACAGAGACTTTCTTCATTCACAGGTACCCCAGTGCGACCCCCACCCTCGTTGGCTCCGAAGGGATGCAGCAGCAATTCATGTTTTGGAGTATTGCAAAGGTTCAAAACATGAAGCGCTGCACCACCCCTTCGCGGGAAAAGTAGAAGGTGGGGGCCAGCAAAGCAGACCCCATGTGGGTTCTCCTAAAAACCCCAAAGCAGGTAGGTGGGAGGGCAGGGGCTTGCGGTCCATCCTTTCCCTGGGCAGGGCCTTAGTCTAGTGAGGGCCACTCTGCACTGTTCAAGGGCCTGGGAGGGGGTGACTGCCAAGCAAGCTGGCCATGCGCATGGAGGAGGGACAAGGTATCCTGCTCTAGCCCACCACACTCAGTCGTGCCCTAGCAGCGGGAACAGTACTGCAGTGAGTGTTTGGTGCCCTGGAGTATTGTTTCCGCTGCCCGGGTAAGTCTGGGACTTACACATGGGCACACCCACCCACCAGGTAAGTTTCCGTCTGTCGCCTGCAGCATAGGCCCCAATGGGAGCCAGGCCCCAGAACAGCTCCAGACCAGAGCTTTTGTGTTTGTTGTCCGCGAAGCTCTTGCCCCTCTGTGATTATGTGACTGGGTGTGACAGAAACTGTTGTTAGCACCTCATTCCCTGCCCAGGTAAAACTGAACCGACTGGAAAGCAAGAACTTCCCAACAACCTAGTAGAATGCCACCCCCAGGACAGCAATGAAGAAAGTCTGCCTTCAGTCCTCAACAACAAAACGGGGAAGGGCTTTCCCGAAAAGGAATAAGAAGGGGGTGCAAAGATGGTCAGGAAGGGTGACTTGAAGCAATCCCTATTTCTCTCTGCAGTTTCTACCCATAGAGCTTAGCCCCCTGTAGAAAGGACGTTAGAGGTCAGGAAAGATTAAGGGTCCCACAGCTGTGCTGGAGGGGGGGGGAGGGGCAGCATCCGTGGATCTCCGGCATCAAAAAAAAAAACCATACCTAGAGGCACATGGCCTTGCTGGTGGTGAACCTCAGGTGGCACAGTGAGGAGCAGAGGCCACCAGGAAGCCTCGGAGTGTTTCTAGACCGCTTTTGTCCCCATTTCCCAAAGTCACCACACAAACCTACCCTGACCGCAGGGACTCAAGGACACCCTCGCTCTTAGAAGCTCTGAGAAAATAGCAAGCAGCATCAGAGCTGTATATTCCAAGTCCCTTTGTGACTCCCCAAACTCTGTGCTGTGACTAATGATCATGGCACCTCTGTAGCCCACCCTCATGCCACCTCCACTCCCTTGAGGAGCCCTCTGAGCCCTCAATGAGAAAGGGGGTTCAGAGTCACCTGGGAACTGGAGAAGAGTGTGAATTACCTGAGCACGGCCTTACTTTTCCTGTGAACATCACTTTATATGACCTAGAGCACCGGCATATTGGAAAATGTAGTGGGAATGGAATCTCTCTGTTTTGTCATCTTAAAAAAATATAATAAAAATACGCATACACACACCCTTCTGGTCTCTATGAGCTACCTTGTAGTGGTCTTCCCCAGGGACTGGGTACAGGGCCCCATAAAATTTACAGTTAGAGGAGGCCTTGTGCGCCTGGGAGTCTAGCTCTAGCCACCAAATGCCTTTCTCCCAGACTCCCTTGCGCTTGAGCAATGTGTGGGAGGTGGTTTAGGTTCCTTTGGGCCCCCAAGGACCCCCAGGCTCCCAGGAGCACCAAGAGCTCTTGGGACTTCAGCCAATCCCGGTCCCCATAACCCCCTCCATTTGTTGAAGCCACGCCCCCAGCTCCTACCCCACCCCGCCCCGTGGCAGGGCCCCTCTGTCCCGGAATCCCCAGGGCAAATGGCTAACAGGTTCAGACTCCCGCGTTCCGCCACATTGGGTTGGAGGAGGGGCACTTTGAGACTCCTTACTCTCCCTCACCAGCTTCCCTTCTCCATTTCTGCTGTCCAACAGGCTTTTCCCTTTCGCCACAGGAAGAGCACCGGGGTGCACTGAAGGTGCTCCATCCAAAAGGATCTGGCCCGCGTCATCCGGCTCCTTCCAGCGGGTGCCCGCAGGACTCAGGTGAGATTCAGGCGGATTAGGGGTTTAAAATGGCAGAGAGCAGGGGAGCAAATGATCCGATTTAGGGCCATTGCCTTCCAAAATCTAAGATGTCCCTTGCCCAAGGATGCCAAAACTGAGCTCATCTGCGTAGCGCGCCTGGCTGCGTGGTGCCCTTTTCTGGTTTGCAATGTTCTTCACACCTTTATTTGCTCAGTTGTGGAGAGCCTAGATTTTCTTCCAAGGGCAAAAATGTGAATAAAGCAATGTTTTAGCCAAACACTTCCATGTCAATTAAGAAGATGGCAATTCGTTCCGGACTATAAATTCTCTTTAACCACTCCCGAAGGTATTCTTTTCAATTGTTTTTTTCAAGCATTGCTAAATGCGCATCATAATGCGGGAGACTTGTCTAAAGTGATTCAATTCACAGTCGGCTGATTAATTGATCCTCCATCACCACATTCAAAGAGACACCTCTCCATTGTTTTCTCTCTCTTTTTTTTACCCAACACGTGTTATTTGTTAGTGAGGAAGCTGTGTGCACGTGGCATTGTATAAAGTTTATTAGGCAGACATGGCTCTTAAAACTATAAAAGGCTGAGCCTGACTCTAAGCTTCGACATTTCTGTAAGCAGTAGGACATGGCATTCAGGTTATTATGATATACTGGAATGGAACATAATTTTGCAACAATTTTCATAACAGGAATAATTCCAAAGGCATCTTCAGTTAGCAGTACTGGTTTGGTTTTTTTTTTTTCCAACAAGGGAACACTACATCAACAGTCTTGGGGATGTGGACCCAGAAGACTTCTGTTTCAAGAAAGTACAATCATCTTTCAAATGCTGTAATTTATATGCATTTTACTACACTAGCTATTGAAAACTCCCCAACTAGGGGGTTAAAATATAATCAATCACTAGTGTAATAGTATACATCTTTTAAAAATGTTCCTGGAAAGTGTTTTATGATCTGTAAGTCAAAGGATCCGGTCCCACCATTTCATTCTTCCTGCTTTTACTCCCAACCTAGGCTCCCCCAAATTTGTTCCAGTTGGCATGTAAACTTGTTTTCCCACCAAATGAGTCAGTCATGATGGGAGTGTCAATTGATTTGAATAGATGTGTGTCAGTGTTACTTGGACAAACTAGATGTCAATAACCAGGGCCACAGCAAAAGGCAGTAGTAGGTGTACCTCTGTAAAGCATTTATGCGTGCACACAGACAAGGACAAAAGTAGAATCCTAAACAGGAAAACATTTGGATATACTCCAGTGCTGGGAGACTAAATAATTGTATGTTGCTTTTGATTTCCATTAACTTGGGCAACTATCCAATTAAACAAAAGCCCAAGAAGGACTCGGCGGTGCACATTATTTTTACCGAGTATTCTAAAACACCATAATCTGTCAGTCCATCGAGGAAGCGAGAACAACAAGGGACTGCGTTTGCTCTTCGAATCTTGGAGAAAACATGATTCTTCAGGAAGTGAATTGACAGGCAGCTTTCCCTTGAGACCATGTAGCATGAAAAATACAAATAGATTCCAAAAGTATAGTTGAGGAAGATCAATGAATGTGTATTGATGGAGACTGAAGGACCTGAGCTGGGGACTATATCAAGCTGACATTCATTTCTAGAGATCTATTTTCCCATTGGCCAGAAGCACATCTCGTGATCCCAGAAGTTTATATGTTCATCTTTATTTAGACTTATTGCATAGCTCTTAAACAAAACACAGTACGTATACACCAATCATATCAAATATGTATCTCCCTGGCTCAGTACGGCCTGGCCTGACTATGCCCACCCGTTAGTATCTGTTCACCTAGCTAGGATCCCCTTGCTCCGTCCTAATATTTTACCCATCTGCTTCCCTTCCTGGCTTCACAATTGATCTCCTTAAGTTCAAAAGGCCTTAGAGCCCAGTGGGGACCTTAAGCTGCGTCATTAGGGAGGAGCTTCTACAGACTTCCACTTCCTGTAGTCCCTCAGCCTTAGATCACTCCCCTTAAGCGTCATCTGAGCAATTGATGGAAACTGAAGAGGGGGCCCTGGTTCCAAGTCAGGGGGCTGGGAATACTGCTTGCTTTGCAGCCTGAATTTCCTGAGGCATTGCCCTGGCTGGGTGTTTGCTGCCCCTCCCCCACCTCCTCTCTGTAGCGAGAAAGCCAGTTTTTTGAGCCCTAGAAACAAAATCTTTGCAATCCTCATCTCAGCACTTGCCCTTTTTTCCTTTGCTCACCTACTTTCCCACCTGCTCTCCTAGATGCGTTGTTTGTAACAACTTTGAGATAAGACACCCCGGGGATTCTGAAGATAAGGGATATATGGGAGCCTAGGTACCAAGGCCTCAGCATCCAGACTTCCTGCTGTGCCAGGTAACGGCCCTACCTGATCATCAGAAACCTACACCACAGTGACTACAACAGAAAAAGGAGGGAACTTGTGTGTTCTAGTGGTAGCGGCCTAGTGCCAAGGCGAGTAAGAGCCTAACTGCTAGACACTTCCCAACTGAGGCCAAGACTGACCTCAGAATTAAGTAATGACTATAAGTTACATCCCCACGCATAAGTCAATGCGCACAGCCTTAAAAACTGTGAAGTGAATTCATTTTAAATCTTTGCTCCTGTCTATAGATTCAACCAAATTAAGAGGACAAATAGGAGCTAACCGCAGGGAATCATTTAGCGCCAGCCTCAATAGACCCTTTTTAGCCATTACAAATGCAGATTGTAAAAACTACCTAGAAACTTAGAAAAATGCCTGAGATAACAAGTTTTTAAAAACCAAGGCCACCGAATCCCACAGTTTATAGTGGCTGATAGTAGGAGCAGAAACTGGAGGGGCATTGCCAAACAGAAAGACCTGTTTAACGGTAGAAGTACACCCAAAGCTTTGCTTGTTTGTTTGGTTTTCCTTCTTTACAGCTTAGTTGCTGCTTTGTTTTGGGTGTGCTCTTGTTGTTGCTGCTGCATTGTGAAATGTAACTCTCTAAAAGTTTTTAGGGGTCTCGGGAAAGACAGAAATTTGAGGTTCCCCACGCAAGGATCTCAGGCGTCTCGGGGATCATCGTGTCACGAGATACACTGTGCCCTTGTGACAGATTGATAACTGAAAGGTCTGGGAACCACTCGTCTTCCTAGAACAGGCAGGGTGAGTGTGACTGGAGCTGAGAGGTCGCGAGGGAAGTGGGCCCCAAGCGAGGAGGGGAGGGCTTGCCACCGAGTGGGGGAGGGGAGGAGTTGGCTCTGCCTAGGAGTTTTAATTTGTGTTTCTATTCAGTCCACTGAAGCCAAGGCAGGGTATATGATTTTATATATAGGCTGGAATATTAAAACAAGTGTTTGCTTAAGCAAACAAGAAAAACACCAGCTGCCAGCATTAGAAACACAAGGCCAACTGTAATATGTGGAGTCATGGATACCATGGCCACAAAGAAATATGCAAGCCAACGGAACCAGAAGGTTGCAGAGACTTTGAAAAATGCTCTTTCCATTGTGTCTATTACTATTTATTTGTTTAATTGTCTTTGAGACAAGGTCTCATGTAGCCCAGGTTGGACTCAAGCTTTTATAGCCAAGGCTCACCTTGAACTCCTTGTCGTCTTGATTTCCACTTCCCAAGTGCTGGAATTATAGGTTATTATATATCTTTCTTTTTGAGATGAGGTCTCATTGATTTGCTCTCACAAAGGCTTTAACTCACTCTGTAGGCCAGGCAGAATTCGAATCTGTAGTTCATTTGCCTCAGCCTCCTACATCACTGTGATTATAGGCCTCCCTTCCCTTCAGTAATTTTGAGAATAAAATTAGGACTCTCCTGGATGACTGACTGACTAACAGTAAAGGGTTGCATAAATAAAAATGTTTTTCTAAAACATTGGGATGGCTTGCCTTAACTGAAATTGATATTTCTGAAAATATTTTTTGTGTCATGAGGATATGCCACAAACCCTGATAAAATGTTTAGTGATAAACATGCAAAATATTTTTTTGTATTTTCATTTTACATGCATAGGATCAATGTGCAGATATAAGGCTAAGAAGAAAGACATCAAAATATTATGGTCATCTCTGAGCTGTGCTTTAACATTGAACAAAGATACTGGGGGCTGGGGTTGTGGTTGAGCAATAGAGGAAGGAGACAGGGCAGCCATGGTGCTGAGCTGTTTTTGCGATGTGTTCCTAATATGTACTATGAGTATATTGGGGACATTTTGCATTCATGGTTCTGCATCAATCGTATGGGCTAAAGAGACAGTTACCTCCAAGATGTGGCACCACCAGTGATGGATACTGAACTGTTTTTGCGATGTGTTCCTAATATGTACTGCAATTATATTGGGAACATTTTGCATAAATAGTTTTGTATCAATATATAGACACAGGCTGGAAGAAAGAAGCAGCGCATCATAGGAATAAGATACAGAATTATTTTTGCAGTATATTCCTGAATACATAATATAAGTGTATTGGGAACATGTTGCATACGTAATTTTGTATCACTACATGGGGAAAAGAAACATGACAAACTTTATGAAGAAACACGACAAAACTTTAACAGCACATATATCACAGGTGATGTTTGTTTTTCTCTTTATATTTTTAATGATTTTCCAAAATTTGTATAAACAGAATGTTTCTCTTTTATAGATATAATAAAACTTATTTTATATTAGTACTAGAGTCTACATTGATTTTTTTTCTGGGGGAGGGTAGTTGAAACAGGGTCTCCCTGTGTAGCCCTGGCTGTCCTGGAACTCACTACATAGACCAGGCTGGACTTGAACTCACAGAGATCCAACTGCCTCTGCCTCCCAGAGTGCTGGGATTAAAGGCCTATGCCACTATGCCTGGCTTTACATTAACTTTCCTTTTGGTCAGCATGAACCCCTGACCTGTGTGGTGGGAAAGGTTTCTATGTGGGCAGCGGTGGGCTTAGAACACAATTTCCAGCCAGTCTATGGGAAAACTGCAGGACCTCCATATTCTCTGAACTGCATACATGTGTTTTGGTTTATTCTGGGCAGAAGTGAAACATAGCCTACTTAAAAAAAATACAGAGCTTGGAGGATAGCTCCTCACTAAAGAGGGTGGCCCTGCATTCCAGTCCTCAGAGCTCCTGTTCGGTTGCTGTTGAAAGATGGGCTGGGGAGACGAGCCAGTGGTTAAGAACACTTGCTGCCCTTGCTGGGGACTCATACAGTAGCTCACAACCACCTGTAGCTCCAGCTCCAGGGGATCCGAAGCCCTTTAATATCTTCAAGAGTATGTAGTGTGCATGCATACATGTGAACAAAAGACTCAAATAGACATTTGTTAAATATAACTTGTATTTGAGTTCTGGGGAGGTGGGCACAGGTAGATCCTTGGGGGCTCTAGCTGATTTGGTGAGCCCTAAGTCCCAGTGGTGGTCCTTGTCTAAAAACACAAGGTGAAGAATGATAGCCAAGGTTGCCCCCTGGCCTCCGTGCACTCACACGCATGTACATATATACCCCCACTTACACAAACATGCACACACTAAATGGAAAAAAGAAAACCAATAAGCATGATGATTGGGTGTGGTAGCTCAAGCCTGGAATCCCAGCACTCAGGAGGCTGAGGGTGGCGGTTTGGTGGGAAGTTGGAGCCAAGCCTGGACTATGGGTGAGACCCTCTCTCAAAACACCGTATACACCCAGAGTAACCTAGTGACTCCTGGCCAGCGTGCTGGCTCTTATGGAGTCAAGCAGTAGAGAGAGTCGAAAGGCACCGTTTTCCTTCAGGAGCAGTTCAGGAAGGTGGCATTTGGATGATTGCCCGTGGCCTCAAGACACGCTGGCTAGTTTGGGAAATGCCTGAGCCAGGGAAAACCCCTTCCAGAAAGCCCACTTTCGTGGAAGTGCAGATGCCAGCAGCTGGCTACATTCCTCCGCCTATTGCCCACATCTGTCTGAACGCTGGGATATAGACTCCACATGACCTTCCAGTTCAGCCTTTCCTCTTCTTTCCTACTAAGAGAGATGGAGCCATCTGATCACTTAGCAGACCCATGATTGACGAGGTTCCTGTCAGGGGTGTTTTTGGTTTTCTTGGGATTTGGTTGCTGTTTTACATTTTTACTTATGTCTGTGGTGTGTGTGATGGAGGATGTCTGTGTGCTGTGACCCCCTTGTAGAAATCAGAGGACAGTGTGTGGGAGTCAGGTCTCTCCTCCCACCCTGTGGAGTCCTGGGACTGAACTCGGGTCCTCAGCCTTGCCGGCAAGCTCCCTTACCCACAGAGCCATCTTGCTGCACCCTCCCAAAGGTTTTTTTAATGGTCCTCAAATGTGACACTTTAGAAGAGGAGCTGGAGTCCCGCTCTGAGCCATTTAGGGCATTCTGGGAAAGCTCTTCCCCAAGAGATAAAGCCCTCTAGCAGAGGCCATATTGTCCATAAAGCAGGGTTGCTGCTGGAGGAGATGCATTCCTCGAAGCCCCTCACGCCCTTCTCTTCCGCTTTACAGCAACCACAGGGGCAGACAAACCCTTACAGTGAGTTTTTCGTAAATATTTTACTCGGTCACATTTAGTTAGAGCATCTTTACTGGGCCCCTCACACTGTACCTGGAAAGGAAGATAGGAGATAACCAAGAGTTGGGGTGAAGCTGAACCAGAGAGACCTCAGATGCTCAAATCCTCTCCTCCGTGTGGCATGAAAGCAGCGACCAGCAGATCTTGTGACCTTCTTCCAAGCCAGACTCAATCCCCCTGAGAACTTCCTTGCTATCCTGAATAATCAAGGCAACCTCCATCCCCTAGGCCTTATTCTGATCATTGCTAGGCAAGGATTATAGAAAGGAAGCCAGGGAAGGGAGAGACCTTCCGGAAATGGAAGGACTCGCTTCTAGGCCCAAAGAAGCAGAGAGAACTCCACAACTGAAGCCCCGGGCTTCCAGCCTTCTCATTTAGCAGGGGACGAAAGAGGAGAGTTCCATTTCTGAATCACAGAATCTCCTAGAATGTGGCAGACAGTATGCCTCCTAGTTGGGAGGAAGCCAAGAGGCTCTGGGTGGGGGTGGTGCAGAAGGGGTGGGGGCTTCCCTTTCTAACAAACCAGTCCTCCCTCGTCGCCCAGAAGAGGAAATGCAGTTGCAGAGGGAGGAAATAACTCCCGGCGAGGTCATACAAAGAATTGGTGGCGAGCTTGAGCTTTGGTCTTCAGGCCTCTTTCTACTGTTATACACTAGGCCTAAAGGGCAGAAGGAGTGACTTTAGAAGACACAGGGAAGCACGAGGGACTTGAGGAGCACTTTCAAAGGTGGGTAGGGTTGGAAGGGGCTGAGAGAATAAGGGAGTGGATTCCAAGCAGGGGGAAATGACAGGGGCACAGACAGAGGCAGGAACAGATGGCTTCTGTCACAGGAACAGTCAAGAGCACCTGGAGGAACCTGTCAAGGACAAACCTAGCTTCCAAAGACAAGCTGGGCTTGACCCTGAGGGTTGAACAGTGTCTTGAACAGAAACCCGATGCCGTGACTTCCCGGAGTGCAGACTTGATTCAGCGGTGAGAAATTTACTGCAGTTTCTCTGTTCGAAGGAGGGTAAATTTCAAAAACCAAGCTAGGATCTCAAGCATTTCCAACTTTTCTGTTTGTCTTGGGATCCTCCAGGCTGTCCGGGGACTCCCAGGCCAACCTCATCCTGAGGGGAGAATTCATGCACCGGACTCCAGACATTTGGTTTCCCATCAGCTACTGCTGCCAAGACTCTAGCCTCTGGGTCTTCTAATGGTTCAGGGGCTCTTTGCTTTGGTGAACTGCCCCACCACCACCACGATCACAAGACTCTGGGAGAGCTGTCAATCATTGTAAACCCCCACCCCTCCCCTGGGAGTCTTCTAACACCTTTTCCTATTGATTGGCCTCAAACTAGCTCATGTGATCTTAGCCTAGCCAATCAGAGTACTTGCTAGGGATTTGTGGTGGAGGGGTTGTTGTTAGGGGGTTTTTGAAGCAAGGTTTCACAATGTTACTCTGGGTGATCTGGAACTCACTCTGTAGATCTGGTTGGCCTCGAACTCACTGAGGTCCTCCTGCCTCTGCCTCCCAGTGCGGGGACTGAAAGCCCAAATCCCCATGCCTGTCCTTGGGTTTGTATTTGTTGGTTAAGTACTGAACCAGATAGTCTCTCCTTGGCAGGTTTTAAGTGTAGAACTGTACGTAGCAGAGCCCTCTTTCACACCCCTGTGGAGTCTTTCCTCAGTTTCCTCTTTTGTAGAGTGAAGATTGGACAAAGTGTTCGAGCTCACTCACCACCAATAAGCACCCAGAAAGAGAATGACACAGAGGGCAGGGGGCATGAGAGAAGGTAGCGTTGGGGAGGAAGGGGAGAGGAGAGGTAAGGAAAGGAAGAGAAAGGTAAGGGAAAAAAAGAGAGAGATTAGGTCCCCAGACAGAAGTTGTTCTGTGGTCATCTCCACTTGTCTGTCGGTTGCCACAATGTATATTAGACTTCTTTTTAAAACTACCCTACCGTATTTATTCATCCAACAAATACAGTCACCACGCTTTCCTACCCATGAACTAAGCAGGATGGTCTTGTTTAGTTTCTGAGGTCAAGAAAGTTCAGCTGGAGTGTAGACCATTGAGCACTTTCTGAGTGGCAGGACCGGATAGAGAAGGGAACCGAGGGGTGCCTTGCAGACCAGCTTTCCTGCTACTTAGGGGCTTAGATGGAGCAGGGTTGCCTGTAAAACATGGAGGATTTCACACACTGCCAGAAAAACTACTAGACACAATCTCTGCCTGAAGATGGTTCAGAAATGCCCTGAGAATTGTCCGGATTTGAACCCATCTTGGTTTGCAAGCAGTAATAATCAAAAAGACTGCAGAGTTTTGTTTGGGGGATTTGGAACTTTTTTTTAAAGAATTATTTTCTTTTAGGACTGTTTTTGCTCACGTGTAAGTGCTTGCTTGGTTCCTGCTGAGGTTAGAAGGCAGCACTGGATCCTGTGGAACTGGAGTTACAGATGGTCTGGAACCACGTGGAGGAGGTGGGAGCAGAACCCTGGTCCTGTGTAAGAGCAACAAGTGCTCTTGACTGTTGAGCCATCTCTCCAATCCCTTGGGGTTCTTTTCTTGTTGTTGTTTGCTTGCGTGTTTGCTTGCTTGGTTTTTTTGGTTTTTCAAGAAAGGGTTTCTCTGTGTAGCCCTGGATTCCTGGAACTAGCTCTATAGACCAGGCTGGCCTCAAACTCACAGAGATCTCCCTGTCTCTGCCTCAAGAGTGCTGGGATTAGAGGCTTGAGCCACCACCGACCAGCTTTTTTTTGTTGTTGTTGTTTATTTGGTTGGTTGGTTGGTTGGTTTGGTTTCTGTTTTAAATTACACTTTTTATTACATTTTATTTATTTTGTGTGTGCCCCTGGTGAGAGAGTGTGAGTACATGAGTTTGCATATGGCACTTGTAGAGGTCAGAGGACAAATTTTGGAGCTCCAGGAGACAGAACTCAGCTCCTCAGACTTGGTAGCAAGTACCTTTTACCCCTGACCTTAAAAGACTGGAGTTGACCCTATAAATCTGGAGTTTGAAATACTTTGATTTGCTCCATATTTTGTTGTTGTTTTCTGATTTTTTTGTTTTATTTTTTTTTTGTTTGTTTGTTTTTCGATACAGGGTTTCTCTGTAACTTTGGAGCCTGTCCTGGAACTAGCTCTTGTAGACCAGGCTGGTCTTGAACTCATGGAGATCCACCTGCCTCTGCCTCCCAAGTGCTGGGATAAAGGCGTGCACCACCACTGCCCGGCTTATTTTTATTTTTTAACTATGTATATGTGTACGTCTCTGTGTGGGTGTGTGCATATGAATGCAAGAGTCTGGAGAGGCCCGAGGCATCAGAATTCCCAGGAGCTAGACTGTTTACAGGCAGTCGGGAGCCAGTCTGCTCGGTGCTGGGAACTGACATTAAGTCCTCTGATGGGGAAGCCTTGTTAACCAATTATCTTTAAGAGGTGGGACCAAGTTAGGGTGTGGCTTTCTGGGATTCTGAGAAAAAAATAGGTGGGGCGGGCCCAAGGCCCAGGTGCGCTCCCTCTTTGGTTCCGTGCTACACAGCTGAGCTTGGACTTCTCATTATGGTTTTGTGAATTTTCCCTTTATAATAAATAAAAATATAGTTGTTTATCTTTAAGCTAGCCTGGTTAGTTCCCAAATCGAGTTAGCTTCTACAGTTGGTGCCTGATTCATGGGGCCTCTTGGTTTTGTTTTTGTTTTAAAGACAGGGTCTTGATTTGTAATTCAGCCTGGCTTTGAACTCATTATGTAGCCCAGGCTTCCATCCAACGCAACCTCTGCCTCGGATTCCCCAGTGCTGGGATTACACACATACTCTGCCAAATCTTGGGTTTTATTTTCTGGATTTGTGCGGGCTTTTGCCCCTTTTCTTGGCTTTTGTTCTGAAATGAACTATCACTGAGTAACCTAGTCAGCCTTAAATTTGTGAACCTCCCACCTCAGCACCCTGAATGCTGGGGTTACAGTTTTGTGTTCCCCATTCCTGGCCCTGATTGGTTGAGCTTTTGCAATACCTCTTGGGAGGATGGCATAGATGATTCCAGGTCCCTTCGGTAAAAACCAGTTATGAATGAAAATAGGGTCCTCCCAGGAAACAGTTTATACCCAGCCTCCTTGCCCTCTCCTGCCGCCTGCTCATTGCATCCTTTAGTCCAGTCTTTCCCAGCCCACTCCATCTTCTTGCCTTTGGCCTGAGTGGTGCGATGATCGATTGGTCACACTGGACACCTCCGCCCTTGCCTGTCTGCACATGAAGTCCATACGCCACTAGCCATAAAACAATAGCTGAAGGAAACTTGTCCAGTCCTTGCCCTTGTCCACTCACTGTCTAGGACCCAGTCAAGTACTGCCTTCCACTGAGCACTGTTTCGTCCATCTGTGCCCACCAGGACCTCCTCTGAATGCTTGCCACTTGCCATGTCCAATCACGTGCTACGAGGATGCAAAAGTTTTCGCGTGTGCCCTCTGTCTTCAGTAGAACTATTCACAAGCCGAAGGGCCCGTTGATGGGTGAAGAAACGAAGCAGCCTCACCATGGAATATTATTATGCCTTCAAAATTGCTAAAAGGGCTCCCCAGCCACTGATGGCCCAGTAGGTAAAGTGCTTGCTGTGCAAGCATAAGGAATTGTTAAGATCCACAAGGCCCAGCCAGGCGGTGGTGGCGCACGCCTTTAATCCCAGCACTCGGGAGGCAAAGGCACGTGGATCTCTCTGAGTTCCGAGGCCAGCCTGGTCTACAAGAGCTAGTTCCAGGACAGGCTCCAAAGCTACAGAGAAACCTTGTCTTGAAAAGCAAAACCAAACAAAAAGATCCACTGGGCCCGTGTAAAAAGCAGGGCGCTGCTGTGTATGTCTGCAATTCCAGCACCAGGGAGACTGGACAAAGACAGGAAGAGCCCCGGGCTGGCTGGCCAAGCAATCTAGCTGAATAGCTGACCTCCAGGTTCAGTGAGAGAACTCGTTCCAAATACTGAGTTGAGAGTGAGCGAGGAAGACATTTTATGTCGGCCTCTGCCCTCACACACATACGCACTCACATAAACACACACACACACACACATCAACTCCTTCCCATGCCAGACTGCTATGATTTAAGCCAGAACTCATGATGCATGCATTTGGGGAGTCAAGCAGGAAGACTGAGTTCAAAGCCAATTTAAACTATGCAATGAGTCTCTGTCAAAATAAAAGGAAACACACAAATACATGCATGCATGTGTGTGCGCCTGTGCTCACACACACACACACAATGGTGCTAGCAAGTTGAGCAATAGAAAGAAGAGAATTAATGACTAATGGGTATAGAATTTAGTTGGGGATTAACCTTCATCAGGCGACGAAAGGAGACAGAGACAGAGACCCACATTGGAGCACCGGACTGAAATCTCAAGGTCCAAATCAGGAGCAGAAGGAGAGAGAGCCCGAGCAAGGAACTCAGGACCGTGAGGGGTGCACCCACACACTGAGACAATGGGAATGTTCTATCGGGAACTCACCAAGGCCAGCTGGCCTGGGTCTGAAAAAGCCTGGGATAAAGCCGGACTCGCTGAACATAGTGGACAATGAGGACTACTGAGAACTCAAGAACAATGGCAATGGGTTTTTGATCCTACTGCATGTACTGGCTTTGTGGGAGCCTAGGCAGTTTGGATGCTCACCTTATTAGACCTGGATGGAGGTGGGTGGTCCTTGGACTTCCCACAGGGCAGGGAACCCTGATAGCTCTATGGGCTGACGAGGGAGGGAGACTTGATTGGGGGAGGGAAATGGGAGGCGGTGGCGGGAAGGAGGCAGAAATCTTTAATAAATAAATAAATAAATAACAAAAAATAATTTAGTTGGGGAGGATAAAACCTGTATAGTGATGTTGTGAGACTGTATAGTGGATGTCGGTAGCACAGCAATCAAAACATGTTAAACTGTATATTTTAAATAGAATCGTGAATATCATGCTATGTGTCTACTGCTATGATTTTTAATTCAAAATCTTCCAGAGATAATGATCATCAAAATTTAGGGACGCAGCTCTGTGGAAGCTCACACCTGTAATCCCAGAATCTGTGAGACTGAGACAGAGGGATTTCCACAAGTTCCAGAAATGCCTGGGCTACGTAGTGAGTTCCAGACCTTCTTGGTCTGCATAGCAAGATTGTATCTCAAAGAACAGTTTGGAGGGCTGGTGAAATGGCCCAGTGGGTGGAGGAATTCGTGGCCAAGCCTGTTGACCTGAATTCGATTGCCCTGGGACCCACATGATGACAAGAGAAAACTGACCCCTCCAAGTTGTCCTTGCTCTTCTATATTCTTTCCACGGCACATGCACACCTGTACACTCACAGACATACACACACACCTGTGTATGCGCACGCACATCTGTACACACATGCATACACACCCGTGTATATACACACACCACCAACAACAACAACAATAACAACTATTATTATTATTATTTGTCCAAAAAGTTTTTAGTGTACAGAAATTGCATAGCATGCATGAATCCCTGGATTAGGTACCTTTTATTATCTAAAACTCCAGAACCTTGGACATGACAAGCAAACGCCCTACCACTCAGTCACCTCTCCCCCGAAACCAATCTATCTTTCTTCCTCTCTTTGTTTTTTCTTTCTTTTGGTCAGGCTTTTGCTCCTTAGCCTGGCTGGCCTCAAGTTCACAGTCCTCTTGCCTCAATGTCCTCATTCTGAAATTATAGGCCTATACCACGAAGCCAAGCTGTAAATTGCTTTTCTACCCTCCAACAATGACTAATGAGCGGCATGTTGTTTTTAGTTTCTCCTTCTAGTGTAGCAAAATGTTCCAGGTTCTTCTTGCATGCTTCTTGACCCTGACCTTGAATTAGCCATTTGTCCAAAGAGCCCTGATGCTAGCAGCAGGAAGAATGTTTCAGGGTCACACTCCAGACCTTGCAGATCGTATTTCAAGCTCCAAGCTTGCTTTGCTTTCTGCTTCCCCTCTTCTGCTGTGCTGGTTAAACGCACATTCTGTTTGTTGTGCACTACAAGCACCCGAAGAGTGAGGAACTAATGTGGTTTGGCTGCTGTCTCTGCTCACGGTCTCCACCACCGAGAACGGTGACTGCTTCAGAGCCGGTGTGCAGTGACTGAAGCCGCAAGATCTATACATTTAAGCTGACAGCTGTCAAAGACGCCGTAGTAAGATGAGGTTTTCTGTGGAAGTGCGAGGGCAGACTTTGGAGTGCTCTCACCTCCCGGTCCATCTCCCAGAATCCTTTACCTTTCAATAGTGTAGCTGTCTTTTTTGTTTTATTTCAGTTTTTTCACTTTTAAATTCCAATAGAAAAGCTCAAACTTCCTAGAAAAGTTACAAAATCGGTACAAGGAATTTTTTTTATCCACTTGTTCATTGAGTAAACGTATTAGTTATGTCATAACCACTTCTGGATGAGTGTCCTTACTCTGAAAACCCCAAGTCCAAAATACAATAAAATCTGAAAGTCTCTGAGCCCTGCCATGATGTCACAAGTGAGAAATAACATGTCTTATGTCATGTAACATGTCATAGTCAAAATCGAGGCGAACTAAAGATAGTGCTTAAAGTTATCTGGATACCGTGTATTTACAGCATGTGTGGAGCTTAGCAGTCACAGAGCCCCAAGTTCTACCCACAGCGCAATTCAGTGTAGTCCTACGCTCCAGGAATCCAAATGCTTGTGAAGTGGAGGCAGGAAGTTCCAGAGTTCAAGGCCATCCTCCACTACGTAGCAATTTTGAGGCCAGCCTGAGGTGCATGACATCCTGTCTTAAAAAAGAAAAAGACAGATGGCTGTGGTGGCCTGCATCTTTAATCCCAGCACTTGAGAAGCAGAGGCAGGTGGTTCTCTGTGAATCTGAGGCTAGCCTGGTCTACATAGAGAGTTCCAGGATAGTCAGGGATACATGATAGAGAGACCCTGTCTCAATAGCAACAACAAAAGACAGACAGACAGAAGGAAAGGAGGAAGAGAAGGAGAGAGAGTGAAAGAAAAAGGAAGAGAGAGAGAGAAAGAAAGAGAGAAAAAGGAAGAAAGAGAGAGGGCCAGGCATTCATGGTGGGTCTTTAGTCCCAGTGTGCAGGAGGCAGACACAGGCAAAGGCTTGCGAGTTTGAAGATAGCCTGGTCTAGAAATCAATTTTCTAGATGGCAGAAAAATTACTGGAAGCGCTCAGACCGGGTAGCCTGGAAGATGCAAATGAGAGACCCTGCCTTAAACAAAGCAGAAGGACTGACACCTGAGTGTGTCCTCTGGCTTCCTTAGGTGTCCATCCAAACACACACGAGCACGTTCACACAGCTAAAACATCAAAAGGAAGCCAGGAGGTGGTGGCGCATGCCTTTAATCCCAGCACTCGGGAGGCAGAGGCAGGTGGATCTCTTTGAGTTCCAGGACAGCCAGAGCTGTTACACAGAGAAACCATGTCTAGAAAAAACAAAACAAAACAAAACAGACAAATGAAACACCGAAAAGGATGTGCAAGTGTAAAAGTAAGACTCTCTGTTTAAATCCAGCCAGTGAGATACTGTGAGTTAGGAGGCTGACACAGGAAGCTGAGGCAACTTATTTCATGATAAAAGCGAATCCGCAGATTTACCTAGCTTGATAGTCGTTCATTTGAATAACTAAGATGTATTAAGGCAGGGGGAAGGCATGTGATAGCAGACTGGGAGGAATCTAGCCCAGGCTTCCACTGTCCTTCGCATGAGGTGAAAGCCCACACAACATGTTTTCTGTATAGCAGCAAACTGCAGGCTTGGGCTCAATGCCTCTGCACACGGAAGCTTGCTTGGTATTGTAATGTCTGAAGCCCATATGGCTGCCGGTCACATAAACTCATGCGCTAGTGGCTGTCTATGGCCACTGAAACTCGGGGTCCCAACAATGAAAGCAAGCATACATATATGAACATATAGATGTTCAGTTGTGTGTGTGTGTGTGTGTGTTCAGTCTTTGTGCAGAGCAACCATACCAAGATGACACAGCGTGCTCTTGTATTACAAGTGTGCAGGGTGAAATCATCAATCCAGCCGTGGAGTGAGTGCTTTAGTGGTCAAGTTCCTGAGTATTCAGAGTTCTTTGGAAGCTGGGTGGTGGCGCACGCCTTTAATCCCAGCACTCAGGAGACAGAGGCAGGCAGATAACTGTGAGTTCGAGACCAGCCTGGTCTACAGAGTGAGTTCCAGGACAGGCTCCGAAGCTACAGAGAAACCCTGTCTCCAAAAACCAAAAAAAAGGGGGGGGAGTTACTTGATTAATGGGAATCATTCTTTGCATGACACTCACATAAGGGACACTTTTTCATGTAGACTGGTTGGATTCTTACATCAGCCTTCTCATATCTTAGAACGTTTTTCTCTCTTTTCGCCTTCTTCATTTTCATTTCACATGTGTGGGTGTTCCGCCTACACATTTGTCTGGGAAGCATGTGCACGCAGTTGCCCAAGGCCAGAAGAGCGCTGGGTCCTGTGGAAGAGCAGCCAATGCTCGTAAGCACTGAGCCATCTCTCTCCAGCTCCTAAAGATTTTTATTTATTGTTTTGAGACAATGCTGGCTTCAAATTTGCTATGAACAGCCTTGAATTTCCAAGGCTCCTGCTTCTATTTGCCAAGTTCTGGGGTTCTAGGCAGCATCACCACACTCCACTTATGAGGTGCTGCGTGGGGGTGGAGCCCAGGCCTTCATGTGTGCTAGGCAAGCGGTCCAACTCAGCTGCTGTGTTCCCAGGCTCACCACCACTTAGAATGAAACACAACGTCTTTTCAGTGTTCAGAGCTCTACTTTCCTTCCTCTTACCCCTCTCGCCCCATCGCCTGCCATTTTCCTCTGTCCTCCATCACACCAGAGCCATACTTGCTTCGGACTCTTTGCTGAAGTGTGGCAGCCAGCACCTCTCTCTTAGGTGTTCTCTGTAATTGCACATAGCCTGCTCCCAAACCTCCCCGACTCTGTCTATACCCCAAATATTGTCTCAGACATCTTCCTGACCATGTTACTCAAAACAGCAGCTGCTGCCGTTCCACGAACTTCCCGTGTTTCATTTCTTCAAACCTGACAATATATGCTTAACATGAATCTTGACTTCCTTTTTTACTTGTCCCCCTACTGATCCCCAACCTCAATGCTTGCTTCATGGTGGGCGTGAAGAACGATCTCCTGTTCCTTGCTGGATCCTCAGGCCTAGCTTACTGCCTGTACACAGTAGGGGCTCACTACTTGCAGAAGGAATGGATGACTGAGCTAGATATATAGAAGAGTATGAATCTTTTATTTTAACAGTTGGCCTTGTTGACGGCTCAATCCCAGCGTTCCCTGGTACTCATAGGGTGAAGCCTGGGAAACATAGCCAAAAGATTCTGCCTGGGGATATGGCCTGATTGGCAGAGTGGTTTTACCTATCACAATAAATTTCTGTATACATTCCCGGTGCCATATGAATTGGGCATGGTAGTACATACCTATAATTCCAGTACTTGGGAGATAGAGGCAGGAGATCAAAGACAAGAGTTCAAAGTCACCCACAGCTCCATAGTGATTTTGAGGCCAGCCTTGGCTACAAGAGATCCTGTCTCCAAAAAACATTTTAAGAGGTGATTGTAGTGCCCTCTTAAGGCTTCCTTTCCAATGCTATGGCAAAATACCCTGTCAAAAAGCAATTTAGTAAGCCGATGGTGGTGGCACACACCTTTAATCCCAGCACTCTGAAGGCAGAAGCAGGCGGATCTCTGTGAGTTCGAGGCCAGTCTGGTCTACAGAGCGAGTTTCAGGAAAGACTCCAGAGTTACACAGAGAAACCCTGTCTTGAAAAACAAACAAAAAAAGCAACTTAATGGAGAAGGGCACTGTTTTGCCTACAGTCCATCATAGCAGTGACGTCATACAGCATCAAGAGCTTGAGCAACATTTTCACATCACATCCATAGCCAAGAGGAGAGCTAAATGAACACACAGATGACCAGTGCTCAGACAACTTTCTTTACTCTTCTTCTTATGTGGTTTGACTTTCAATGTTCTAGAGGGTCTTGCTCTGTTCTCTCGCTGCTTCAGAACTCCATATATAGCCTAGGCAGACCTCCAGCTCACAGCTGTCCCCCTGCCACTGCCTCCTGACTTCTCAGATTAAAGGCATGGGTCACCATTGTTCTTGTCTCATTTTAAGGACTTTTATTATCTTGAATTATGTGTAGGTGTGGGTGTCTTCGTGTGGACATGAGTGTAGGCACCCGCAGATGCCAGAGACATTGGATTCCCTGAAGCTAGGGTTCTGGGTGGTTGCGAACCACCTGGTGTGGGTGCTAGGAACTGAACTTGGAGCCTTCAGAAGGGCAGCAAGTGCTCTTAACCTCTCAGTCATCCTTCCAGTCCTGTGGCTTTCTCTACTCTTCCATACATCAGACAACAGATGAGGGGATGGTGTCAGATACTTTCAGACTGGGACTTCCGGTGTGAATCAAGGCAATCAAGACACTCTCCCACAGACGTGCCCACAGGCCAAGCACTCATTGACACTCTCATAGTGGATGATTCTAGATTTCACTCAGTGGATTGGCCATCAGAAGAGGCTGTTTTGTAGGATTTTTTCTCTTTGTTCCTGATCAAAAGTAAGATATATTTACAAAGGGCCGCTAAAAAATGAGAAAAGAATACTGTGTGCTAGAAAGCCCAGATCACGTGGACTAGAGCTTAGGAAGAGATAGCCAGGAACTACGTGTTTTCTGCAGGGCTACTGGCCCACAGTGGCTGTAGGTAGTACCTGGGTCAAAAGGGCTCTGTCCCCATGGATAACTTGGCCACATCCAAATGACTTACTTTACTATTTATGTTCTTTGCCTATTTTTCTAGGAAAATTCCTTTGAGTGCATATTTTCAATTTTTGTATATTAAAAAATCTTGTCTATAAAAATATTTCATTTTTCTCTCTATTTATTTTCATCTTCAAATGAGTTTCTTTCTTTTTTTAGTTGTATTTGCACTTGTAGAAATATTCCTCTTAACTGATCCAACATTTTTGTTTTTGGTTTTGGTTTCTTGAGACAGGGTTTTTCTGCAACTTTGGAGCCTGTCCTGAAACTAGCTCTGTAGACCAGGCTGGTCTCGAACTCACAGAGATCCGCCTGCCTCTGCCTCCCAAGATTAAAGGCGCTGGGATTAAAGGAACGCACACTACCGCCCGGTGACTGCCCCCACATTTAAGACTTATTTATTTTATGTTGGCCTACATGTGTACCACATGTCTGCCAGCTGCCCATGAAGACCAAAAATGGGTATCAGATTCTCTAGAACTGGAATTGCAGACAGTTGTGAGCCACCATGTGGGTGATTGGAACTCAAACTGGGTCCTCTACAAGAGCAATCAGTGCTCTTAACTGCTGAACCATCTCTCCAGCTCTAGTTTTGTGTTTTCTATCATTGAGAAGCAGTTTTTAATGTATACTCAACTCTTTCTGTGCTTTGCATTTGGTTCTGGCCATGGATATCAATCTTAGAAAGGTCAAAAATGTAGCTAAGTTGGTGTAGTGCTGGCTAAGTTGGTGTAGTGCTGGCCTAGCATACACGAAGTCCTGGATTCAAGCTCCAGCCCTACATGAAGTAGGTATAGTAAGTAGCACACGTCTCTAATCCCAGCCCTTGGGAAATAGTCAAGAGGACTAGAAAGCCAGGGTCATCTACTAAATACCAATTTTGAGGCCACCCGGTAAGACATAAGACCATATTTCAAAATAACAAGAGAAAGTCTTACACCTAGGCTGGAGAGATGGTTCAGTGCTTAAGAGCGCTGGCTGCTCTTTCAGAGGACCCAGGTTCAATTCCCAGCACCACATGGCAGCTCACAGCTGCCTGTAATTCCAGTTTCAGGAGATCTGACACCCTCACACACAGGTGTATATGCAGGCAAAACATGAATGCATATGAAATAAAAATAAATAAATAATCTTTTGAAGTCTTACCTAATCCAGAGTGATAAAAATTGTTCTCCAGCGTTTTCTCTGGGTACTGGCATGAGTTGATCTTTATCCTTGTGAAACTATCAGCACACCTGTCTGGTGACACCAGACATTTACTATGCACTTATACCAGGTCCTGTGCCCATGGAAAGGTGAGCCCCTGGGAGATAAGTGCTAGTGGGAATCTTGTTCTCGCGAGTGGGGTGCATAGAGACAAGGAAGCTGGTTGCTCATCTAGGGCTGTACAGCTAAGGAAGCCCAGCTCCCCTGATGTCCCAGCCTACACAGGATTAGTGTCAGGATTCAGCTTGGTGCACATGAAGTCTTTGGAGGACGAGGCAGTCAGTGGGCTACAAAGGGGTTATAAAACTATTACCGATGACCTTAGGAAACATTATTTGTTTTGTGTGTGTCTCCATGTCACACGTGGAGGTCAGGGAACAAATTACCGGAGTCAATTCTCTATTTTCTTCCACTCTGTGCGTTCCAGACAGGCAGGCTTAGTGGCAAACTGAACAGTCTTTCCAGCCCCATGAATATGATTTCTTTTTTTTTCTGTTCTTTGAAGACAGGGTTTCTTTGTGTAGCATCGGTCTTGGAACTAGTGCTATAGACCAGGCTGGCCCCAAACATACAGAGATCCCCCCTGCTTCTGGGATTGAAGGTGTGAGCCACCAGTGTGCGGCTATCAGAATGATTTCTGATGACTATTTTATTTCGAAAACTTGATATTCCTGTTTAAGTAAACTACTAAACTTTTCTTCCAAAAACACTCTAGCCCCAAACTGTGATCCCTCTATATCAAACTAACTGACTTCCTCCTGCTTTCTCTCTGTACCAGGGAAGAACAAGAAACAGAGAGGAAAGTGGAAACCCAGAGGGGCGAGGGGGCTCTCAGGAGCAGGAAGACTGTGGGGAACAGAGCAGGGTGAGCAGGAGGCAGCGGTGAGACAAAGCCTCACGTCGTACACGTAAACTGCACAGAGCGCAGAAAGAGCCGCTGCTTGGATTTTCTCTTTAGTCTGCATTTTTCTTTTTTTTTTTTAGGGTATAGAGTTTATTTAGTGGGCTATAGACAGGAAAGGGACGGGAGAGGAGAAGGAGAAGAGAGAGAGGCAGAAGCTGCCTCTCTAGAAGGGGAGAGGGGAGGGAGCGAAGCTGCATTTTTCTAATTCAAAAAGTTCTCTTATTTCTCCAGATCCCCTGTCTGAAGCTGCATAGCTTGTTTTCCTTTGTTTTTTAGAGACCATCTTTCTCTGTGGCCCAAGGTGGACTCAAACTCAACATGTCCAGTTCAAAAAATGCGAACTATTTCAAATCAGGGAAAATGTTATCTGGCGCGGAAAGCAAACGATAAGGGCTGCTTTCAAGGAGCAGATGGCCGTGGCCAGAGGCTGCCGGTTCTGGGGCAGAAGCCACCCTGGAAAGCAGATGACAGGAACACACCTGTCAGTTTCCAGGGCTCTGACTCAGCAGTTTTTCCTAATGCAAGTTAAACTGTTACCTTTTCACCTAGGATTCAAGTATATGGAAACTATTATATTGAAAACAATATACCTTTTCACCTAGGATTCAAGTATATGGAAACTATTATATTGAAAACAATATCCGTACATCTATTTACTGTGTAGTGGGCAGTGCACACTTAATAGTGAGCACACGGAAGTTAAAGGACAACTTGCAGCTGTCTGTTTTCTCCTTCAGCCTTGTGGGGCCTGGCGACGGAACCCAGGGCCTTGTGCATGCAAGCACTCTTCCAGCTGAGCTACACAAAGACTGGCTTCTTTCAGTGGGTTCTGGGAACTGGACTTAAGGAAACAGTTTACTGGTTGAACTGTAACTTCCCCAGTCCTCCCAGAGGGGCTGGATTTCAAGGCCGCAGTCAGCTATGTAAAGAGTTTGAGAAGATCCCAGGCCACACTAGCCTCTCGAATACAGAAAGCCCAAAGTCCCCACTAAAACTGTTTCCATGAATCCCTTCGCCTCAACAAGCCCCAAACTCGCCTTTGTCAATACTGGAGACTACACCAGTCATTCTAGTTGTTTCTCCCCCAGAGTTCTCCCCTTCCGCCATCCCTTATCAAATCCTGACAAAGTCCAGTTGTATTTTTGCTCTATTTGTATTTTGCTCATTTTGTAAACGAGTGTTCGTGGGCACTCAATTGCCAGTGACTGCTTCAAAAACAGATATGAGGATTAGAAGGGTGGGTTTGTTAGGAGCAAGATGGGTCTCATTCATTCATTCATTCGTTCATTCAGTGTTTGTAGTGTGTCTACGTGTATGAGTGTGAGTGTGCTACACAGTACCCGTGTAGAGGTCCAAGAACAACTTTTCAAAATCAATCATTTCCTTCCACCATGTCAGGGTCGGGGATAGAACTCGGGTCATCAGGCTTGGCAGCAAGTGCCTCTACCAGCTGCACCATCTCATCAGACCCACAGGAAGGCTTTCAGGAAAAGGAAGGGAGATAGAAATAGAGCACTACGGGGCGAAAAGTGCTAAAATTAATTACATACGTGGAGAAAGCTGTCCCACAATTAAAAAAATCAATTTTAAGACTGGGTGTGTCAGTGCACACCTTTAATCCCAGGACTCAAGAGGCAGAGGAAGGTGGATCTCTAGGTGTCTGAGGCCAGCCTGGCCTACACAGCCAGTTCTAATCTACAAGATCCAGGCTAGCCAGGACTACATGGTGAGACTGTCAAAATAACTAAACACCATGGTATATATTTTAAAACTACAGGCACGAGCTTCCGTTCTGGCAGTTGACACAGAAGTCCATTTTGAGGAAGCTTGCACTCGGATTTCTACCAGCAGCCCTTGTGTGACCATAAAGACAGACGACTACTGATGTTCTTTTTCACTTTTCCCTTCTCCCTCCTTCCCACTTTCCTTTCCCCTTTCTCTCCCTTCTGTTCCCTTGTCTCCTCTTTCTTAGGACTTGGAACTAGCACACACTACTGAGCTACACTCTCAGGCCAGGGACAGCCTCTGAGCAGCAGTGACAACGGAAACCACGTGGGTACTTGGCATCACAGTGGATGAAACATCTCTGGACTTTGCCCTCAGGTAGCCGATTAGCTCCTGTTCTGAAAGCAGCTTGGCAGTCTGACTGGTCCGGAGGTTGTTACGATGACCTGACCCACCTGTCATCCGGAGCGTCCTTTTTATTCCTTTTCACTCTCCTCTATGTCACCTCCAAAATTAGGGAAATCAACATTTTCTCATACCACCCTGGGATTTATTTTTTTTGTAACCTAACATTTTGCTAAGGCAGATCCTATGGCAAAGGCTTGCCCTCTGTTTCTCTCCTGTCTTCCTGGCCAGATCTTTCTCCAAGGCTCCTTCTTAATGTAGCTTCTTCCTGATGGCATAATTCCCCTCAACTCTAGCTGTGTCTTCCTTTGAATAGCATCCTTCTTCTTTGAGACTGGTTCTTACTTTGTAGCTCTGGCTAGTCTGGACCTCACTATATAGACTAAACTAGCCTCAAAATCAAAGATACCTGCCTCTGCCTCTAGACTGCTGGGATCAAAGGTGTATGTCACTGTGGATACTTGACCTTAAGTCTCTCAAGGACAGAGAGAGTATGCTCTTTTCAAGCCCCAAGATAACTAGTGCCAAGTTCAAGACACAGGAAGCCCTAAAATTATTATCTACTGAATTTGGTGGCTCTTCTGCTTATGTGGCCTTTAACAAGTGCTTTCTGTGAAGGATTAGCAACTCCACAGTTAAAAGAAATGGAGGCAGGAACCAATTGAAGAGAATATTTATTCCCAAGTACCAACCAAAGACTACCTGAGTAGCCACATAAGCCTTCAATACATATATGAATGCTTGCAGAAAGGTGACTTTCGAAGTGCCAAGGTTTAGAAAGACCCAGAAAATGTGAGGAAAAAAAATATGTAATTAGAGGTGTGATCCCGTGGTAAGGTGAATTTAGCAAGTGTGAGGACCTGGGCTCCATCACCAGCAAATGAAAGAAAGAGGAAAGAAGGAAGGGGATGGACAGCCGGGAGGAAGGGAGGAATGTAAAAGAGAAGGAAAGGGAAGGATGGAAGAGAAGGGAAGAAAAAGAAGGAGGAAGGGAGGGAGAGAGAGAGGAAAGGAGGAAGAGAGAAAGGAGAGAAGGAAGTTGGGAGGGAGGGAGGGAGAGAGGGAAGGAGGAAAACAGAAGGAAGGGAGGGAGGGAGGAAGGAAGGAAATCTGGTAGCATGGTGGCCCAAATGCAGTCCCATCTCTCGTCCTGAAGGTGAAACATGTTCCAAGTGCAGGCTGGGTAGCTAGACTAGCCTAACCAGCAAGCTCCAGATTCAGTAAGACACTCGAGTAAATAAAGTGAAGGCTTGGAGAAATCTCCCAGTGACAACTTCTGGCCTCCACATGCACACACATGCATATACCTGCAAACATTAAGCATACCACGTACAGATACAAAGTAAACTTTCTAGGTAGAGGAAGCCATGTGTGCTACAACTGAACCTTTGAATGGGGAGGGGAAAAAAGTCAGGAATGGAAGTTTTGCTGAACGACTACCAAGTTTGAAAGTCACTTTGGCCATGAATTAGAATGAGGAAGCCTGTTACAAACTGCACTCATGTGGTATGAAGCAAAACTTGAAATTTAATTTGACAGTTTATCAGTAACACTTGAGGTTACAAATAATCATAAAAAACCATTTAAAACACATTACTCTTTCAAGTGGCTGGGAGTGTCTATAAAATTCACATTTACAAATGGCAAAGAGCACCCATAATACTTCATGCTAGAAGTTATTTTGTCTGAAGCTGCCCACAAGATCGTAAAATAGGCCAGAAGAAAAAATCTGAAGAGTACATTGGCGAGAAGGTCTGCAGGCCTTTAAAACTGCTGCCTAGTGCCCCAGGAAGTCAAGAGGCATGCTTTAAGTTCAGCTGGGGCCTCCAAATGCCATGTAAGATGGTCAAGTCATCTCTGATTATTCCCTGAATCCTGCAATCAGCTTCATGCATTTGTTTCGTTGTTAGTGTATTTCTTTCTACAGAAAAGCTGCCTTAAGTGGCCGTGAATTACTCAGGAAGATTCTGGAATAAAATTGCCTCTGTTTAAGTTCCTTATCTGCTACTTACAAGCTACGTGACCTGGGAAAATCGTGCAACCCTCTCTGGACCAGCATTTCTTTATCTCTAAGGTTGGGACGATACAAAAAAAGCAAACCCGACTTTCTTATCAGAAGATTTTGAAAGTGCTTAGAGCACTTCTGTTGCCTAACATACACATAATAATGTTAAAAATGTTAGCTATTCTTTATAACCAACAATTAAGGTTTCTTATCCCTCAACCCCCTCAAGTGTTTTCCCTCTGTACATGCGGGTTCCGCATATTTGGGTTCAACCAGACTCAAATGATAAATTTTTGAAAAACAAAATCATTCCCACATTGAACTGTGTTTTGTGTCTCATTCCCTCAGCAATACAGGGTAACAGCTATTTCTCCAGCTTCACACTGTACTATGTATTGCTGGTAATCTAAAAATGATTTAAAGTATACAAGAGGTGTATCACGACAGACTTACTGAGAAAGTCAATGCAGCCTGCCCCGTCTTGAAGAAACGCCCTCAGATCCTTCCCTGAACTTAGTTTTGGAAGCTGCCTCCCAGGTTCTGGAAAGGCATGGGACTTTTGACCTCGCCACGCCAATAAGGGTACATCTGCAGCCATAAAATCATTAGGCTGGGGTCTGGAACTGACCCATGACAGAGCAACCCACTGTGGGACCAGGGGTGTAGGGAGCAGACCCCATGACAGAAAAACCCACTGTGGGACCAGGGGTGTAGGGAGCAGACCCTACGACAGAAAAACCCACTGTGGGACCAGGGGTGTAGGGAGCAGACCCCATGACAGAAAAACCCACTGTGGGACCAGGGGTGTAGGGAGCAGACCCCATGTTGGCTTCCCTGGTCTAAAAAACTATCTATACTGTTTCTTTCTCAGCCAAATCTATGCCAGAGTCCAAGCTGCCCCCTGTTGGTATTAACTATATAAAAACTGCTTGGCCCCAACAATGCTGAGAACGATGAGGAAAATTACTGAAGGCATTGATGAAAAGGGATATTGAGGTAGTTAAAGAGGGGACAGGGTTCGCCAAGGTGACCCTGCTGAGTGGCAGGGAAGAGTGTTAGCGAGAAGGGGCAGGAGTTACGGGGATCCCGAGGCAAGGAGGAGGCAGGCTCAAGGACTGGTAGAACGGTGGCATGGTGGAAGCAAAGGAGTCCTAAGGGTATGATGGGGATGATTTAGAGCCGTGAGTGGGGCTAGTCTATACAAGGGTTTGTAGGCCTCGGGGCAGTTGGTTTTCTGAGGTGCTAAGAAGGTGATGTGATCTGATTTATATTTTGAAAAGATCATCTTCCTCCCAAAAGTAAAATAAACAAATTAAATAAAAATTAAAAAATAGCAAAAATAAACAAAACTAGAGCTGGTGAGGTGGCTCAGCGGGCAAAGACGCTTGCCACCACGCCTATCAGCCTGGGTTCCATTCCAGGTTGGTGGAAGGGTTCCAACTTCCACAGAACACCCGAGTTGGCCTTCCTCTGTGAAATGTGCTGCACATGAAAATAATGTGTAGGAAGCACTTGCATAGCATCTGACCACAGCAAACAGTAGCTAGCTGCCGTTGCCACTATTTCCCCTGAAGCCCATGTGCTCTTAAAATGCAAACGAAGTCTTCTCATTGCTGGCATTAAAGCCCTCAAGGGCCTTCCCATTGTGGAATGCAGAAACTTCATACTTCTTGCCATAGCTTTCAAGGTCATTCATGGCCCAGCTCTGGCCTTCTTTTCTGGCCTTAGTTCCTACCACTCTTCCCCCAAGCAACTCCCCATGGCTTGTCACCATCTCCCTTTCTTTTGCTTTCTTTCCCCTAGATGTTCCCTGTTTTCAGCTCAACCATCACCTTTCCTAATCACCCTAAGGAAGAGGACCTGCCTCTCATGTCCACCACAGGCTGTCTTAGGGCTGAGTAGAGCTCAGTGGTAGAGCACTTGGCTAGGAAAAGACCCGGTCTAATATTTTTTGTTGTTATTTTGTTTTGTTTTTTTGAGACAGGTTTTTTTCATGTAGCCCTAGATGTCCTGGAACTCGCTCTGTAAACCAGGCTGGTTTCAAACTCAGAGATCCATCTGTCTCTGCATCCCAAGGGCTGGGATTAAAGGTGTGCGCCACTATGACCCAACTCTCCCAGCCTCATGTGGCAGTAGGTACATGCCTGTAATATCAGTCTGGCCTACAAGACACCTATTGCAAAAATAAAACAAAAACATACAAATGAAATAAAAAGTCTTGTTTACTGTTTCTTTAACTAGAATGAATTTAGCTTGAGTTCTCCAACACATGGGAGAGAGAAGACTGTAGAACCTCAAATTCAGGGAAGGACACAACTGACTAACCTTACAAGCTAACACAATGGTAGTTCCGTTAACATGTATGAATCTTCTGCATAGGGAATTAAAACAGTGACCTACCAATATACAGAGATGTGATTCTAGCCATCTGTCACGGAGGACTGCAAAAGCTTTTATATAACAAACCACCAACACATTCTTGGTTAGCAATATTCCTGAAACAAGTGATTCGGTGTTTCTGTTAAAACACACTCCTCACTTGGACCCAACCAAGATAACCAAAAACAGTATAAAAGCCTGGTATCTCTGCCTTCACTTTCTGTCTCTTGTATACTTCAGCTGAAAGGGCAGAGTTAAGTCAGCCTTAACCTTTCCTTGCGTTACCTAGGAATCATGGGACAGAATCTTGGAGGACAGGTGGAAGCAATTATCCATGAGGGCATACCCCTGCAGCAGAGATACTTGTAGGAACAAAGGTAACTCCTGCAAGAGAAGAAAAATGACAGGGATAAGGGCTTGGGCTCATCTTGCAAAACCAAAACTGAGTCAACTATCAATGTGACCATGCCTTTATTAGGACGGCTTAACTACGCCTCTCTTACATTCTTTCCCCAGATTCCTCTGTTGCAACCTAAACCTCATGCTGGTACTCTGGAAGGATTATCTTGGAATCACTGGACACTTTTATTTACCCTTTTCAACATTAAATAAATCTCCTTTTCTGCTTCTCACAAAGACTTGTCTTTTTAATGCATATTGGGGATGGGTGGCTGAGCCTAACTTGTTGGGGTTGCTAGGGCCCAGGTTTCTGTGCCCCCTCAAAAAAACTCCATTATAACTCCTAAAATGGACACATGCTTCCCTATGTCCCTCCACAACTTCAGTGAAATTTTGCTTTCTTCATCAGCATAATTTTACAGGACTACAGTGAAAGTGCAGCCCCAGAGAATTGGGATAGGACACGTGACCATTTGCTCCTATACTAAACAAACACAGAAAAGTACTGTGATCTTTCAAATTTTACTTTTCCTATATCTTAAACTGTTCTCCTACAAATGGCTGCTGTTCCTCTCAGTAACTCCCCTTTCCTGTCTTACAAACTGTCTATATTTGATCTGTAGAAAGTTGGTTTTTAAAAAATGACGTAACGGGGGTGGTGATGTAGGGTCAGGAAGTAGACTGTCTAACACGCACAGTGCCCTGGGTTCAATTCGTAGCACTACATAAATAGGGTGTAATTCCAGAACTTGAGCAGTGAAGGCAAGAGGATCAAAAGTGCAAGGTCGCCCTCAGCAACAGAGTTCAGTTCAAAGCCAACCTAGGCCACAAGAAACCTCTGACTCAACAAAATTACTAGAATTACATACCCTCAAAATTAGGTTTAGCAAATGCAAAGAGGCATTTCTTTCCCAGATGTTAGCTATGGCTCTGGATGAGTTGGGCAATGAGCTAAAACATTATACCAAAAACTGAAACTACTTCATGATGAAATGCAGCAGGTTCAGGCAGGTCTGCTTTAAATCTGGGCTGTCACGGTTTAACAAAACTTCTTTACATTCATTGCTTTCCAGTAACAATTAATGCTGCTGAAGCATTTGCTATGTGTCCAGTCACTGTTCTGTCTCACCTCCACTGTAGCTAATTAATCCTTCAAATAAGCCCAGCAAAATAGCTCAGCAGGTTCTTGCTGCCAAGCTTGATGATCTGAGTTCGAGTCCTGACATCCACACAGTGGAAGATAACCTATTCCCAGTTGTCCTCTGGCCTCCACATACCTTCTATGGCATGAGTATAACCCCCTCAAAAATGTACAAAGAGAGAAAATACAGCACCAACCCCCACTATCAGGTTCTAAAGATAAGTAATTTGAAGCCAAGTCACTATTAAGGACTAGACAATCTAGCCCAGCGTAAGGGCCAGAGATCTTAGCTACCTACTTGCTCAACAACCATGTGAGCTCCTCCTATTCTCTAGGCACTGATAAAGTCATCTAATACACACCAGTGAATGACACAGATGGCAGCTCGGCTGTAATCCACATTCTTGGGAGGCAGAGGCAGAAGTGTGGTGAGTTTGAAGCCAGTATGGGATAAGAGAGCCCTGCCTCGGTACAGACAAAAAGCTAGATCAAACTGTTTTGTGAGCTGAGCATGGTGGCACACCCCCCCTTAACCCAAGCACTAGGGAAGCAGAGATAGGTGGATCTCTGGGAGTTCTGGTCTAAAAGTGGTTTGCCTCCTATGGAACTTAATTCTAGCAGGGGATTGGACAAACAGTAGAATATGAACACAAACATAAATTATGGGGCATGTTATTCATTTGCATCACTTCAAACTGCCAATAGGGATGTGTTGTTTTACCTACAAAAAAGGGTCATCTCGCATGGCTCAACCAACAGAGGTGATAGTGCAACATAAAGGAGAGTAAGAAGGCTCAGCTGACGGGGGTGGGTGTGGAGTAGCCAGGTGGTCCTCAAGGGGTGACACCTGAGGGAGGAACGGGCTCAGCAGTTATTCTTGACAGTGCAACTGCAAATGGCAACACCAGGCTATGAAGAACGAATGAGAAAACAGAAATGAAATGTTTTTAATAAACTATGAAGTTCTAGGACTGTGGCTTTTTTTTTACTTAGTTACATTTGTTTTGTCAGCTTAGTAGGTGCATGCAGCCACACTTGTGATGGTGGAAGGACAACCTGCATGCACCCTCTCCTTCTACCATGCAGGTGGTCCTGCAAGCCTTTACCTGCTAATCCATCCCACCAGTTTGATCGCAGCAAGTTCTTTTTTTTTTTCCACTTAGGATATACTCCTTTCTTTTTTTTTAATTTATTTATTTATTAAGGATTTCTGCCTCCTCCCCGCAACCGCCTCCCATTTCCCTCCCCCTCCCCCGATCAAGTCACCCTCCCTCATCTGCTGGAAGAGCAATCAGGGTTCCCTGCCCTGTGGGAAGTCCAAGGACCACCCACCTCCATCCAGGTCTAGTAAGTTGAGCATCCAAACTGCCTAGGATCCCACAAAGCCAGTGCGTGCAGTAGGATCAAAAACCCACTGCGATTGTTCTTGAGTTCTCAGTATTCCTCATTGTCCTCTATGTTCAGCGAGTCCGGATTTATCCCAGGCTTTTTCAGACCCAGGCCAGCTGGCCTTGGTGAGTTCCCGATAGAACATCCCCATTGTCTCAGTGTGTGGGTGCACCCCTCGCGGTCCTGAGTTCCTTGCTCGTGCTCCGTCTCCTTCTGCTCCTGATTTGGACCTTGAGATTTCTGTCCCGTGCTCCTCTGTCTCTGTCTCCTATCATCGCCTGATGAAGGTTAATATTCATGAGGATGCCTATGTGTTTGTCTTTGGGTTCACCTTCTTATTTAGCTTCTCTAGGAACATGCATTATAAGCTCAATGTCCTTTATTTATGGCTAGAAACCAAATATGAGTGAGTACATCCCATGTTCCTCTTTTTGGGTCTGGCTTACCTCACTCAGGATAGTGTTTTCTATTTCCATCCATTTGTATGCAAAATTCAAGAAGTCATTGTTTTTTACTGCTGAGTAGTACTCTAATATGATCGCAGCAAGTTCTTACTTGGTATTTAAAGCTCCCTACTTCATATCTCACTACAGCAGAAAAGCAAATAGCACTTGGGGCTTAAAATATTTCTCTTACTCCCAAAAATCAAAACAATGTTTTATTGTTATTGTTCTTTGGTTAATAAAGCTTTATCTACACAAAGAAGGAAACAGGACATGTCTGAAAACAAACTTGTAGGTCAAATTGCAGTCTGAACAACCTCTCAGAAATCCAAGAGCCGTATTCTTTTAACAGAGGAAAGTGTAGTAAATAGTACTGAGTGTCTGTAATTTACAATCTCAAGTAGGTAGGAGCTTCCCTAAATCTACCAAACCATTCTAACAGATAATCATTACTTGCAATATTCAGTGAGGATTACAGTTACATTAGCTACTAAAACTTAAGGAAAAGGTAACCAATGGAAAACTGTATCAAGTTAATTTATAGGGAAATGATATGCACGTAGAGCTCTATAAAAGACAGACCTTAGTTTAAGAACTTTTACATTCTTAAAGAACTCAAAAAGCGGTAATTTTTTAGAATTTATTTATTTATTTGCATTTAAAAGAAACTGTTGACAACAATTCACTAAACTAATCCAAGTGGGAAAATACAGTCAACACTTCTGAAACATACGTTTATTCCACTGAGCAAAACTTCTTAGATGGTTACTGACATGAAACTGAGTGCTTCAGACTGTTCTAAACACATGGTGGTATAGTTAACAATATTCAATCACATCTTTCTTTCCTGAATATATAAAAACTAAAATACCAATTAAAAAACTAATATATCTTCTCTTTAAATGCTTCTTACACATACAATCTCAGTCCTATTTAATAGTGGTAATTTAAGAGATTTATTTTATTCACAAAGTAAGTGTCAATCTACCAAAGAGAACCAATAGTTGGCCTATAGGTTCATAGTGCAAATAAAAACTTCAAGAATGCAGCAACTGACATTTCTAAAAATAAAAAAAAAAACATAAAATTCTTATAAGATTCATGCAAAAAGTTTTCCTAAGCAGATAGCCGCAGAACTAGAATGCTTGCTAAATTTGACTGGCAACAACAATGGGACTCCTATGTTTTGCAGATTTCGACTTGAACTCTTGTCTTAGGCTTTGTATTTGGCTTTTCCAGTTTCACTAATGACACAAACATGCTATAAAATAAAAGAAATTCATATTAGAAAAATGTATTCTGGAGAGGCAAGAACAGCATTAGAGAATACTACTACATTGTCTGGGTTCCTACCAAACAAGGTAATTTGGAACAGTAAACTTGAAGAGAACACATTTTGAAAACAAAGCAGAAATATGTTCCATTAGTGTGATTTTTTTCTTTCTTACTATATAACTTTGAAAAACATATAAAGCTGAGCATTGAAGGCATATCAAAATGGGGCCAGTGTAGCCAGGTGGTGGCACATGCCTTTAATCCCAGCACTGGAGAGGCAGAGGCAGGTGGATCTCTGTGAGTTTGAGGCCAGCCTGATCTATAGAAGGAGTTCCAGGACAGTAAGAGCTATACAGAGAAACCCTGTCTCAAAGAACCCCTCCCCCAAAAATAGGGTTCAGGGTAAGTAATTTTAAAAAGATTAAATAAAACCCGCATTTTAGATAATGCTATCCATGTAGTCTTAACTATTCCTGGACCATGTTCATAAACTCACCTAAGGGGCTCTTGCCTCCAGAGTGGGAAGCAGGTATCTAAAGTAGAGTCAATTACAAGATTTAAATAGAATTGTTATTTCTCACTTATGACCATCTTTATCATGTAACAGTGAGACAGTTATTGTATATTAAAGCTGTTCAGCTATTTCAGCCAGCAAGAAGTGTCACCCTAACCTGGCCACGTTCCTGTTCTAAGGACGTCTGCACTTGACTACAGCTTTGTGACTAATGGGAACCAGCAGTCTGGTCAAATTACAAGATGCTGGGAGAAAACAATTCTTCCCTTTCCTAAATTTTTATGTGGGTTTTTGAAAAATGAGAGTGAGTAAAAAAAAGAAGCATTACTTACATTCAAATCCCTGAAGTGCTCATTATAGTCAAGGGCATATCCAACAACAAACTTGTCAGGAATTTCAAATCCAACAACTGTAAAGAATCACAGTTACTAATTAGATATGAAAAATAGCATTTTCAAATCTAATACTTGAAAATATGCCTTTTTTACACATGTTCTCTAAAGTAACTCTAAGACATTTCACAATTTTTCAGTTATAAGATGGAAAGATAACTGACCAAAGAGCATCTACTTACAGTCTGGCCTATACCCAACACTTCGAGAGGTCCTTTTCACCAGCAAGCTGTTAATTACAAATATTACATGTGAGATATGGAAAGACAACAGAGCATTACAAAAGAAAACAGTGTTCTTAAGTAGTACCGCCTACATTTAGAATATGGTTAGGAAGACAGAAATGGAGAGTTCACACGAAAGACAAGGACCTGACTGATCTCTACCTGGAAACTGGCAAGATGTTTCTAAGAGCAGAATACTAACACTCACTTGTCTGTTGAAACACAGCTACTGAGGAGGATGAATGGGCAGGGGTGCCAATAAGCAAAGATGAAAAGATAAGGGATCCAGATCCAGAATCCTTGAAATACAACCCCTAAACTTTAAAGGGCATGGGTAAGAAATGCTCTTTCATCAAGACTTTTAATAACTGGCTCACAAACGGGAACTTTAGCCTACGAAACAAATGCGTTTAAAAAACCTTTTATCCCCCCCAGTGGAGACTGAACCCAGAGACTTGATTATCAAACCAAGACACAGACACTGATGAACTAAGTGACTGCGTGCAGATTTCACCAATTTTATATAAATTCATCTCTTTCTGTGTAGTTCAGGCAATTTTAATCACACGTGAATTTATCTAATCACCACCATAATCAAGATACTTTGAATCATGCAAAGCTACCTCCTATATTCCCTTAACCCCTGGCAACCCCTAATCTGTTCTCATCTGTATGACTCTGCCATTTCAAAGTAGGTTATATAAGTAGAATCATACAGTTTTATTACTTTGCTTTTGGGGGGGTGTCTTATTATAATACCCTTGAAAAATAGGGGATTTTAGGTATGTTGGAACAGGAGCAGGTAAGCAAGCAGTTTAAACAGAGCAAAATGCCTGCTTTATGTACTGCTTAGAGTGTACAGCTCCAGTAAGAGTCATCTGGACTGTTGTATATCAATAGTTCCTCTTTATTGCTGATTTGATGGTATAGGTGTCCTACAGTTTTATTAAAGTTTTGTTGCTTCTAATTCTGGGCTATCACAAATGATGTTATGAACATTCATATGTACAAATTTGAGTAGGGTAGTACGAGACAGGCATGAAAGCTCAGGCTGTGTGTCTCAAATTCAATGTGATCCTCCTGCCTCCGCTTTCCAAATGCTGGGATCACAGGGGTGAACCACCATACCTGGCTATCAACATGTATTTTCCCTTCTCAGGGATAAGCACTCAGTACAAACTGTAAGGCCTTCTAGTAGTTATGTGTGCAGGCTTTTTCTTTCTTTCTTTTCTTTTTCTTCTTCTTCTTCTTTTTTTTTTTTGGTTTTTCGAAACAGGGTTTCTCTGTAGCTTTGGAGACCATCCTAGAGCCAGCTCTTATAGCCTAGGCTGGCCTTAAACTCACTGAGATCCACCTGCCTCTGCCTCCGAGTGCTGGGATTAAAGGCATGCACCACTACCAGCCAGCACGTGTACAGTTTTTAAAGAAACTTTTCTAGAGTGGCCATACTATCTTATATCCATATCACGTAACAACATTCTAATTTTTATTTTGGGAAAAAACAAAGATAACTACATTATCCAAAAAAATTACCTAAGTATTCTATGAGCACATCTCACCTCCAGCAAAACAAAAACTCACTGAGGTTCATTTCCACCATCTATCAGAAAAGTTCATGAACATAAACTCCTTAATAGGCCTAATTAGAATTATAGAGATTCAAAGACTTTACTCAGGTAATTTGATCCTTTAAAAAGACTTTGTAAAAGCCAGTTACTTGGTCACCAGAGATGGCTCAATGGATAAGACTATTGTTGCCAAGTCTGCCAACTGTATCCCACCACCACCCAGGACTAACAAGGTAGAGAGAATCAACTCCCCAGGCTGTTCTCTGACCTACAGAAGTACATGTGCCACATGCCCACATCTCTGCCACAATAAGTAAGTGTAATTAAAAATTTTTAAGAAACAATCAATCAATCAGGGGAAAAAAGAAAAAAAGACATGAACTTTCTTCTACACAGAAACCACAGATTAGTCCAAGATTTTTTTAAATCAAAATGAAATTGTAAAAGTAAAAACAAAGCAAAATGTAACAGCAACAAAATAAATATGATGTTACTTTTAGCAACAACAAAAATCTAACTTAAAATAACAGAAGCATCAACTGAGCAGGTTCCCTGTATTCAAATCATCTCCCTACAGCTTATTAGCTCTGTGTCTGTGGGCAATTCCCAATGCTTCAACATTCTTGTCTGTAAAGTGGAGATAACAAGTGCTATAGGATCAAATTATAACTAAGGATAAAAACAGAAAGAACTGTAAAAGCAAAAATCAAACATCCAGGTATAAAGCAAGGAAGATGTGATACTGCTTCAGAAAAAGAAGTAGGCATTGTAAAATTTCAATGACACAAAACAGGATGCCTTATCCATCACTCGACTCCAGGAGATCCAGATGTTCAGGGCCCACCCCTTGTGGATATCACCTTTGGTATCACTGGTTTCCATTTCACAAGGTGACTCTAGATCCTCTCATGCTACTGAGCACAAGTTTGACATAAATAACATGCTGCAAACCAACTGTTACTTGACTCTACATATGTGTGAGAGTTCTGTATCTAAAAACTGTGTATCAAGTTGGTCTGCAAGCCACAGGCACTCAAGTTTGCCTCGGGTATTCACCTGAAAAGCTGGCCATGGCTGTATGTGTTTGTGACCCCAGAGCTGTGAGGTTAGAGATAGATTCAAAAGCTCACCCACCAAACAGCCTGCATTGCTAGAACTTTGAACTTACAGCTCAGCTAGAGACCCTGTCTCAGGCAACAGAGGAAGATATCCAGTCCTGCTCTGGACTTTGCGTATGTGCACGTGTGTACTCACCTATACACTGCACATAACACACACACACACACATTCTAACTATACCAAAAACATAAATATTTCCCTACATGATTCAGCATAATTATTTATATAACATTAACTAACACTGTAACATGTATTAAAGTATATGGGAAAATATGCATAGGTTCTGTGCACACACTCTTGACATTCAAAAATTAAATTACATTTATTTATTTGTATGTGGGTTGGGGTCATGTGTCGTGGTATATACATGGATGTCAGAGGAAAATTTTTAGGAGTCAGTTCTCTCCTTTCACCATGTGGGTCCTACGGTTTAAACTCGGGTTATCAGGCTTGGCAGTAGTTGACTTCACCCACTGAGCCATCTCACCAGTCCTTCTGACATTTTTCTCATGAAGGACTTGAATATCAAGGGAGCTTAGTGTCTGCGGTGGTTCTGAATCCAAGGCCTTATATCTACTGTATTAGACAAGGAGTTGACTATAATGAAGGGCTTTATTAACACACAATAAAATTACAAAGGATGCTATCTAAGTTTTAAGATCACATTACTTTTTAATGATAAAATGAGAGCTGAAAGCATTTCTCCTTACAAAGAAGCAACTACTCAGTGCTCCAAATGAAGAAAACATTCTACTTTAAAATGTCATACATACCTTGCGACCTTAACCATTTTGGGGTTGTACTGCTTGACCAAGGAAAGCAAAGTCTGCATTGTTTTACCAGTGTCAATTATATCCTTTCAAAAAGAAAAGAGACAATTAATGATAAATAAAACCAGCACAATTTTAAAATTAGTCATTATACAAACACAAAATATTAGAGTCCCAATGTTCTGTTATTCCATGGCACAATGGCATCATTTTTTCAGCACATACAAAAAACCTAACAATTCACACAAAGAGATAGTCTGTAAGTTGTAACCATCTGGCTCGCAGCAAGTAGTGGGAATGTTAGTCTGAGAACTAGATTGCACAGATGTAGCAAGGTAAAAAACAATGACTTAAAATAGTTACATGTAAACACAGCACACATACACAAATATTTCTGTTGTTTTTCACACAGGGTCTAGTCTAGCTATATGGCTCATGTTGGTGGCCTTAAACTCAAGATCCTCCTGCTTTAGACTCCTGATAGCAAGAATGACAGGCATAAATCACCATGCACAATTCTGTAAAAGTATATTGATTTTTTTTCTTTGTAATTTCAAGATAGGGACTCTTTCATCCAAAATTCTGATACTGGGAGAAAAGGTGTTTTATAATATGTTTTAAGGCATCCAAATTACTAAATTTTACTATATAAAATGACTTTATCAGGGGTAAAGCATCTGTTTAAGATCTGCAGAGCCACAGATCTTGAGTACTATTAAAAAAAAAGTATCAGAAAACAAATAAAAATCCATAAAGCAACGTGAACCACAAGAAATATCAGGATTAGAGACTTGCGAAAATGAATATTCTATGGTAAGGCGGGCAGAATATTGATGGGCACCAAAATTACTGGCCCCTGGAGTACACACTGGAAGAACTTTTCCCTCTTGGAGGTGATCGGGATCCATGAATGTAACAAGATATAGAATAATTTCAGCAGGCTAAAAAGAGAATTCTCCTGCTGATTTCGAAGAAGTGAGCTGTCATGCTAGGAGAAGTCTATGTAGTAGGACATGAGGGATGAACTTGTGGATGAGAGCCACCATTGGCCATTAGTCAGGAAGAAAACTGTCCCTCATTTGGACATTCACACAAGGAACTTATGGAGCTATATAATCCTGAGTATATTTTTATTTGTGCGGTGTGTGTGTACACACCTGCTATGGTTCAAAACCAGCTTGGTCTACATAGCTAGTTTCAGGACAGCCAGGGCTACAGAGTGAGACCCTTCCTTAAAAAAATAAGAAAATAAGTGAAAGAAGCCAGACACAAAGTGCAATTACTATGTAATTTCATTTACATGTTAAGTCCTCAATAGACAAATCTTAGAAAGTGGAGATGGTAAAGGAAGAAATAAGAAATGAAGGCTAAGGGACTGATTTTCTCTGTAGGAAAATGAAGATGTTTTTATAGTGTTACTTAAAAAAATAAGTAAGGTCCATTAAGATGGCTTGGTGGGGAAAGTCATTTGCCATGTAAGTCTAGTGATCTAAATTCAACCCCCAGTTTCCACGTAAAAGGTAGAAGGAGAGAACCTATTATACACAGTTGTCTTCTGACCTCCATGAGCATAATGTGGCACCATGCAAACTTTTTTTTCAAGATAAGGGTATTCTGTGTAGGTTTCTCTGCCTTGGAACTCAATTTGTAGTCCAGGCTGGCCTTGAACTCATGGAGATCCGCCTGCCTGCCTCTGCCTTCCAAGTGCTGGGATTAAAGACTTGTGCCATTACCACTTGGCAACAAACTTTTGCTGTTGTTTTGTTTTTTGTTTTCTTGGTTTTTTGGTTTTGGTTTTTCGAGACAGGGTTTCTCTGTGTAACAGCCCCAGCTGTCCTGGAACTAGCTCTAATAGACCAAGCAGGCCTCGAACTCACAGAAATTCATCTGCCTCTGTCTCCCAAGTGCTGGGAATTAAAGGTATGTACCACCACCGCCTGGCAACAAACATTTTTCATTAAAGAAAAGCCAAAAGTGGTGGATAAGTACAAGGAAACAATGTTTTCTGACACAGTATAGCCAGTTAGTTGTACTTATCACAGTTGAGAAAGCATATAAAAATAAAATGCGAGCCCCAGATTCAGAGAGAGACCGTGTCTCAAATGAACAGACAGTGCAACAGAAAGGGCACACATCCTCTCTGGTCTCTGTATCTGTGCACAGGCATGCATACTTGCACATACAAGCATATATACTCAAGACATTCAAAACACATGCACAAAAATAAGTATTACAAAAAGCAGAAAGAAACAAAGAGATTACAAAAATGAATAAGCAACTAGGGGCAGAAAAATGATAGAAAAATGTTCTGGAAAATGTAGAAAGTATAAAGAAAATGAAAAATAATGGAAACAAGGTTAGTTATGTATTCTGAAACCACATGGGAAAACCTATTAAAATGTTTACTGAAGAACTGAGGATTAGCGTCAAGGTAGAAGGATGATCACCAACAGGTATAGAGTTCAGTAAGGCAGACAGATATGAAATAGGAAGGCCACAAAAAATAAAGGGGTATGTGTGTAGGCTGTTAGACAATGATAAGTAAAAAAGTATTGAAAGGGATAGGAAGCTGACATGGAAATGTAAGATTTTATGTAGGATAGGCAAAGAAGGTCTTAATAAGAAAGCGACTGCTGAGTAAATCGATGGTTCTTAAAGCTTAGCATGCATCAGAATCAGCTCAAGGTTTGCTCAAGAAAAGCTCGCTGGTTTTCATCAGTATGTTTTTGGCTGATGCTTTTGGTTTTTAGGGATGACACTGAAAAGCAATGGGCTTCAGAAAGTGATGGTTTGAGTCTTCACTCATTACCTGGTAACTTGGCAATCTGTTTGCCCTTCCTGTGCTTGTTTCTACATGATTTACAGTAGTTAACTGGCAAAGTGAGCACTGGATAAACTTTACTGATACTATATACAAAATACTCAAGGACATAATAGCAAACAGAAAATAACACATGAACTATAAATATTTTATAAGAATATTTGATACTCATTATTTAAGATGAAATAAGAATCTTATGTTTCATAAAATAAAATGTAGGATAGTAAATCACATATATACACATACCCCTCTATATAGTTATAGCTACTTTTAAAAGAAAAAAATCAAAACCAATAGAAAGTGTGTAACTTTTTCATGAGCAGCAAATAACATCACTTATCCTTTTTTGTTTGTGCTTTTGTTGTTATTTTGTTGTTTTTAAAAACAAGGACTTGGGGCTGGAGAGATGGCTCAGTGGTTAAGAGCATTGCCTGCTCTTCCAAAGGTCCTGAGTTCAATTCCCAGCAACCACATGGTGGCTCACAACCATCTGTAATGAGATCTGGTGCCCTCTTCTGGCCTTCGGCATACACACAGATAGACTATTGTATACATAATAAATAAATATTAAAAAAAAAAAACAAGGACTCTCTGGTTTCAAATTTATTATGTAACCCAGGCTAACCTAAGCAGAATTCAAGAGCCTCCTGAGTATGTGCGATTCCAGGCATGTCATACTGTACATGACTTCTCTTTGTCATTAGAAAACACAAGTCCCAGCCGGGTGGTGGTGGCGCACGCCTTTAATCCCAGCACTCAGGAGGCAGAGACAGGCGGATCTCTGAGTTCGAGGCCAGCCTGGTCTACAAGAGCTAGTTCCAGGACAGGTACCAAAAGCTACAGAGAAACCTGTCTCAAAAAATCCAAAAAAAAAAAAAAACCCACAAGTCCCCCATTAAAACAAAAAGATTTTTATCCCTGGCTTACCTTTATTATGATACATGCTAATTTAGAAAATTTTAAACAGTATATTAAAAGTAAATGCAGAACTTACTTCAACAATCAAGACATTCTAGAAGAAAAAGAGAAATGAAAGTTAGTATATGAAGTAAGATATATTTCCAATTATCAGTGAAATCAGATAACAAACTCTAAGAAATTACCCAAACTCTTGCTTATAATTATTTGATTATACTGAATCCTACTTGAAACAAGTGTGCTATTAGAACTTAGATGTCCTTAATATTAAATCATTCATAAAGAATATTTGACCCATATGTTCATTTTTTATATATAAAAAAAAGCTTTTACTCCCTAACACAAGATCTTTGACAACTTGTGAAATTTCTCTGGATCTCAGTGTCCCACATGTAAACTGAAAAACCTGAACCAGCTGGTCTTTTATGTATCTTGACTCTAATATTCCAAGAACTGCAATCTGTACAAATGCCTCCCAAAATCAGGTATTTAACATAACTGAAAATGCAATTAGCATTTTATTTTCACATCAAGCTAAAACTAGAATGGTTGCACACATATCTGAGGGACTACACTAAGAAAAAATACCAACATAAACCCCTAAACCCATTCCAATGGGCCTAGAACTAATTATCTAGTCAACTCTGGCCTCAAACTGTGTTTCTTACACTACGCTAAGATTTATTTGAATAGCTACATTGTTTTAAATCAGTATGTTAATGTATTTTCAGTTTACTTAGAATTTACATAGACCTCATAATATAAACATAGTTATGTTATTCTTTCCTTTTATTCTGTAGCCCAGGCTGGCCTAGAATTCATTATGTAGCCAACTCTGGCCTCAAACTGGCAGCAACATTCCTGTTTTAGTCTACCGAATGTTAGTCTACTGGGTCCTCACTCACGCCACTTCCTGTGTTTATGCTAGTTGAAAGAACAAGGCAGCATTTCACAAGCCTACAATATTCACTGCACAAATTTATTCTATACTGTTCATCTACAGCTCTCAATGCACTCGTCAAACAACCATAACATTAGAATTTTAATGTCCTCTATATTATTCTAAGCCAGTGGTTATCAAGGTAGAATATATAATATCTACTGGGTTTCATGAAAATTTGACCTTTTCACCTTGTGGTGGTTTGAATGAGAATGCCCCATGTAGGCTCTTACATTTGAATGTTTCGTCCCTAGCTGCTGGAACTGCTTTGGGAAAGATTAGTCAGTGTGGCCTTGTTGGCGGGTGTATGTCACTGGGAGTGGGCCCTGATGTTTCAAAAGTCCATGCCAGCCCCAGTCTTTAGTATTCTCTGCATCCAATTTGCAGATAAAATACAAGCTCTCAGTTACTGCTCCAGTGCTATGCTGTCAGCATGTCACCACGTTCCCACCCCATGCCTAGGATGCTCATAGACACACCCTCTGAAACTGTAACCATGCTCCCAATTAAATGTTTTCTTTTATAAGTTGCCTTGGTCATGGTGGGTCTTCAAAGCAATAGAAAAGTAACTACAGACATATTTCATCTTATTTAACCTACAGTGTTAAGTACTTTACAACATAAATTACTACCTAAACTCATACATAATTTACAAATACATATGCTGTGGGTAAATCCTTGAAAAACTGTTTTGTGACTGGGTATGAAAATCAAAGTTTGGAGAATCATAGCTTATGCATTAAAAGTAAATTGTAACCAAGAAAAACTTCTAATATGTCCATGTCTCAAAGCAGTTTATCATAGAAGGCAGGATCTCACAGTCCTGCATGAGTCTAAGAATAGAATCAAGCAAGGTTAGCCCAGAACTTCTGGAAAGCAATTCACAACTGCAACCTATTCTATAAACAACAAAAAGGTCACTTTAAAGTAAAGCTCAGGATATGCATAGAAAATAAAACAGACATTAAAAATTTGGGGTAATCTAGAGGCACAGAGTAGAGAGCAAATGAATTACATTGATTTATTCAAATTGTGGTTCTGTCACCTAATAGTGACTAAACATCAACATCCTTCTATATGGAAAGGGTATGATGACTCTCTTACAGGGCAACTATGAGGATTACATGAAATAATAAACATAAGATGCAAATCTTTAGCAAAACTGAATATATAGTTAACTCATGAATTAGAAATTGCTTCCCTAGTTCCCTACCTTGAACATTTGAAAGATACCAACCAGTCCCATCAATAAGTGGTTCACAGCAGCAGTGATAGCTGCTGCAGTATTATAGAATTATAGACTGGTAAACAGCATGGGCTTCTGGGACAGAGACTGAATTACTGAATTCTAATCTTGTGTCTAATACTAAATACCCGTGGTTGAGTCGTAAGTACATATTTTAATTCTTTACATTTATTTTATGCTTCATTAGGGAAGTTGTAACAGCTCGAATGTGGAGGTCAGAGCTATTTAACCCAGGTCATCAGGCTAAGTGGCAAGTGTCTTCCTGCACCAAGACATCTTGCTGGACCCTAACTATAGATTTTAACATAAGACAGCTTATACAAGTCAACAAAGTACAGAAAGATCAAAAATTTGTCCAATCAATACAATTCTAGATTACTGCGCCAATACAGAAACTGAGAATTGCTACCACTGAGAGTTTATTTCATGTCAAGTTGCTACATGTCTACTTAATAATGAAAACAATGATGCTCAGGTGTCAAACAACTTACCTAAAGTAGTCAACAAAGACAAGCACAAGAGGAATGATTAGAATAAAGGTAGATTTTGGATCTAAAGCAAATATCCTCAACTATAAATTAATGTGAAACTATTTACATGTATCTGTACTTGCACACACATAAATTTCTGTAAAAGAAAAAATTTCAAATAAACCCATAATCTCATCACCAAGATTTAACTCCGCTTAATTTTTACTCCTTGATTTTTTTCTACAATAAACAGAATCTACTGTGACTGTCATAAAAAGTTATTTTAGAAGCAAAGATCTGTTTAAGATCATGGAGCTCTGTAGTGGGGCAGAGCCATTAGGTGAAAAAGACAAGGTCAAACTAAATCACACAGGCCTTGAAGGCTAGGCCCCTTCCAGCACTGAAAACTGATTATAGAAGTGCAGGTTTCGAATGGCTTCTAAATATGGACAAAGCACGATGAAACGGGAGGAGGTCTGCAAGTTATACACCAAATGGACAGGATAGAAAAAGAACCAACAGATTACAACTTCTCCTCTGAAGTTTCCAAACACCACTGATGGCAGAATTAGTTTGGCATGACCCCAATACAGGATAGAACTATAGAATTTCACAAGTGTTTTTTTATGTTAAAGTTCCTCTACAGATTTTCAGTGAAGTAAACAGAGAGTACTAAAATCTAAGAGCTAAAGGAAGAGCTTTGGTGTCTGCATTCAAGCTCTTCTACTTCTTTGTTGTGTGACTCTGAGATTGTGAGACAGTTTTCATCTTGTAATCCCAAGTAACTTTTCAAACTGTAACTCTATTGCTTAATTTCCTGATCTGCAGACTGGGAATAACTTCCCTCACCAGATTACTGTGAAATTTACTAAAGTAATACATTTATACATGGAATGGTGTCTAAAAGTAAACAATAACTAGCAGTTTAGAAAACATATTCAATCCAGTATAGTGATTCATGCTTGCAATCCCAGCCCTTGGGAGGCTGAGGCAGGAGGATCACCACGAGTTCAAGACCAGCATGGCTTACATATGAGATGTCAGGATGGTATGGGCTACAAAGTGAGACTGTCTCAATAAAACAAAAGGCACTTGGTGTCGAGTCTGTCTCATAATGTGAACACAATTCCCTGAACCTACATGCTGAAAGCAGAGAACTGACTCCTATAAGTTGTCCTCTGACCTCCACACATTCATGTACCTCTTACACACACATAGAAATAAACCAATGTTAAAATATTTATTTACCATAAACTGCTGTAATAGTCTCTACTAATATTATATTACTTAATCCTTTTAACTCTGAGATAGCTACCACTAACATTTTAGCTCTACCTGCTTCTGAGGTGCATAGGGTTAAACAACCTCCCCAAGGTCACAGAGTTACGAAATGCCAAGGCAGGTTTTTGATCAACACTATCAGATTCCACAACTCACACTTTCAGACACCATACAATACTGATTTTATTTCCTTTAAAGATATAAGTGGGGGCTAGAGGAATAGTTCAGTGGTTAAGAATGTGAAGAGTGCTTGACGCACAATCATAAGATCCCAGCACCCATGTAACAAGCAGGGTATCCTGCAAATGCCTGTAATTACAGCTCTGACAAATCTAACACCTTCTTCTGGTTTCTGTGTGCACGTACAAGCTTGCATACTGGCAGACACTACACACACACCTTAAAAATAAAACTACATGTGAATATTACTTAATTTATTTATTTATTTGTTTATTTGTTTATTTATTTATTATGTATACAATATTCTGTCTGTGTGTATGCCTGCCGGCCAAAAGAGAACACCAGACCCCATTACAGATGGTTGTGAGCCACCATGTGGTTACTGGGAATTGAACTCAGGACCTTTGGAAGAGCAGGTAATGTTCTTAACCTCTGAGCCATCTCTCCAGCCCCTGTGAATATTTTTTTAAAGACTGCCTTTTGGTCCGGCAATGGTGGTGCAAGCCTTTAATCCCAGCACTCGGGAGGCAGAGGCAGGCAGATCTCTGTGAGTTTGAGGCCAGCCTGGTCTACAAGAGCTAGTTCCAGGACAGACTCCAAAGCTACAGAGAAACCCTATCTCAAAAAAAAACCCCAAAGAAGAAGAAGAAGATTGCCTTTCTCTTTCTCCCTATATGTATTTTCTGAAGGATCTGAAATTAGATTTCCAAAGAAGTATTACAGAAAAAATTAGCAATATGGATTTTTGGGATTAATGTAAGATTCTGCAATCATTTGGCTATACAGTCCAGGGGATATTTCCAAGAGTTAAGCAACACTTGCTTATCTTATACTAATAAAGTACCTCTGAGTGTGTGATTGACAGTACAGTTATTAATTTAATTGATTCTTGGTATAAAAAAAGATTCTTCCCTTCCCCCTTCAAGATACATACCTTTCCAGTTAAAGTTGAGAGATCATCTCCACCAATAACTTTTATGTCACCTGTTGACTGGTCATTCTAAATTAAAAAAAAATCTGAATCATTTATAGGCATATTCTTGTGTACATACAAACTTCTCAAATTATCTTATGTAAACTACAAGATTTAAGAAGTTAGCTATCTAGTGGCTGCAACATTATGGTATTCTAAATTAAATGAATTATAAGAATTAGGTTTCTAGAAATGAATGACTATGTAAATTGCACATATAGATTAGTAAAAATTAAAAATCCTAATTGACCATTACTGATTTTTGATGTTCTGAAGAGTCCTAAAAATAGAGTACATGCATTTCTGAGTGGGATATTATAGCTACTCATCATCAATCAGGCACTTCTCAGGTCACAAAGGACATTTTATTAGCATGGCAGGTGTCTGCTTCTGGTCCTCTAACATTCTTGTGAGTCACATAAGGAGTTGGTCTGGGTCACATCCAACCTTAAGGGTACCCCCTAAAAGTCCAGCCCATATCCAAGTCATCTTCAGAACTGAGAAACCAGGTATAAACTAGTCTGTTGTAACATACTTCTTAGGTTCTCACTTTCTGCTCTCATAGAAATTAGCAGAAACCCTTATAGGGGGTTCAAAGGAGAGCACTTAACACTCACTATAGCTGGTGAGAATAACTATAATTTGGATGTGCTGGAATCAAGACAAAAAACTGAATGAAAACAGATGAATAAAAGAGCCTGGCCTTGTTCTACTGGGACAGTAATGAGTACTATAAAGCTACAGCGATTACCTTGTGTCAACCAACACAGTGGTTGACAAAAAGTTAAAGGAACCAAGTAAAATCCAGAAACAGACCCAAAAACATATGACAATTTAGTATATGACAAAGATGGTATTTTGAGTCAGTAATTAAAAGATGAATTATTCAACAAATGTTGTTTGATCAATTACTTATTCATTTGAGAAAAAATAAAGCATGATCCCTACCTCATGCCATACATAAAAATAAATTCCAGATGGATTAAAATCTAAATGTAAAAAATAAAACTATAAGTGGAATGGAAGAAAATGTAGGAAGGTTTTTTTCTTTGCATTCTTAGAAAGAGCAAAAAACCAGTTATGAACTCCAACTGAAAAGTTCTATAAAGAATCTTCCTTATTCATATTACACTTCAAAATAAGAACCCACCAAATGGGACTGAAGAGATTGCTCATCAGTTAAAAACACTTGCTGATCTTGCAATGGACCTGGGTTCAGTTCCCAGACCCCACATGGCAGCTCACAATTGCCTATTACTCCAGTTTCAGGTGATCTGATCCCCACTTCTAGCCTCAAAAGCATCAGGCATGCACATAGGGCACAAATACATACACTGGCATTCACACATACACATAAAGACAAATGTATCCTTTTTTAAAGTTTACAAAGAACTACTAGAGCCCAGAGGTAGTGGTGTACGCCTTTAATCCCAGCACTTGGAAGGCAGAGGCAAGCAGATCTCTATGAGTTTGAGGACAGCCTGGCCTACAGAGCAAGTTGTAGGATAACCAGGACTGTTACACAGAGAAACCCTATCTCAAACAAACAAAAACAAAAACCGGGAACTTCTGGAAAAATGTGATTCTAGTGTTCACCCATCTGTCCACATTTACAGAACTTACGCCCGGTAACACATTGAGGGGAAACAAATACTCAAGTTGCTGGTTGGATAACAGAAACCAATACAACATCTTTTGAAAAGAATATAGTAAATGCTTATTAAAATTGTAAACATGCATACCATTTTGGTATAACAAACCCATTTCCAAGAATCAATGTCACAAAAACATTCACAAGCATGCAAAGGAACATGCTCACTATATCTGTTACTCATCAAAAAGAATCAACATGTATTTCAACAGGTAATTAACTAAATTAATGAAGTTAATGTATACACAATAATATTATGGAGCTATTAAAAAGAATCATCACAAAATCTAATATATACTTATATGGACCAATACTAACTAATAATACCAAGAAGCAGACCAATATGCTACCTTTGGGGGAGGGGGAGGGAAATGGGAGGCGGTGGCGGGGAAGAGACAGAAATCTTTAATAAATAAATAAATTTAAAAAAATAAATAAAATTACAGTAAAAAAAAATAAACTATTTTTAAAGCCGGGTGGTAGTGCATGCCTTTAATCCCAGTACTCAGGAGGCAGAGGCAGGTGGATCGCTGTGAGTTCAAGGCCAGCCTGGTCAAGAGCTAGTTCCAGGAAAGGCTCTCCAAAACTACAGAGAAACCCTGTCTTGAAAAACAAAACACAAAAACTATATTTATTCTATATTTAAAAGTATGTTGGGGCAGGTACTGGTTATATACACGTGTGTGTAATCACAGCTCTACGGAAGCTGAAGCAGGATTGAGTTTGAAATCACTCTGGGATACCTAACAACAGGCTATCTCAAATTAACATTAAAAAAAAGATAGTCAGTGGTGCCACTGCATACCTTTAATCCCAGCACTGGAGAGGCAAGTGGATCTCTGTGAGTTCAAGGCCAGCCTGGTCTAGAGTGAGTTCCAGGAAAACTAAGATTCCACAGAGGAAACTCTACCTCAAAAATGATTGCTCCGTTGGTAGAATGTTTGTCTAGCATGTGTAAAGGGACGTGAGAGAGAGAGAGGAATAAAATTAAAAGTGTACTATTAGTACACGTTGTAAACTAAATGTTTCGCTTTTTAATGTAATTTCGCATATTATTTCTCATATTAGTCTAGCCTAAAACCCAGAATTTCAAACACACAGAACTGATTAATGACAATAAGGAAAAGAACTGTACAAAACCTGAAACTAATTTAGAGGGAATTATGCTGAGTTCTACATAGTAATAACAAGCTTTGGTAAATACTGACATCTTCTGTAGGAAAGTGGTATTACAGCTCAACACCAATTCCTTGGAGCTGTGATTATAGGGTCCAAGGCACAGAACTTCAAAGCACACAGAATACTGACATTCTAAGATTGTTCAATTTCCACGTGTTTCAGCTTATGTTTTCTTGAAACTTCTTTTCAAGGAAAAGAGCCCCCTTTTAAATGGGGCTAATAAAAAGGTTCATTTAATAGTTGTTATATGTGAGTGCCTATATTGTTTATAAATGCTATCCATGAATCAATTACCTGAGTTACAAAAACTATAGCTACCTCCCTCTGTCTGGAACTCACTGTACTTAGAACTGGAACTTAGAGCCGCTCAGAGAGGCCTCATCTTTAACTATTATAGTAAATTCTATGGAGACATGACTGGAATGAATGAAAGGACAGTCCTCTCCAGATCTGCTCTATCTCCCTTCCCCTTTCATACCACTTCATTAAACAGAAGTGCTCAGGTATCCTTTATTCAGGTGTCACTGTTAGTAATCAAAACTTCCCAGAGGGGGCTGAAGAAGTGGCTGAAATAGGCTTCCAGAAGACCCAGCTTCAATTCCCAGCACCCACATGGCAGCTCTCAGATGTCTGTAACTCCAATTGTAGGAAGTCAGACACTCTCTTCTGGCCTCTGTAGACTTCAGGCACACGTGTGGTGCACAGACATGTATGTAGGCAAAACACTCATACACATAGAAGTGTTTTAATTCCCAAAGAATCTAAGGGGTCTAAATACAGCCTTAACATTTGTTTCTACTTTGTCTATCTCTTAATTGGGATGACAGGAAAGAAGTTTTATTCCTAATTTTCCATCCCTATGATTTTTGAAAATCTGTAAGTAGCAACAAGAGCTTTAGAACATATTTGCTGATATACTTGAGGTCTTGGATTCATCCAACATTCAAAATTACAAATTTAAAACAATACTTGTTTACTAACAACCCTTTCTCCCAAAATCTCATTATTTTTTCAACTATTTTAGTAGAATTGTATAAATTGAAATAAAACTCAAAATAGAAGAAACACATTTGTGTACTTATCAAATGTTTCATTTTCCTGAAGGTTACAGAGCACTGGAAACAGAAAATGTCATCAAATATGTAACACTGTATTTCACTGTTTTAAGATGCACATTCATATTTAATACCTCTGAAAACGTAATTCATGGCATCATACAACTATAACTGGGGGTATTTTATTTCTCAGAAGCACAAAAAATATAGTGGTTTTAATTAGTGGACTTTTTCATTTAATGAAATAGATATTTGGAACCCCCAGGTTCTTTCTCACCTAGGTAGTTAAATAACATCTGGAATGACACTGATTATGTAAATTATAGTATTATGTATATACATGTATATATAGAGAAAACTCTTTAAAATACTCAAAATAAAAAGTGATGACAGGAGCTGGAGAGATGGTTCAACAGTTAAGAGTATGTACTATTCTTGCAGAGGAGCCAGGTTCAGTTCCCAGCACCCACATGGTGACTCACAAACATCTGAAACTCCACTTCCAGGGCATCTGATGTCTTCTGCTGGCCTCTACAGACATGAAGCACTTACACCGTGCATACATACATACATTCAGGCAAAACACTCATAAAATAGAAATAAACTTTTTTTAAAAGTAGAATTTGGAATGGCTTAGTTCCTCTACAATTTTCTGCAGTTTTGTTTTAAAAATAAATATCTGGTGGGTGGTCCTTGGACTTCCCACAGGTCAGGGAACCCTGATTGCTCTTCGGGCTGATGAGGGAGGGGGACTTGATCAGGGGAGGGGGAGGGAAATGGGAGGCGGTGGCAGGGAGGAGGCAGAAATATTTAATAAATAAATAAATTAAAAAAAAAATAAAATAAAAAAATAAATAAAATTACAGTCAAAAAAAATAAATAAAAATAAATATTTATTTTAGCCAGTCAATGGTAGTGCACACCTTTAATCCCAGCACTCAGAAGGTAGAGGAAGTTGGATCTCTGAGTTCAAGGCCAGCCTTGTCTACATACTGAGTTCCAGGACAGCAAGAGCTTCATAGATTCTTGAAAAAAAAATAAATAAAAACAGAAAAAATAAACTACACAATCAAAATTGTGAATGATGGAATTTACATGTAAAGATTACATTTATTTTGTTTCATCACACTGTAAATATTCTAAACCATTTCAGACTCTGACAAAGGTAAAGTGGCCCCGGGTCAGAAGTGGTTTCTGTTGTCTGAGAAAAATTGTTAACCTTAATAATCAGACTTTGCTTCAAATAACTTAGGATTCCTCTCAAAGAAATTTAGTTCCAGAAAAATTATTTGCTACCAGCACATACAGTCAGGAAAACACCAAGTCTTCAGAGCAATTCTTTTTTTAAAAAAAATATGTGTATGGGTGTTTCCGCTGTATGCTTGTTTGTGCACCATGTGAGTGTCTAGTGCCCTTGGACACCAAAAAAAGGGCCTCAGATCCCTGGGACTGGAATTACAGACCACTATGAGCCACCATGGGGGTGCTAGGAATTGAACCTAGATCCTCTGAATGAAAAGTGCTTTTGACAATGAGCCACCTCACCAGTTCCATAATTCTCTTAAGACTTACTTATTTTTATTTATTTGTTGGTTTTTGTTTTTCAAGACAGGGCTTCTCTGTAGCTTTTGAGCCTGTCCTGGAACTAACTCTTGTAGACCAGGCTGGCCTCGAACTCATAGAGATCTGCCTGCCTCTGCCTCCCAAGTGCTGGGATTAAAAGTGTGAGCCACCACCGCCCAGCAAGACTTATTTTTTATTTTATCTGGAGGCTAGGACATCAGAGCCTCTGGAATTGGAGCTACATAGTTGTGAGACATCTTCTGGTTGCTAGTAACTAAACCCCAGATCTCTCCACAAGTGTTTGTGACTTCTGAGTCACCTCTCCAGCTCTACTCAATAGTTATTCTTAAGAGGTTTTTTTTTTTTTGAAAAATATCAAAACACAGCCAGAGTGGTGATGTATGCTTGGACTCCCAGAACTTAGGAGGCTAAGACAGGACTGTTGAGCCACAGAGTTTGAGACTAGCCTGAGCAGTATTACAAATCAAACCAAAATCCAAGTCAAAATAAGACAGTAGAAAAATTGTCCAAAATAAGTCCATATCCCTCTTGGGTGACTATATAACAGGCAATATTCACCTCGATGTTGGTCATGAACTACAGTGGTTAGTATTCTGTGTTGTGATGTAAAGTATCAATGAATTAATAACAACAACAATAATCATGGCCTGAAGTGGCAGCACCTGATAGTAATCCCAGCTACTTGAGAAGCTGATGCAAGATGACTGAAATTTCAAGACCAGCCTATATAATGAGTTCAAGGACAGTCTAAGCAAGTTAGTGAGAAAGGATGTCAAACTAAAATTCTAAAAAATGACTGGGAGGAGGCTCAATTGTAGTCCTTACTGAGGTCCTGGGTTCCATCCCCAGCATAGAAAAATAAACAAACAAATAATAGTAATTCTACAATAACCAAGTGAGATGATTATGTAGTATAGTTTGCAGAACTTCAAAGAAAATACAGACAAAACTAAAATGGCCATATATTTTTTAATTAATTATAGATTAAGTATACTTACAAAATAGCTCTTCAGTCTGATAAAGTCTACAGTCATAGGAATGGATCTATCACTATTTCTATTCAGTGCTTTAATGTAATCCAGCAAGTCAGTAAAGAATTTATAGCCCCCCTTCAGCACACAGAGGGCCACAATGTGATGGCCTCCCATCTCTTTCATGACATCTCGAGCCAGTCTTTCAGTCCTGCAAAAATAAAATTAGGAATTGAAAAGAAGATTCCAAATATTTATATTTTATAACAAACACCTCTTAAGCATGACACATCCTTTGTTCCCATGAAGGGAATTCTTACTTCATAACACATTTTTTTTAAATAAAGTTGGGAACTTTTTCCATATGCCAAAGGTAAAGTGGAGAAGTGTCACAGGATCCCTCTATGTAGCCCAGACTGGACTGTAACTCATAATCCTTGTCTCTACCTCCCTGTGCTGAGATTATAGATATATACCAATGCACACAGCTCAACCAAAATTAAAGCCAGGTACATTCTAGGCATGATGATACATGCCTATAATTCCAGCACTCTGAAGGCTGAGGCAGAAGGATTGCTATAAGTTAAAGAACATTCTGAACTGCATAATAAGTACTAGGTTACTTAGGGCTACATAGTAAGATCCTGTCTCAAAGGAAAGAAAAGAAAAAAAAACAGGTATACTATTATATCTATCATAAAATTAAAAAATACAAATAAAAACAAGATATAATTTTCAAAGCTTACTAGATTGGTAAGTTTTGGTTAAATTGTATTCTCTAATATAAAATATTAGAAGATATTGTGAGGAAAAATGAACACATATACCTCTAGAAGTATAAAATGATATAACTTTCTAGAGGTTAATTTGACAGTATTAAAACATTCAATAAACATCTTTTCCTTGACCCAAAATTTCTACTTACCTAAAGCTGAGCAAGTGCCAAAATGCGTATATAGGATATTTCCTCTAACATACTCTGCTAAGTGCAAAATAATGAAGATCTTAAGTGTTCACCAACAGTACAGAGTCATCAAACCAGTTATGATACATCCATGAATAGGATAGAGTATTGCCTTTAAAATAAATGTGGGGGAACTGGGAATGTAGCTTAGCTGGTAGAGTCCATGCCTAGTACACATAGGAGGTCCTAAATTCTATTCTCAGAACTGTACAAACTGGATGGCATATCAGGAGCTGAAGCAGTAGGATCAGAAGTTGAGGTCACCCTCAGCTACACTAAGTGAGTCTGAAGTCAATCTAAGCTATTTGAGACCCTAGAAATAAAACATTTCATATAACATATAGGGCTGGGCATGGTGGCACACACCTTAATCTCCACACATGGGAGGCTGCCAGGAAGAACAGCTGAGTTGAGTCTGGGCTATACAGAAGTTTAAAGCCACACGGAGCTAAACAGTGAGACCCTATCTCAAAGAGAAAATAGTTTATACACACACACACACATGCTGTGAGATAATGCTCTTGTACACTGTAACGATTTATCATTCGTATTAGTTTAATAAAATGCTGATTGGCCAGTAGCCAGGCAGAAAGTATAGGTGGGGCAATCAGACTAGGAGAATTCTGGGAAGAGAAAAGGCAGAAGTGAGTCACTAGCCAGATGCAGAAGTAGTAAGACAGAATGCCTTATTGAGAAAAGGTACCAAGCCATGTGCCTAAACTTAGACAAGAATTATGGGTTAATTTAAGTTGCAAGAACTAGTTAATAATAAGCCTGAGCTAATAAGCCAAACAGTTTATAATTAAGATAAAATAAGCCTCTATGTGTTTCTTTGGGACTGAATGGCTGCAGGACTGGGAAGGATAGAAACTCCCATCTACACATACATGAGATTATAAAATAATTTTTAAAAGATAAAAACATTTGATAGCTATAGAAGTATCAATATCAAAATGTTCAAAAATTCAGTACTATATCATAGTATGTAACTTGTGTATGTATGTATACACTTTACATACAGTGATACAGTATATGTGCATTAGTAGTATCTAGGTAGGAAATGTGTATAGAAAGCTGACAGAACAGAATTATAATCTCATTTACACACAGACTAGAGGCTCTTCCCACCTCTCTTCAATGTTTACTGTACTCACTATGGATTCCCACTATTTATGTCTCAAACTGGGTAATTAATTAATAAGACTTCCTGATGTTTTTCTTTTTATGAAAAGAACTTTAAAAATAGAAAATATTGGGGCTGAAGAGATAGTTCAGCAGTTAAGTGCACTTGCTGTTTTTGCAGAGGGCCTCAGTTCCCAGCACCCACACAGTGGCTCACAATAGTCTGTAACTCCAGTTCCAGGAGATCCATCACACTTTTCTAGCCTCCTGAAATGCATATCCTGCATATTAATGCATGAAGGCACTCACATATACAAATAAAATAACAACTATCTCTTTAAATAGAAAACCTTTGTTCATCAATAAGTTGGCCTAGCTTATATTCAAGTATCAACTACTTAACAGTTGCTAAGTTAGAATTATTACAAGAAAAAAAACCTTCATTTTAGGCTAGGGAGGTGGCTCAGTGAATAAGAGCACTTGTGCAAGCATCAGGACCTAAATTCAGATCGCCAGTACCCATATAAAAACCAGGTTAAGCTGCACCTGCTTGTAACTTCAGCACTAGGGGACAGAGACAGGCAAACAGGCAAAACCCTGAGTCTTGCTAGCAAGGCATGCTACCCAAATCAGCATGCCCCAGGTTCAGTGAGAGGCCAGGCGGTGGTGGCGCACGCCTTTAATCGCAGCACTTGGGAGGAAGAGGCAGGCGGATCTCTGTGAGTTCGAGACCAGCCTGGTCTACAAGAGCTAGTTCCAGGACAGGCTCCAAAACCGCAGAGAAACCCTGTCTCGAAAACAACAACAACAACAAAAAAAAAACAACCCAGGTTCAGTGAGAGAGACTGATTCAAGAGAAGAAAACAGAGAGCAACAGAGTACGACACCCATTGTCCTTCTCTTGCTTTCACACAAATACATACATATACATCACATACATATACACACAGAGAGACCTAAAAAAAACCCACAAAACTTCAATTAAGATCTTACCAACCTGTCCATAATCAGTCCATGAGGAATAAAGACCTTTTCCAAATCCTTGGCATAATGATTAGGTATACAAAATAAATCTAGGTCATAGCCTGGTTCATCATCACTAATCTGAAAAAGAAAGATAGCTGTTTCAAATCAGAGCATTACAAGATACCTACATTTAATTAAATTTAGAAAATATGCCTTAGTTCAGAGAAATGTAGGTGTGAGACGGTATGAAGGGTAGTTAATCTTATATTTTTGTAATAAACTATAATTCTCTAACAAAACCATGATCTTATTGCTAAAGAGGATCAAGAATGAGAAGCAAAACATGACAGAATTTTCCTTCAGGTCACAATAGAAAAAGATAAAAATTTAAAGAGGTATGACAAATGTGGTAAAAATATTTCAAACATAAAGACTAGTATATGCAGTTTCCACTCGATACATTTAGAGCATACTTGAACACTCTTTTGTGGGGGCATATTATGCATGTGCATATGTGTGTGGAGTCCAGAGATTGAAACTGGGTCTAAAACTTCGTTTGTTTTGAGACTGGGTGTCTCATTGAACTTGTTTAACCAAATTGGCTAGTCTAGCTGGTCAAAAAGCCCCAAGGATTCCCCCTGTCTCTGCCTCCCTGTTGCTGAAGTTATTAGAATGTGCTACTAATATCCAGGTGCTGGGGTTCCAAACTCAGGTCCTGAAGATGACATGGCAGGCACTTTATAGACTAAGCCACATCCCCAATACCCTAAAACATTTTTCAATTTAACACAGTATGTTTTAATAAGTTTAAATAAAATCTCATACAGAAAATGAAAACTGGTGTTAACCATCCAAATCCTAAGAGTACTTATCTTACAGTGGGCGAGGGGCATCACCAAAACACCAACTGCACCAACTGATCCTTTAAAAATCCAAACTCCCATAGTATGTGATGGTTACAATCCACTAATAAGGTAATTATACAGAAGATACTCCAAAATCATTTTGAGTTGTATCATATTGGTTCTACTAGTATGCCCAGAACCCAGGACATAAAACATTTAATAACATTAATGATATGGTACCCTTGGTGGCAAAATTATTTGTTATAATAATTTTATAAAATTATGTTATGTTTTATAAATATACATGTACCTATATACACAGAAAAAGTACAGCAGAATCATAAAAGCAGGGTAAATCTGTTGAATACACCTGTTCAGCACACCCAATACTTGGGAGCTGAGATAAAAGTTTCTGAGTTTGAGGCCAGCATGGTAAGTTCCAGGCCAGCTAGGGTCTACAAGGCAAAAAAAACCCTGTATCCTAAAAAGTATCCTAAAGCTGGGCAGTGGTGGCATACGCCTTTAATCGCAGCACTCGGGAGGCAGAGGCAGGTGGATCTCTGTGAGTTTGATGTTAGTCTGGTCTACAAAGAGCTAGTTCCTGCACAAGCTCGAAAGCTACAGAAAAACCCTCTCTCAAAACACCAAAGAAATAAAATTAAATTTTTAAAAAAGTACCCTGAAACTCCAAAATCATAAAAGCAATTATCTTTGACAGGGAGTATTACAGCGAGATGGAGGGTCTCATGGATCCCAAGGCTAACCTCAAACTCACTATGCAACCGACATACATTTTCTTGAACCTTCTGCTTCTCCCGCCGACTACAAGCATATGCTATCACACCCAGTTTATGTATTAGATGTCAAACCCAGGCCTTCATGCATACCAGTCCTCTTTACAGTGAAACCAACACCAAACAAAAAACCACATCATACCAAAAACTACAGGAAACCTTTAACAAATCATAAATTAATCTAACAAACTTATTCAGAGAAATAAGCTAGGAGGGAAGAATTACAACACTCATTCTTACATGATATTCAAACCCCATCTAAGAAGCTGGTAGTATCGAGAATGGTGTCATAGGAACTAGAGCATTAATCTGCACATGGTGGCACACACCTCTAAAGCCAGCACTCAGGAGACAACGGCAGGAGGATTATCACAAGTTAGAGGCAAAGGTGGCCTACATAGTGAACTCTTGCCACCCACCCAAAAAATCCTCCAAACCAAGAAGACTAAAAGAAAACCTGGTTGTATAAGCTCTGGCAGTTTTCAAGGAATACAGGTCAAATCATAACTAAAGCTCGTATCAGTTAATTCCTAGTTTCTTTCAGTTAACATTTTATTGGGTGGTTTGACAAGTGGTCTGACTTTGAAAGGAGTTAAAAATACATAAATTTACATTCTTTGTAAAATTCAGTTGCTATTGTTTTTGAGACAAAATCACAGTGTATAGGCTTATGCTGGTTTCAAACTCATAACCCTTCTCTCTACTTCCCAAGTGCTGGAACTGTAAACACCAAGCTCAGAATTTAATTATATTTTGAAGTTTCTCCCAGAGGAAAAAAAATTAAAGCTTGGGTAGGGTCTGTCTCTCTCTCTGTCTGTCTCTCTGTTTTTGGTCTCTAAAGATCTATTTTGAGTTCAATCTTTGGTAGAATTTTATTTATTTTCAGGTCTGCAGCATACAGAAGTAAATTTTGAATTATTCCTAAATATAAATGCATTTTTTCATAAACAGAAAAAATGTTTAAAAAAACATAGCAATTTTAAAAAATTTACTTATTATGAATACAGTGTTCTGCCTGTATGTATGCCTGCACGCCAGAAGAGGGCACCAGATCTCATTATAGATGGTTATGAGCCATGTGGTTGCTAGAAATTGAACTTAAGACCTCTGGAAGAACTGCCAATGTTCTTAACCTCTGAGCCATCTCTCCAGCTCCGGCAATGTCTAAAAGAATAGAAGAAGCTAATGTATCTCCTTAACATTCACTTAATACTTCACTGGAACACACTAACAAAAATGGAAATTGGACATTTGTAGTAAAAAGGATCATTTAAACCAGGTGGTAGTGGTGCACGCCTTTAATTCCAGCACTCCAGAGACAGAGGCAGGTGGATCTCTGTGAGTTCGAGGCCAGTCTGGTCTATAGAGTGAGTTCCAGGACAGGCTCCAAAGCTACAGAGAAACCCTGTTTCAAAGGGAAAAAAATGGATCATTCAAAGAGCATTTTACAAGAAAGCATTTTTGTAAGTTTAATAAAACAAAATTTAGTTCATCTTTTGGGAAAGGATGATAGACTACTCAATTTTATCAGCTAATACAACAAACATTCCTTCCAGGCTCATCAGAACGGATGCATTATATAATCAGAAAAAATGAAGTTGGATCATTTCAAAGTACTTTAGAATCAAGATTAGAATATAATTACTTCTTTGAGGCATAATCACCCCATCCACCCACTCACTCTGTTTCTGGCATAAATTTTAACCATATCACACCCAGGATTCGTCAGACTACTGTTACAGGTTCTACAGGTAACCTAAGAACTTCAAGGTGTGTTTGGTTCAAAGACAAATTCAATGTGAACTTTGCCAAGTTCATCCCAGTTTTTTTTTATGTGTTTAAGACAGGGTCTTGTTATATAACTCCAGCTGTCCTGGAACTAGATATATAGATCAGGCTGCCTCAAACTTGCTATAATCCTCCTGCCTCTGCTTCTTGAGTGCTGAGATTACAGGTGTACACCAACACACTCTACTCCTAGTCATGTATTCTAAGTATCCAAACAGATCAGCAGGAATTACTCCAAAATAGGAATCTTATTTCTGTCAACATACCAAACTGGTTTCTAATCCAAAAGTTATGATGCCCAATGAAAAGATTTATATGTTAGAGAATTTTTATTTTGTTCTTTTGATATTTATGTTTTGTTATTTGAAAAGTAAAAATTTTGTTTTTGAGGATATCAGATAGTCTCAGCTCTGTAGTAGTCTGAAGCTCACAGCACAGCGCAAGCTACCTGCAAACCTAAGGCAATCTTCCTTAGCTTCTCAAATGATGGGGTTTACAGGTATGAGCCATCATATCCAGTTTATTAAAACCATATTGATACAATTTTTCCCCAAAAGGCAAAATTAAGTCTACGACCCCTATCATTTGAGATACTTTTGCGTGTTTGTATTCATGTGGGTGTATGCATATGTGAACACAGGTGCACGTATGTGGAGGCCACACCTAGTAATTTCTGTCCATTCTAGAAGTTTGGACATGTTGATTACTAGTTATAAAATTAAATGGTGTATCTATTATCTATTATTCTCACCTCCTCCCTTTCCTGACTCATCACTACATAGCCTAAGTTGGCTTGGAACTCGTGGCAATCTTCCTGCATTTACCTTCCAAATACTAGGATTACAAGTGTGAGCCACTACACCTGATTTATTATTATCCAAGTCTTCATTCACAATAGTTTTCTTTTTTGAGACAGTTGCATGAGCTCAGGCTGGCTTTGAACTCATTATGTAGCTGAGGATGACTGAATGCATCTTCCTGCCTTTGCCTCTCAAGTGCTGTTATTACAAGCCTTCACAACCATACTCAGCACACAGTTCATTTTAGGACTCAAGAACAATGGTTTTTTTTTTTTTAATACAAAGAGACTTAAACAATCCTTGGTGTTCCAAAGGTCATATTAGCTTGGGTTCATTTCCTTTTCATTTTTTTGGTCATGTATCCATGTAACAAGAAATTTCATGTGTAAAACCCAAGAATTTTCATGTGATTGCCATTATTATAAATGTGTACATAATAGGGATTTTGTGCTGGCCATGGTAGCATTTACCTATATTCAGCATTCAGAAGACTGAATCAGAAGTGTCCCAGGTTTGAGGCCAGCTTTGCCTACATAGTGAGACATTAGCTTAATTTAAATATATTAAAATTCTCCAAAAACATTAAAGCAGATATGTTATCCTCTTGAGAAAATGTATATTATCTCTGGATATGATTAAACCACTATTATAGTATATTGCTAAGATATTCCTAAATGTGAAAACTTAAACTAGTACTATGCTGATCTTCCAATTTTTTTTATCAATCCTACAAATACATATGTTGTTTCTTTTCCTTCCAAGGGTTAAAGCTATAAGAAATTCAAAATAAGGAAGTGGACTGACTATTCAGCTCAGTGATATGGGATTCCCCTCTGTATGCTATGAATATGTTTTATTAACATTGGTTAATAAAGAAGTTGCTCTGGCCTATGGTATGGCAGAATAGAGCTAGGCAGGGAAACTAAACTGAACACAGAGAAAAAGAAGTTAGAATCTGGCAGATGCCATGTAGCTGCTGAAGGAGAAAGATGCCTGAACCTTAGGCCACAATCTCATGGTGATACACAGACTAATAGAAATAGGTTAATTTAAGATGTAAGAGCTAGGTAGAAATACACCTGAGTCAATGGTCAAACAGTGTTGTAATTAATATAGTTTTTGTGTGATTATTTGGTCTGGGTGGCCGGGAAATGAAAGCGGTCTCCATTTACAGCCCAAGAATATATTATAACCACTCTAGGCAAATAGGTCTTATAACTACCATATCTGTAAGGACATGAATTAATATCATAATTTTTCATTTTACTAATGTGCATGGTAAAATAATAGGTATGTTCACTCTGGACAAAAAAAATGAAGGTAGTTTCACATCAATCTGAAATATCTGAATTCATATTAGCAGATTATTAAAATGTTAATAATTTGGCAGTCCCAACAGGAAAGTAACAATTGAGTCTCAATATTACTATTATTGGTAGTAATTAACACTTTTACGTGCTCTATAAATGTTAGTGAATCCACATATGAACAAATGCATTTTAGTTCCCCTTTTACTATAGGGGAAAAGAATGCCATGGAACATTGACTATCTAATTAATTATCGAAAAATAACTTAAGTGAAAAATTAAAGCCTTGGCAACAAAGCCAGATCCCATCTCTTCAAAAATAGTATTAAGGGCTGCTGAGATGGCATGGTGGATAAAAGCACTTGCTGCCAAATTTGATCTGAGTTTGATCCTCAGGATTCATATGATGGAGGTAAAGAATCAACAAGTTGTCCTCTGACCTCCACACACACAGTGGCAAAAGCACAAGTGTGCGTGCTTGCACACACACATACAGACGCAAACACACATGTAAATAAAAAATTAAAATCTTTAAAAACCACAAGTGTGGTAATGCATGCCCTTTAATCCCAGCACTTTGAAGGCAGAGGAAGCTGACTTTCCATTGCGGCCGAAGCCAGCCTTATCTACATAGTTTCTGGATAGCCAGGGCTAAATAATGAGATGCTGTCTCAAAAATAAAAAAAATAATAATAATAAAAATAAGAACTATAAGAGCTAGGCATGGCAGTATATATCTATAATCCCAGCATTCAGAAGAGTAAAGCAGGAGGATTCCAAGTTTAAGAAATTTCTCTGGGTGGGGGCTGGAGAGATGGCTCAGAGGTTAAGAGCACTGACTGTTCTTCCAAAGGTCCTGAGTTCAATTCCCAGCAACCATATGGTGGCTCACAACCATCTGTAATGGGGTCTGGTGCCCTCTTCTGGCCTGCAGACATACATGGAAGGAATGCTGTATACATAATAAATAAATAAATATTAAAAAAAAGAAATTTCTCTGTGTATCACCCCTAGACAAAGAACTACAGGCAACTAGTAACTGCTGGGAAAATTGGCTGCTCCCAGAGAAGAGCCCCCTTATTGGTTGTTTATTGCCAAGCAATCAATCTTGTAACCATTTACACACAAACAAGAATATATATGTATGCATATGAATACATACATATATGCATATAACAATAAAAAAAGAGGCTATCAACTTGAGAGTGGGAGCATTGGAGGGATCCTAGGGAGGGTAATGAGAGGGGCTGGAGGGAGAAAAAGAGGAAAGTGATATAATTCTATTTCAATTTTTGAAAAGTAGAAATTTGCCAAGTGTAGTGACACATGACACACCTTTAATCCCAGCACTTGGGAGGCACAGGCAGGCAGATCTCTGAGTTCAAGGCCAACCTGGCCTACAGAGTGAGTTCCAGGACAGCAAGGGCTATGTATAGAGAGACCCTGTCTCAAAAGACAAAATAAAAGTGAAAACTTTAAAAAAGAAAACAGATGGAAATTAAGAAACCTGTAAAGTGTCTGAATTATCAACTCTGCACAAAAATACAAATAAAGAAAATGAAAATTCAATTAATGACAGTCATTGTAATAATAAAACAAATTAGCTTATTTTTCCCCTCTTACATCTAAAAGAGTTCAAAATAAAAAAGTAAAATGAAAACAACAAGAGCTGGGCAAGGCAGTACATACCTATAATCCCAACACTTAAAGAGACTAAGCCAGGAGGATTCCAAGTTTGAGATCAGCCTGGCCTATATAAAGAAAATCTGTCTCAAACTAAAATAAACCAACTGCCCAATAAAGACACCCTGCCCAAAGCAACAATAATAAAACTGTAGACATCTTTTTTTCTGATATAACTAGTTCTCTTTTTTTTACAAAATAATTAAAATAGATATATAGGTAAACACAGCATAAAATTTACAGAAAGAAACCTCTTAGAGGAACTGTTCCCATTTTTTGGTGATCATAAATAGTCAATTTTGGTCTTACTTATAAATGAATGTTATTTTAAATACTGTTGATAACAATAAAATGGTGACAGGCAAAAAAAAAACCCACAGCATTTTAACCAATTCTGAGGAAAAAAAACAGGCTGGAGAGATGGCTCAGTGTTTAAGTGTAATTGTTGCTCTTGCAGAGGACCTGAATTTGGTTCCCAGCACCCACATGAAGGCTCACAATCGTTCTCTAACTCTAGTTCTAGGGGGATCAAATGCCCTCTTCTGACCTCCACAGGCATGCTAATCATGCACATTCATACATACAGGCAAAACATCCATACACATAAAACAGAAATAAATCCTAACAAATGAAAAAAGTAGTGGGTAGATAAAGGTATAGCTCAGTAGTAAAGCATAAGCTTAATACATGTTAGACCCTGAGTAAGATCACCAAGGAGTTAGATATCTCTCTCTTCCTCTCTCAGTAGCATACCAGGCATGGTGGAATATGTCTATCTCAAATCCCCACACTCAGGAGGCTAAACAGGAAGACTGGGAGTTGGGAGACCAGCCTAAAACTACATAGTCTCTATCTCAAAAAAAAAAAAACACTTTGACGGGCGGTGGTGGCGCACACCTTTAATCCCAGCACTCGGGAGGCAGAGGCAGGCGGATCTCTGTGAGTTCGAGGCCAGCCTGGTCTACAAGAGCTAGTTCCAGGACAGGATTCAAAACCACAGAGAAACCCTGTCTCGAAAAACAAAACAAAACAACAAAAAAAACCCTTTAAGCCAGTGTGGTGGGTCATGATTGTAATTTTAGAACATGGAAGACTATATAGCAGGAGGATTATGTTAGTTTATTTAGCCAGCCTGGGCAACATAGTGAATTCCAGGCCACTTTAAGCTACATAGTGAGCCTTTGTCTCAAAAAACATCAATAAAAAATCATTTAGCAAGGTAAAAGTTCAGTTAGTATAGCATACTTTTATCTGAACCATTTTGATATTCAAAGATATGTTATATGAAACACACCTGATGTTTCATATATTAGTTTGCAAAAGGCCAGATGCTTTTTCTAGCAGATAGTTACAAGCCCATCTAGAGGCCAATTGCATGAAGGGGATCTAGCATATGGTTACTTCTTCGTCTCCCTGTGTCACCACAGTCATGTTAGTCTACACGACAGGTCACTTATTACGCAACTTTAGGGTATTGACATTAGATAAAATCTGCAAAAACATTTGTCAATGCCTAAGACAGAGAAAGTATTTAATAATATTTATTCAATCTACTACAACTCCTAACTTAAATTTACTGGTTAAGGATAGAATCTGGGGCCAGAAAAAAGGAAATATGAAAGTAAAAAAGAAGTAGCACTGAATGATTTAGGCAAATTGTTTAACTCCTCCGTGTAATACTTTTAAAGATTACATCAGATACAGTTGGAGGATGGCTCAGCAGTTAAGGGCACTTATTGCTCTTCCAGAGGACCCAGGTTCGATTCCCAGCACCCTTATGGCAATTCACAATCATCTTGTAATGCCAGTTCTCGAGGATCCGATGACTTCTCCTGGGCTCCACAGGCACAGGACAAGCACATGCTGTACACGCAGGCAAAACAGACATATACAGAAAAAAATTAGAAATTAAGAAAAATCAAGTCCGTTAAAGGGCTTAGAATAGCAACTAGCACATAGTAAGCACGATTTAAATGTTTGTTGTTATTCCTAACATGCAGACAATTTAGGGGAAGGAAACTTAAAAAAAAAAGGAACAGGAATTTACAAACTAAAAATATAGTGAATTTCTTGATGTTCAAACAAAACAAAGAATAGCCACTCCTAACAGTAAAAACTAATTAACTCTACACTGAATAAGTACCATATCTCAAAACTTAAAAGCATCTGTAGAACTCCTCAGTAAGTGAATAAAAGTAAGGGTCATTTGTTGAGCATCTACTAGATCTTATGGTAGTACTTACTTACATAGGCTCCAGAGACAGAGCTAGGTTTGATGCAGAGCTCCACCTTCTAAAATTTATCCTTGCTTCTGGTGCTGACCTGAACCAGGGCTTAGTACTTAATTAGGGGGGGGGGCTCTCTTACCCTCTTAATAACTGTATGACTTATGTCTAATAATGGGAACATCCCGTTGTTACAGGGTTATTACAAAAATTAATTAGGAGGGCTGGAGAGATGGCTCAGAGGTTAAGAGCATTGCCTGCTCTTCAAAAGGTCCTGAGTTCAATTCCCAGCAACCACATGGTGGCTCACAACCATCTGTAATGGGATCTGGTACCCTCGTCTGGCCTCCAGGAATATACGCAGACAGAATATTGTATACATAATAAATAAATAAATATTTAAAACAATTAATTAGGATTATCAATGTAAACACAATGATGGCTATTATTGCTATCCCCACCTAGGGACTGTGAAACCGTTATTTATTTGCATAAATTGTCTAACAGTCCTTGCAACACCACCAGCAGCCAGCACCAGATGATGGCACATGCTTGCCTGTAAGCCACACACTGAGGTAGAAGCAAGAAGATGGCTGTAAGTTCAAGGCCTGGTTTACTTAAGGGCATCAAGGGCTACGCAGCAAGAAAAAGGAAAGCTTGAGCCTAGTTGAAGATTCTGAAAGTCACACACAACATATTCCAAACCAGCAGGATTCCGGGTCATTAAGAACACAGTGTTTTTGCCTTAAGTCACAAGGCCTAACACGATTATGAGACAGCATTTTTTAGGGCTCAAATGGTTATTAATTCACTGAACAAACTACTAATGAAAACTTTCCCACAAACCAGGCATTGTGCTATGTGTTAAAGCTACAGTGGTGATTCCTGCCCTTATAAAGCTTATTTAAGGACCAGCGAGCCACCTAGCAGGAACGAAGCTCTGGGTTCAATTCCTAGCATGGAAAAAAGAAAAGAAAAATCCAGCAGGGCACAGTGGTGCAGTACTTGGGAGGCAAGAGTCAGGACTGTCACAAGTTCAAGGTCAGCCTGGGGGTTTGTACCACCAATTCCAGACCAGCCAGAGCCCCGTAATAAGACCCTTCCTGAAAACATCAAAATAAACAATTTGTGTAAGTGGGAGAGACAATCAACAAGTAACCAGGTTACGTTAAATCTACAACATTGACATAAAGAAAGCAGGATGCGGCATTTAACTAGTAGCGGGGGCAATACTCACAATAAAAGCAGGCTAAGGTATTTAATCGGAGGCAGTAGCTTTAAGTTACTTTAGCAAACAAGGCAGTGGAGCGGGGTTGGGGGGGCAGCTTGGTGGGTTACAAAAACCGGAACCAATGAGCGATGAGGTAAGATATCAGAGGCTGACTGGAAAAAAGCATCTCCTTTAGCCTAACAACTAAATCCATATATTTTTTCAAATTCCTCGCCGCATCAAGGGCATCAAGTCAGATGTCTCTAAATCCAATATGGGTCGTGGGAAAAATGAGCCGCCTTTTCGCCAGTCTCTGCAGGTGGAAAATGAGCGTGATTTTTCACTACCAGGGCCGCAGCGCGGATCCACTGGAGCAATTGCGCATTCCATAAAAATGAATTATGACATACGCAGAATTAGAGGCAAAGCCCAGGCCCGAACATGCCCTCCCATGCTGTTGTCTTGGATGCCGGAGCACCTTCGAGAGGTGCTCCGAAGCGCTTCCCGGCCGCCAAGCCCCAAACTTCCAGGTCTCTCCTGAGAAAGCTCCTCCGCCCTCCCCACGCCGGATCATTCTCGAAGTCGCTGTCCGCCTCGTGCCCTCTGGCCACACATGTCAAGCCCAACGCCATTTCCACCTTCCTGGCCCACACGCAGTCAGCCCTCTCGGGGGGCTCACTGGAGGGGCGGCCCACACCTGAACCCCGCCATTCCGTGCCGCCCACCGCCCTCTAGGGACCTCCGGGAAGATTCCGGGAACCTGTGCCCGCCCCCGCCCCCGGGCTTCCCCGCGGCCCCAACACCCACAGCCGGCCTGGGCGCCTCAGGGCCCCCGAGCGGCCGGCTTCACGAGGCCGCGTGGGCCTGGCTGGGCCGGCTCTGCTGAAGCGTCCCGGGACTCACCACGACGCTGGGACTGCGGGTCGCCATGACGGAATCGGTCATCTCGCCCGAGCGAAAAGCGGTCTGAAGAGGAAGCCAGCGGAGGAGGCGCTACGGCACGGGAAAGCCGTGAGGTAAGCCCAACGCTCTAGCCCGCCGCCGAGGGAACCGCTCAAGAACGCCGCCGCCGAGGCTCCGCCCCCTTCGGCCCGCCCAGGCCCCGCCCCCAGCGGCGCTGCTAGGCGTTTCTCCCGCGCTCCTCCACAAGCGGCTACTGGTGGCTGCTTTGGCCAGGTGGCCGTGGGAATTTTCTTCTGGAAAATTCCGAGGCTGGTCATACCGCAGCCTCCAGCCCGCTTCCAGTAGCCCAGAAGACTTCCAAATAATCAAACCTACCTCAGTCCGCATGTTTCCCTCCTCATGACCCTTAAACTGATGGACCCCTCTTCAGGTTCCATTCACCACGTGGTTCCCCGAGCCAGGCGTCCCCTTCCCAAGACCTACGTGGTGACTGGCTTCCATTTTCCTGATTTAGGACCAGTTCTTTCAAAAACTTCTTACTTAGTTTTAAGAACTGAGACCTACAACCCTACAATTGCCAGATCAGGGTACAAATCCAAGAGGAAAAACTGCTTTGTAACCTTGTAAAATGGACCCCAAACTGCTTTTTGCTTTTACATAAAATGAACATTTTAAGCTGGGTATGATAACAAAGGGTTATATACCCAGCTACCGAGGAGGATCGCATATCCCATCCACCTGGGCAATTTAGTAAGAAATTGCTTCAAAATAAAATTGAGAAAAAAACTCGCCCTTAAACTCTGGCCTCCATACCTGCCCATGACTGCAAAACGCGCACGTAAAAGGAAAGCATTGCTGAGAGAGGTTCTTGTTACCAAAGAGAGTGTTGACGTTGCTTACATGGCCAATTTTAGGCAGGTGCAGTGAAGCGCGCTTGGAATTCCAGCACTGTGGAGGCAGAGGTAGGAGAATTGCAATTGTGAATTCCAGCCCCGCCTGGCTTGCGAGACCCTGACTAAACAGGAACAAGCTAAGGATTGGGGAAAATAAGCAAGTGCAGGCGCAGTATGTGGGAGGCTCCGGGTTCAATCTTCTATACAGCAAGAAAGAATGAATGAACACAGAATAAGTGAAATGAGCTTATTAACAGTACATAATCAGAATCTTTGTGGGAATTAAAGGATTACACATGCATTTGTGTGGGAATATGTATAATCCACAGTGTATGGGAACTGTGGCTGTTACTAACGTTTATATTTGTCTCTACAGTTCTCTACGGGGAATGTGTCTTCTATTTTGTTTATTGGATTGTCTTGAGACAGGCCATCCTATAGCCAAGGCTAGCCACAAACTTACTGTGTAGCTGAGTATGGCCTAGAACCCCTCTTCCTCTTGTCTCCATCTCCCAAGTACCGGAATTACAAGCAGCTGACTTTCCAGTGCGGAACCAGAAAACAACATCTGCCGCTATTTACCTTCCAAAGCAGCCAGCAGTTGCTTCCCCTAACACTACTCCTGACGGCCCCATTTTTACATCTCCAGCGCCCATCACTGCGCTCTCGGTCACAGTCAGTGGCCTCCCTGTTAGTAAAGACATTGATATGAGAGACGCAATGGCAGAGTTTTGAAACTGGGCAAGTCATTGTACTTCTCAGAACCTAAATCTGTTTCTTCTAAGAGGATGGCTTAGTGGGTATAGAGCTAGCTGTGCAAGCACAAGGGGCACCAACACCCATGGAAAAGCCTGGCATGGTGTTTGTCTATAAGCCCAGCCCCGGTGGGGACAGAGGCAGGCAGACCTACACGCTCGCTGGCCAGCCAATACAGCTGAAATGGCGAACTTTCGATTCAGTGAAATGTTCTTAAAAATAAGGAGTGGGGGTAACAGGAAGATGCCAGCCATCAGCCTCTGGCCTCGACTCATAAATGTACACATCCACCAGGAGGGCACCCCCCATGCATATACATACACACACACAAATGAACATTTATGATATTTAAAATGTAAATAACATGGGCATGCTGACTTGGGCCTATAGTCCCAGCTACTCGGAGGTGGCTATAGGAACATCAGCCCAGGAGTTTTAGGCCAGCCTCGGCGAGAGCGCATCTCAAAGCTAAATGATAAAGCAGTGAAATTAAAACTAGGAATAATAATTTTGGCTCTGAATGCGGCCCTTTCACTACACTGAATTATTAGTATGAGAGTTGTAAAAATTATTTAGCCACAGGACTTCCCACATATTAGGTGCTCAAGAAACACTAGCTGGTAGAATTTCAGTGTGTGTAGATGTGTGAACTCCATACATACCTCCCGAGTTTCCCTGCCTTCCCTGTCTATCATGCGGAGTCGGGAGGCTATGACAGAAAAGACCCATCAGGACTTGGTCTGAGGAAAATCTATGTCAAAGTACTTCATTCATTCCTAATTACCACTGTGACTTTGGGCAATATTTTTATAGCCGTGTGCCTCAGTTTCTTCATAGTCAAATGAGTCTCTGTCACAGGATGTGGTAAAGAGTAAATAAAACAAACTGAGCATGGCGGCATATGTCTATAATGTCAACATTTAGGAGGTCGAGGCAGGAGGGTCAGCAGTTGTGGGACATCCTGAGCGATATGAAACCCTGCCTTAAAACAAAAGATTAAACAAAACAATATATTCAACAGTTCCTAGCAGAGTCCTCGGCTCAATATATGGTCATGCTAATGTCACGTGTTCCATAGTTTTGCCTTAAATATTTCTTCCTACAATTTATCCCTTTGGCCTCTAAGACTTCTTCACGCTTCTGTTGATAAACATGTTGGTAGTTTCCAAGTTGTGGGCTATTCCAAACAGGGCTACTATGAACGTTTTGATATATGTTTTAGAATAGGAATATTTTTGAATGCCTATCCATTTGGTACAGACATTGAAGTTCATATTAGTACATTTTTATTCTTATCTTTTTAAGAAATAGTATCTATCTGATAGTTAGTTCTGGGAACTTGTAGTTATATTTTAGCACACAGCACACACGGACTCAGTTACCCACCTTTCCATCCCTTCCCTACCATGATATTCACTTCCGCTGCCTCCCTCCCTCCCTTCTTCCCCTTCCTTTTCCCCAACCTCCCTTTCTTTCCTTGTTTTGAAGATGCATGGGATAAAAGATAGGACCTCCTGCATACTAAACACACTCTCTACAGTGAAACAACGGCCCCAGCCCTCACATTGTTTCTAAATTATATATATTCAACAACTCAGATCTCTCCAGCCTGATTCAGACTTACTGTTTCTTTCCCTAAATCATGTATAAAAATATTCCTATATATAGAGGGAGGATTGAGACGAGTCCCATGTAGCCTAGGCTATCCTCAAACTTATTATGTAGCTGAAGTTGAACTTGAACTTCTGATCCTGTTGCTTCCAATATTTGTTCCACTAAGCATGGCTTGCTTTTTTAATATTTTTCTTTTTGTAAATTGATGTAGAGTATCAATATGTAGGTCAGGACTAGCCTTGAACTGTTGTAAATCCTCCTAGTGTCTACAGAAACCAGAAGAGTATGTTGAATTTCCAGAACTGGAGTTATAGATGATTGTGAGCTTTCTTGTAGGTGCTGGGAGCAGAACTTGGATTCTCTGCAAAACCAGCAATTGCTGTTAACTTCTGAGCCATCTCATAGTGCCCCCTACTCAGCCCCTTTTGAGACAGAGTCTCACTATATAGCTGTGGCTGGCGTGGAACTCACTATGTAGAACAAACTTAAGACATCTGCCTGCCCCTGCCTCCTGAGTGCTAGTATTAAAGACAGCTGATTTTTCTTCTAATTTTTTAACAATGGATTATGAGGTTTTGTTGGTTTTGAGTCAGAGTCTCACTATGTAGTCCCTTTTGGCCTGTAATTTGCAACTTTCCTGCCTCTGTGCAGTGGAAAACACCCCACAGACTGCAAGCTGAAAGACAATGCTTTTTTGGAAAGTGAACCATCTGGTTCACATATAAAGTGCTTTTACTGAAATCAGCCATTACCTTTAAAATTGAAATTTTAAGTATATTATTTCAAGGTTTTGTTTTCCCATTTAATATGAAATCAATGAAGTGATTATTTCTAATTCTCATATGATCTACTGAAAATAATGTTGTCATATGGAGTCAATGGATACCAAAATTCCGCTGCCTTGGATCTGGAGCTATGCTCAGTAGTAGAGCACTCGTCCAATCGGCACCAGACTTGGGACTGACGCCAAGCACTGCAAAAAAAATTACCACGTCACTTATGCCTTTGTTTGTACACAATTATGAATTATCTGTGCACCATACACATTTCCAAATATATATGTTCCTGCCCCACAAGTTTCTAGATTTATTTTTCTTTTATTCACTTTCTTTGATTTCTTTCTTTCTCTTCTTTTTTTTGACAAGACCTCTCTCTTAGTTCAAACCTCTCTCTGTTTTGTAACTCCATATGTAGATTAGACTTGAACTGAGGGTCATCTCCTCCTTTTGCACTCTGAAGTGCTAGGATTATAGAAATGGGTCCCTATGTCAAGCAAGAGCCTCGACTTTTTTGGTGAGTCTATGTGTGTGTGTGTGTGTGTGTGTGTGTGTGTGTGTGTGTTGGGAGGAATATGTGCACATGTGTGGATGTGGAGGTCAAAGGTTGATATTGGTGTCTTTCTCGACCACACTCCACCTTATGTACTGAGGCAGGGTCTCTCACTTGAACCCAGAGCTCTCCTATTTGGCTAGTCTAACTAGCTCGCTCCAGGGCCTTCCAGTCTCTCCCTAATGTGATCTGGAATTACAAATGGCTACTACCAACATTTATCTGGGTGCTGGGGATCTAAATGCTGGTCCTCATGCTGGTGTAGCAAGTGTTTAACACGCTGAACCATGACCTCCAGTTCTCATGAATCTTATTTTCTTTTTAACCTTAGCGTTATAGTCCTTCAAATTTCTAGAGCTGGCTGTGAGAGCTCACCTGTAATCCCAGCACTTGGGAGGGTGAAGAAAGAGGATAAGGAATTCAAGGCTGGTCTTGGCTATAGCACATTTTAGGACAGCCTGAGCTACAGAAGACCTTATTCCAAAAACAAAATAGATGGATTTATGTACATATATTTCCATAAGAAATATTATACAAAATACTTATCCTTAACATTGTTTTTTTTAATTGATTATTCTGTCACCGGGTGGTGGTGGTGGTGGTACATGCCTTTAATCCCAGCACTCAGGAGGCAGAGAGAGAAGCATCTCTGTGAGTTCGAGGCCAGCCTGCTTTACAGAGTGAGTTCCAGGACAGGCTCCAAAGCTACAGCGAACCCTGTCTCAAAAAACCAAAAATAGTTTACTCTGTGTGGTGTGTGTGTGTGTGTGTGTGTGTGTGTGTGTGTGTGTGTATTTAATATGTGTGTCTGTGAGCATGGAGGCTAGAGGAGGCTCTATCACACTCTACCTTATTCTCTTAAAGCAGGATCTCTCACTGATCCTAGAGGTAGACTGACAGCCATACAGCTTCACAATTCTGTCTCCATTCAGTCCTGCCCAGTCCCATGTTTTAACATCCCCCATCCTCCCCTTTTTCCTGGCCCCAGAAGCCCTAGGGTTGCAGACACTCAGGAGAGCACGTGGATCTGAACTCTGGTCCTCTTGCTTGCTCAGCAAGTGCTCTAACCCATGACGTTGAACTATTTAAAATGACCTTCATCAGAATACATCTTACATCAGTACAAACATACAACTTTAGCTACATGAATTAGATGCTAAATTGGCATAAAGAAAATGGCATAAAGTGGCATAAAAGAAAGTGATGATAAATTTTGTGTGTCAGCTCATACAGCCGTTGGTCCCTAGGTAATTGGTCAGGCATCATTCTGGGTGTTTATGTGAAGGTGCTTCTGCAGGAGATTAACATTTATTTAGCTCAGTGGATTTTTACTAAAGCAGGTTGCCCTGTGTAATGGTCTGTCCTGTCTCTTTAAGAGACAAGCCACGTCCACTCCCTCCTCCATCTGCTGATGCAGGCAGATCTTCCTTCCTGCTTGCAGCCTGAGTCTCCTCCTTTTTCCATCTCAGAGGCAGCTTAGGTCTCCCCCATCTCTGTCTCTCTCTCTGCCTCTCTGCTTTTCTCCCCTTCTCCTTTCCCTCTCCATAACCCACTAAATATATCCAACCTCACTCTGCTTGGCATGCCTATTTATCTATCTCTTGCCTGCCGTGTCCACTTGGCTCCCTGCCCTGGACCAGCCACCTTCGGAGACCTGCCTGGGACTGGCTGCTCTTCGGACCTGCTGCCCCCTGCCTGTCACCACATGGCCCACTGCCTGCTACTGGGTACCTGCAGCATTTTTGTCGCTGCAGCCGCCAGGGATCCGCAGCATATTTTCCCATCACACCCTGCACTGGGTGGGTGGGCCTCCTCAGATGATGACTATTAGAGAGGAAAGATTGCTGTTCCTTGAGTGAGAAGGAATCCTCCCAGCAGGCTGCCTTTGAATCAGAAGGTCAGCTGTCTCCAACGTACTGGATTCCCCCTTCTGGGACTCACCAGGCCTTTAGAGTAACGTCAGCCAAATTTAAAACATGCTCTAGGGCTGGAGAGATGGCTCAGAGGTTAAGAGCATTGCCTGTTCTTCCAAAGGTGCTGAGTTCAATTCCCAGCAACCACATGGTGGCTTACAACCATCTGTAATGGGGTCTGGTGCCCTCTTCTGGTGTGCAGGCATACACACAGACAGAATATTGTATACATAAGAAATAAATAAAATAAATATTAAAAAAAAGTTAAAAAAATGCTCTAATCCTGAACCTCCTCTCTCTCCAAATAAATTAATAGAACTGGTTTTCTAGTTGAAATGTCGAAGACCTAGGCCGTGAAGTTCAGTGACAAACTCGTGGTACTCGTTGAAAAGTATTGTGCCACCTTTCATTACGTGCCAAGGAAACTTGCTATGGAAATGGAGCAGGACGAAGAGTTATTTGATCTAAGCAAACGTGATTACCGGGGTGGTATGTAAGAATCCTCTTGGTGGTAGCCCCTTTGGAAATCATTGTCTTTGGGTATACCCATCTGCAAATAACCACAGGCCCTCAGGCGCGAACAGCTTCAGGTCTTGAGGAGTTTGCTAATATATCCCCTTTCCTCTTAAGATATGTTCTTTCTGGTGTTTATGTGGTCAGCAAAAGGTAGATGATAAATGTTAATGTTTATGAGCTTCTCATCAACTTGAATGAGAAATAAATTTAGTGGTTAACTTTTTATCATTTAGGTGCTTTTGAATTTTTTTTTTCCTTTTCAAGACAGGGTTTCTCTGTCTCTGCCTCCCAAGTGCTGGGATTAAAGGTATAAATCACCACCTAGACTTCTAAAAATTTTTTCTTTTTTCTTTTATTTTTCATAGCTTTCCTGTCTTCTTTTCTTCTTTTTCATTTTTTTCCTTCCTTTCTTTTTGTTTATTTGTTATGCCCAGATCCACGAAGTCCCCCAAAAATCAACAAGGAGACTGAGCCCCTCCCGTTTGTAAAAGCAAAGAGCCTTTATTTTATGCAAGTTTGCAAACTTGGTCTCTCCACATGTCCAAGGTATTGGAATAAACGAAGAGCCTCGAGCTCAGTTAGAGTTGGGTTTTTATAGCAGTAAAGGTGAGGGTGAGGGGTTTCTGAGGTTTTAGGTCCCCTGATTGGCTGACATTTGTCTAGGGGTGTCCTGGTGAGTATGCTGGCAGGTGATCTGTGTACAACAGTTGGAACGTTAAGCATTTCCTTTGGATGGTCTCTGTTCTTGGGTGGTGCTCGGGTAATCTCAGTTTGTGGTTCTTCCTGCAGCCAGGATTGCTTCAGGGTTAACTACTGAGACTCAGGCTTCTATTAAACTTACCATGGCTGAGTCCTACTCTGGCAGGTGATAATGGTTGGAAGTAAAGAACTTCCTTTGGGTGGTCTGTTTCTATTTAGTTTATCATGGCTGTCTCCTACATTTTGAGCCAGAGTTTTTCTGTGTAGTCCTGGCTGTCCCAGAACTCACTCTGTAGATCAGGCTGGCCTTGAACTCATAGAGATCCATCCACCTGTGTCTGCCTTCTGAGTACTGGGATAAAGGGCATGCCCCACCAGCTCACAGCTGCTTTTGAACTTCTGTACTAAAATATTCTACTGCAATTTTGAAAATTACCCACCAGTCAAATAATGAGTTTGAGATGTGTACCCTATGATGCATGGCACAACCATTGGACCAAGGGCAGTCAGACCTGTTTTCTTCAGACTACCAGCTACATGTTTTCTGACAAGATTCTTTTCTCTTTGTCTCCTGAATGTATTTTCCAAACATGTACCTATGGGGTATCCTCTGTGGACTGGCCTCGGGACTAATGATGTAGCAGCTACTTGTATTTCTCAGGCCTTGGCATGTGTAAAATTGGCTGGCACAGCAGATATTCAGCAAGGCACATGGTGGCCTGTAACTCTTTTCACCCCCTCCTGGGAATGGAATGAGTTTCAGGTCCCTAACTCCTAAAGTCGAGTCTGCCTCACACTCCTTGTGTTTTGTATTAGCGGTGAATTCTCTGCATGCTGTCCTTGAGAGAGGAATCTTAGTTAGCTTGTATTTGGAAAGGATTAGGGAAAGGGGTAAGGGTTATTTTTGTTTGTCTGTGTTTAACTCTCTGTTGGAATGAGAACTCTTGGTCTCTGTTCTAAACACTGTAGCAGTTAAGGCCAAAGCAGAAGATAGAATTAAGAAGTTACAGTTCACCAGACCCATCCTGACTTCATTTCATGTATGCCCTGGCAATGCTTAAGCACGCATGGGCAGCCAGTTTATGGAGGTTCTCCAGCTGTTCCTGTCCTGGGCAGTCCTAGATCCTTGTCTGGCATCTAGCATCCTGACTTTCTTCACTCCAACATTTATATTAGTAGTTAGAAAACAGAAAATCTGGATTGGGGAGGTGCCTCGGTGACTTTAGGTTCCCAGCACTCACATCAGCACTGACATAATTCCAGTACCAGGTAAGGAGAGACAGGCAGGCGAATCCCAAGGGCTCACTAGTCAGTCGAGCTGAAACACAAGCTCCAGGTTCTGTGAGAGACTGTGCTTCCAAAAGGACGGTGGATAGGCTAGAGGAGCGCATATGATACCCACCTCTGGCCTTGTGTGGTCCACATCAGAATCCCAGCGCAAGGAAAGTAAATGCAGAAGGATTGGAAAGTCAAAGTCACCCTTAGTTACACAGTAAGGTTGATGCTAACCTGAGCTACGCAAGACCCTCCCAGAAGGAAGGAAAGAAGTAAAGGACAGGAGGAAGGAAGAAAGGGAGGGAGGATGGATGGATGGATCTAGGCCAAATTCTAAATTGGACAGAATCTAGGAAAATGTATAAACCAGGATAAGGTCAAATAGGGTGTGTAGTCCCCCTCTGCTGTAAGCTTAGGACCTGAGGTAGCCTTGACGCTTGTCACAGGAAGAGTAAGTAGTTAGAGCTTTGGAATTTGAGTTCCACGTGTGGCATCTGGAATGTGGGGAAAGCCTGCTCTAGAAAGACTCCTAGGCAGCTCAGGGAGTTTGCTGTGAGATTAGATGTCATCTAGTACTGCCAAAAGCTAGATCCAGAAAGTCTCGCGAGCATGACTGCTTATACATGAGCTCTCCAAGGCTGCACCAATGGATATGCAGATATGCCCGAGTGCGTGGGGAAAAGCTCCTGAGGCCTCAGCCCTACACAAACCAGTATAGGAAACAGGCAAGCTGGAAGCAGGAGAGGTTGTCTGATGTCTTCCCCCAGGGAGGAGCACACCAATTGTTTGCCCCACAGAGCAGGTGATTATATTCTTATACACAAGCGCGCGCGCACGCGCGCACACACACACACACATGCAGTCAATAACAATTTGCGAGAAAGAAGCATGATTTTGAAGAAGAGTGGGGAGGAGTATATGGAAGAGTTTGGAGGAAGAAATAAAGACTTTTGAACAATAAAATGTCATGTGTTTCTGGGATGCTAGGGGAATAGTGTGACCAGAGACAGCATGTACATTCCAAGGCCCAACCCATACCCCACCCTACTTCCCATCCATCTGGATGTTTGTAGATCTTGTAATAGAATTTAGACTAAACTGCTAAGCATACACATTTCCCTGAACCATGTGAACTGTCGTAGTAATAACTGAATCTGAGGAGGGGATCTTGAGAACACGTGCTTAATTGCTGGTTGGTCAGAAGTACAGGCCACAGCCTGGGACTTGGAATTGGCACCTGAAGTGGGAAGGAGTCTGTAGGACAGAGCCCTCAACCTGTACAGAGGCTCCGATGCTGTCTATTTCCAACCTGTAGTTACTGACGTTATCTCTGCCCTCTGAGACCTGAGAAGTCAGTTGCTTTTTCCAGTTACAGAACATCCAGATGTTATCTTTAGCAGGCTCTCTAGGTACGTGGGGATTTTCCCACGCATCTGTCCACCAAAGCATGCTGTGCAATGTGCAGAGCACAGACTATGGGGCTGGAGAGATTTCTCAGTGGTTAAGAACACTGGCTGCTCTTACAGGAAACCCAGGTTTCATTCCCAGCATCTATACGGTGGCTCACAGTCACGTGTAACTTCGGTTCCAGGGGACCCAGTGCCTTCTTCTGCCCTCCAAGAGCACATCACGAACACGTCACACAGACATACATGCAGACAAAACACTCATATACTTTTTTTTTTCATTTTTCGAGACAGGGTTTCTCTGTAGCTTTGGTGCCTGTCCCGGAACTAGCTCTTGTAGACCAGGCTGGCCTCGAACTCCCAGAGATCCGCCTGCCTCTGCCTCCCAAGTGCTTGGATTAAAGGCGTGCGCCACCCCCACCTGGCTACTCATATACATTTTTAAACATATATTTTTTAAAGAGTTTAGACTCTGATGAACTTCAGTTGTGTTATCTCATGCTCCTCCCGTCTTTGCAGCTATCCTTATTACTATTACCCAAGCCTTGTTTCCCCACTCCATGACCCATAATGTCAGTACTGAACATGTGCGAGGTCCTGGGTTCCGACCTTATCACTACTCTAAAAAGGCATGGTATTACAATATATGCTTTTTGAGACAAACTCTTGCTATGTAGCCCCGAACTTATTGTGTTTTTTCTTTTGTTTTTGTTTTTGTTTATTTTCGAGACAGGGTTTCTCTGTGGCTTTGGAGCCTGTCCTGGAACTAGCTCTGTAGACCAGGCTGGTCTCGAACTCACAGAGATCCGCCTGCCTCTGCCTCCCGAGTGCTGGGATTAAAGGCGTGTGCCACCATCGCCCAGCTCCCCGAACTTATTGTGTAAGCTATGCTAGCCTCAGACATGCAGTGATCCTCCTGCCTCAGTCTTCTGAATGTTAGGGATATAGATATGAGCTGCCATACCTAGTTTATATAACTTTTTTTTTCTGGTTTTTTGAGACAGGGTTTCTCTGTGGAACAGCCCTGTCTATCCTGAAACTCTCTTTGTAGACCAGGCTGGTCTCAGACTCACAGAGATTCACCTGCCTTTGCCTCCTGAGCGAGGTCATTAAAGGAGTGTGCCGGGAGTAACTTTTTATTTTTAGTGGTGGTGTTTTTGCATGCTAGGTAAGTACTCCATCACCGAGCTATACCCCCGGCCTATTATATATTCTTTTCCTCTCTCCTTTATTTTTTTTAATTTTAATGATGTTTCTGTAAAGAAAGCAGAGGTGCCAGATCCCCAGGGGATGGACTTCCAGACAGCTATGCTGCCGGATGGGGCCCTGAGAACTAAAATTGGGGCTTCTTCAAGAGCAGTTTGTGGGCGGTGGTGAGTGGCCAGTGCGGACCCGGCAAACGGGCAGAAGAGACAGGAAATTAGAGATCCTGAAGGGTTGGGTGAGGTATATGAATGACTTAAAGCTACAAATAAAGACTGAGAGAGAACGGTGCCAACTGGGAGCAGGGCAAGGATGTCAATTCCTCCTCCTCCCTACCTGGTCCTCCACCTCCCACTTTTAATCAAGCAAACACAGAGCAGCCCAAACTCAGTAGACATGAGCAGCAGAATCGAGGAGTCTACTTACAAGACATTTGCAGAGGGACCAAACTGAAGAAGCTGACCAACATTAATGATCGGAGTGCTCCTGTCATGGAGAAGCCTAAAGGGAGTGGTGGTGGTGGCAATGGCCCCGGAGCTGCTGCTTTGCACCCAAGGGAGGTCTCTTTCAAGGAGGAGTGCCCAAGCTGCGACCTGTGCAAGCCAAGGATGCTTCAGATACTCGAGATGGTAAGCCAGCCCTACAAGTCCCCAGTTCTCGAGCTGCTGCTCCGAGGCCTCCAGTGTCTACAGCCAGTGGGCGTCCTCAAGATGATACCGACAGCAGCCAAGCCTTTTTCCCAGAACTTCCCGGATGCAGAGACCCTCTTCACCCGACCCATATCGTCCCACTACCACTAGCGGTACAGACGTGAAACACAGCTCATCTGCTCCTCCCCCACCACCTCCAGGGCACCGTGCCAGTGCGCCCCCTACTCCTCTGCATGTGCACAATAGCAAAGCTCAGGCCTACAACAGGGAGAAACCCTTGCCTCCAACACCTGGACAAAGGCGGCACCCAGTCGAGAAGGACATCCTGCTCCACCCACTGTAAAACCACCTCCTTCCTCTGTGAATATCAGAACCGGACCAAGCGGCCAGTCTCCGGCCCCTCCCCCACCGCCTTACCGGCAGCCTCCTGGGGTCCTCAATGGACCCTCAAGCCCCACTGAGTCAGCCCCTGAGCTGCCACAAAGACACAATTCTTTGCATAGGAAGACACCAAGGCCAGTCAGAGGCCTTGCACCTCCTCCACTCACCTCTGCCTCCCCCTTCTTGTTGAGTAACAGGCCACCTCCCCCAGCCTGAGACCCTCCTAGTAGGGGAGCAGCTCCTCCACCTCCACTAGCCATGGTCCGAAATGGTGCCAGGGATGCTCCCCCCCACCTTACCAAATGCATGAGTCAGAACCTCCGAGCAGAGGAAAGCCCCCAGCTCCACCCTTAAGGACGCCAGCTGGGCCACCCTCTCATCCACCACCACCCCTGAGGAATGGCCATAGAGACTCCATCACCACTGTCTGTCCCTTCTTGGATGATTTTTGAGTCCAAGTACTGCTTCGGGACTTTCCTGCTCCAGGAGAATATACGCATCTTCAAAGAGTATACCCCAGCAAAACAAACCGAGCTGCCTGTGGAGCCCCACCTCTGCCACCCATTCTCAGGTGAAGCCTGGCTTGGTCCTGCTCCTCAGGAAAAGGATGGACCTCCTCTTCTCAGATGGTCCCTCAGCCCCTAAAACCTGCATGAGAGCTCCCACAATGTTTGTCCAGTGCAACCAACCCTAAGCATCCTCCTGGCCCAGTTCCATCTATGCATCTCATCTCTGGACTTGGTGACTGGATTCTTTCTGTTGGCAGTAGGCTCTCAAGCCCTGTATCCAGCCCTCTTCCAGCAAGCCCTGCTAAGCCAGAAGAAGAGAAAGCCTCCTTTTCTCCTGCTTTCTTCCAGGGAAAGGTGCCTTTCTAGGTGAATGGACACACACTGGGCAGGGTAGAGAATGGTACCCCTGTCTGCTGTTATTCACCAAGGGGAAGTGTGCTGTGTGCATTGTATTCCATAGTTGAGGAGGTTGGTGTGGCCAGGACTGTTGAGGAAAAGGTACTTTTCGTGAAGCAGTCAGGGGGTTTGCAGAAGTGACCTGCTTTAAAGGTCAGGTTACAGAAAGGACAAAGAAATGGATCTTATTCATTTTTTAAGAGTGTTTTGGTTTTGTTCTCATCCCTCTTCTCCCCATTCCAAGGGGCAAGTTGTACATACACTAAATACTTATCAGTTGAACTAGACAATAAAAGAAGGGGATGAAGTTTTAAAAAAAAGAACAGGTTGTGCTCTTAACCTCTGAGCTATCTCTCCAGCCCTATATCATATATTCTTAGTGTATGTACTAGCAGACTTTTGGGTTTTAAACTCACAGTATAGAGAAATCTGTGAATACAAAGAAAGAAGCATTATTTGTGTTTTCAGTATTAGCCCTCTGGGGTGTAGCTGACAGAGCTTTCTACCCATTCTATAGGCTGTCTCTTCTCTGCTGGTAGTTTCCCATTCAATGCAGAGGATTTTACATTTCATAGAAGCTTATTTATCAGTTACTGGGCAATACTTATCACATGCTATTGAATCCTTTCCAGAAAGTTCTTTCCTATGTCCATATCTTAAAGTGTTCCCTAATGTTTTTCTCAAGTAATTTCAGTGATTTAGGTTTTATATTAAGGTCCTTTATCCATTTTGAATAGATTTTTGTGCAGGGTGATTGTAGCATGAACAATAAAAACCCAGAGACATTTATTGGGGTTCAAGCTGAAGATCAGAAAAGCAAAACAGCCAAGCCACTAGAGTCCTACCTCTACCAAGGCTGGTTAACTGCTGACTGAGCCCTGAACTCCTACCGTCTTATATTCCCCTTCAGTGCTGGGATTAAAGGCATGACTCCCTAGTGCTGCAATTAAAGGTATGAGTCACTACCACCTGGACTGTTTCTGAATTGAACTTATATAGCCCAGGCCAGGGTGGCCATGAACTCACAGAGATCCATCTGCCTCTGTCTCTGTCTCCCAAATTCTGGGATTAAAGGTCTATGACACCACTGCCTGACCTCTAGTAGTTTTACCTTCTGACCTTCACACAGCTTTATTTATTAAAACATAAATAAAATATCACTATATTTCCCCTTTTTGCCTAAAATAAAAAAGAAGGCTATAACTAATAAAATAAAAACTATATACAATATATACAGGCAATAAATATATCAATAATGTCTAGTCCATTTGCATTTGACAAATTCAGAGAAAATACTCTATATCTATCCTATCTTGTGAGACCAAAGTCTTGTACCTATTTTACTTTCTGTCATAACTTATATTCTACATGTGGTAAACAAGGAAAGTATAATTATAACTATCTAGTCTTCAATTCCCTAAGACCCAAGAAGGAAATAATATTAACTGAATAAGCAATAAGTACAAGCAAGTGACTTCCAAAAAAAAATGTGAGTAATGACAGAAACAGCTGACTGCCTGGAAAGTCACCCAAAGTTCCTCTGCAACATTGGCGCATCCGTCTTTGGCCTGTAGGCCAAGAATATCTGACAGACTTTTCTCTGAAGCAGGGTTTTTGTCTTGTCTGGGCAAGGGTTGGCAGTCACTTTCTTTTGTGTTTTGCTTATCCCATTAGGACAGCATACTGTCAGTTGAGGCAAAGGTATTTTCTTGCCTAGTGCTTTACTTTTGCCACAAAGAAAGAAAACTTTATGTGGAGTTTCTTCAATGCCCATCATCTTTGAAACAGATTGGTGCTGCCAGGAACAGACATGACTCATTGTCATTAAAAAAAAAGAATAAAGAACTGGTATTATTAAAACATCTTAAATGCCATATTCTATAGATCTCTGAAGTATTTGAAGATGACCTGTCTATTTAAAATATATCTCTGATTGACCTTGAAAACATACCTAATGTGACTACAAGTTTGATTATAATAGGTGATTAATTACTAACTTGCATTTCCTTATTATCCTAAACAGTTGATAATAATAACTTTCAAGGATTAGAAATTTGCATTACATTGTTAAATGAGCTATATATGTACAATACCTTGAACAAGATTAGAAACATATGTACAGTCTGTTTTAAAAAAATCTCAAATTTGTATCAATATACAAAATTTGTATACAATAGAAAAGGTATCAATACACGTGGCTAGACATAGACAAGAATTATGTGTTAATTTAAGTTGTAAGAGCTAGTTAATAATAAGCCTGAGCTAATAGGCCAAAGAGTTTAAAATTAATATAAGTCTCTGTGTGTTTCTTTGGGACTGAATGGCTGGGACTGGGTGGGACAGAAACTTCTGTCTACAGGTGAGAGATACTAACATAAAGAAAAATGAATAAAAGTTTAAATAAAAGTGAAAGAAGGGCTAACATGAGTCATCACTCATCTGGTAAGTGAATGTGCTACAAAGCCTGGTAATCTGAGTTTGATCCTCAGGATCCATGCAGTGACGGAGAGAACCAACCCCCACAAATTGTTCTCTCTCTCTCTCTCTCTCTTTCTCTCTCTCTCTCTCTCTCTCTCTCTCTCTCTCTCTCTCTCTCTCTGTGTGTGTGTGTGTGTGTCTTCTTTCCTTTCCCTTCCTTCCTTCCTTCCTTCCTTCCTTCCTTCCTTCATTCCTTCCTTCCTTCCTTCCTTCCTTCATTTCTTTTTGAGACAGGGTTTCTCTGTGTAGCTCTGGCTGTCCTGGGACTTTATTTTGTAGACCAGGCTAGCCTCAAACTCACAGAGATCTACCTGTCTCTGCCTTCTTAGTGCTGCAATTAAAGGTGAGCACTACCACCACCCAGCCCATAAATTATTTTCTGATCTCAACTCATGTATGGTGGCACATGCACACCCACGCCAAACACACTAAATCTAACAAAGTTTATTTTATTATTATTTTATGTGCATGTGTGTTTTGCTGACATGTATATCTGTGTATCATGTGGATGCACACAGAGGCCAGAAGAAGGCATCAGATTCCCTGAACTGGAGTCATAGACAATTGTGTGCTACCATGTGGGCACTGGAAATTGAGCCCAGGTCCTCTGGAAGAGCAGACTGTGCTTTTAATTGCTGAGCTATCCCTCCAGCTCCCCGCCAAATTTATTAAAATGAGAAATAAGCGTGGCTTACATTAAGTTATTAATTTGTTTGTTTGTTTGTTTGTTTTCGAGATAGAGTTTCTCTGTAGCTTTGGAGCCTTTCCTGGAACTAGCTCTTGTAGACCAGGCTGGCCTCAAACTCAACAGAGATCCGCCTGCCTCTGCCTCCTGAGTGCTGGGATTAAAGGCATGTGCCACCACCACCCAGCTCTTAGGTTACTTTTATATAGGTGGTGTTTTTGTAATAAACTTTTCTTTTCCTGCCAAGCAGTGCCAAATTCAAATTCACATGTAAATGGTTTATAGGGTGACTATCAAAAAGTATCCTGGCCGCCTGGGATTACAGGTATGTTCCACCACACCTCCCTGGGCTAGAAAGTAGGTCTTCGAGAAGGAATGACAGAACGGTCTCAGACTCGCCAGAAGACTGTCGTAGAAAGACCTTCTCAGGGTAAGCTGGCGTAGAAGAGGATTTCAGGGCCTCAGGACTAGGAATTTCCAAGACTATTTTAGCTCAGAGGCTTTGTGAAGACAGACTGCCATGTAGCTAAAAAACAAAATATGAGGGGCTGGAGAGATGGCTCAGCAGTTAAGAGCATTGCCTGCCCTTCCAAAGGTCCTGAGTTCAATTCCCAGCAACCACATGATGGCTCACAACCACCTGTAATGATGTAACCTCTTCTGGCCTGCAGACATACATGCAGACAGAATAGTGTATACATAATAAATAAATATAAAAACAAAATATGAACAAGTAACATGGACTAGAGGAATCTAGTGTAGAGTTTCTTAAGAATCGTAATGGAAACTGTTTTTTAAAGATTTATTTAATATTATGTATACAGCATTCTGCCTGCATACCTACACACCAGAAGAGAGCACCAGATCTCTTTATAGATGGTTGTGAGACACCGTGTGGTTGCTGGGAATTGAACTCAGGACCTCTGGAAGATCAGCTAGTGTTCTTAACCTCTGAGCCATCTTTCCAGCCCATTTGTATGTTTGTTTGTCTGTTTGTTTTGTTTTTCCAGTAGGGATAGACAAGCTGTTTTGTCTCCAACGCTCAGTTCAACACTATCTATCAAGGTTACTATTGATCATATTTTGTTTTCATGCTGTTGGGGAGTAAGTCCTGAATCTTGTATGTGCCATGAAAGCCTTCTACCCATGAGCTACACCCACAGCCTCTCAATACCATTGTGATGACCACATTCTCTCAAAAATTCATTACCAATGGGCAACTCATCTAAACTGAAATCTCAAAAGCAAAGCATTACTTCTTCCCTGGTTGGTGAGTTATTCCAGCTATCTGATTTGTGGGTGGGATGTTCTTAAAGAAAGCATTTCCTTGCTTCATTTCATTTTTGTGTCAGGATCTTGTCATGCATCTCAGGATAGCTTAAAACTCAAAATCCTTTTATCTTTGCTTCCTCAATGCCAGGATTATCGTCAACATTACACCCATGCACATTTGAAACATCATTTTCTGTTTGCTTTTCACTTGTAAAAAGGAATTTTTAACAGACACCTATTGTGTGTCTGTGTGTATATGTGTACACATGTGTGCGGTACGTGTGTCCCATGACTTGCCTATGAAAGGCAGAGGACAATTTGCAGAAATTGATTCTTTCCTTCCACGTGGGTCCCGGAGCTCAAGTTGTCAGGCTTGGCAGCAGGCAGCTTTCCTCTCTTGAGCTGTGTTGCTGGCCCCAAATGTAACTTTTTGGAAAATGGCCTCAGTGCAGTCCAGGCTGCTTTGGAACTGAGCAGCTCGCTAAGGCTGGCCTCGACCTTGTGGGGACACTTCTGCCTTAGGCTTCTCAAGTGCTGGCATTACAAGTGCGACCCACTGCTGTAACTTGCTTTCTGTTGCTTTGCTAAAATACTCTGACCAAACGCAACACAACACCTGGAGGAAGGGTTTCTTCGGCTTTCACTCGCAGGCCACAACTGATCATGAAGGGAAGTCAGAGCAGGAACTCAAGGCAGGGACCTGCTCACTGGCTTGCTCGCTTTTCGTTTTTTGTTTGTTTTGTTTTGTTTTTAGAGCGCTACAACTAACCGTCTTTTTTGAAACTTTGTTTTTTACTTTTTAAATGTGCAGGAGTGTTTTGCCTGCATGTATGTCTGTATACCACACGACCAAGGATGTCAGAAGAGGGTAACTGGAGATACAGATGGTTGCGAGCTGCCATGTGCTGGGATTAGAACCCAGGTCCTCTAGAAATACAGCCCATACTCTTGACTACTGAGCCATTTCTCCGTCCCTAATGCTAGCTTTCTTTGATGTTTGGTTTTTGAGACAGGTTTTAACTATGTAGCTCTGGATATCCTGGAACTCACTATGTAGACCAGGCTGGCTTCAAACTCAGAGATCTGTCTGCCCCTCCCTTTGAATGCTGGATTTAAAGGCATGTGCCGTCATGTCCAGCCAAGGCTAGCTTTCTTATATAGCCCAGGCCCGCCTGCCCAGGGATGGGGCTGCTCACTGTAGGCTGGTCTCTCCCACACGACAAGCATAGACATGGCCACAGACCAAACAAACTGGGGCGATTCTTCAGTCACAGGTTCCCTGCTCTCAAGTGACCCTAGGTGGTGTCAAGTTGTCATTAAAAATGAAACAGGATATCCAACATGCCCGCCTAAATTATGTGTGTGTGGTTTGTTTGTTTGATGTTTTTGTTTTTATTTTCTAAGACAGGGCTTCTCTGAGTAGCCCTGACTGTCCTGAAATTTGCTCTGTAAACCAGGCTGGCTTTGAACTCACAGAGATCCACCTGCCTCTGCCTTGAGTGCTGGGATTAAAGGCGTGCGCCACCACTGCCCAATTTAAGTTGTGTTTTGAAACAAGGACTGGCACTGTAGCCCAAGCTGGTCTGTAACTCAAAATGAAGCCCAAGCCTATCTAGCAGTCATAGCAATCTTGCTGCCTCCACCTCCCAAATACTGGGGTCATAGGCATGAACCACTTTTCCTGGCAAAACTCATGAAACATCTGGCTAGATATCTGGGATGGAATCTACGGCCCGGGAAATGCCACTGAGCTATAGTCCCAGCAACCACTGGCAGTTTAAAGAGAACATCTGGGAGAGAAAGCAGAACAGAATCCCGACAGAGTTCTATTAACAAACTTTAGCCTTGTCCCGAGTCACAGGAGGGGAAAACAGCATTAGCCACTACTGTGAAGCAGGAACCAGGGTGTGAGCCACCAAGTCCAACTCAGATGTGGTTTCTCAGTTAAATATTCTGATGGCCATCTCAGGATTCCTCCTGTTTCTGGAATTTGCTGTCCTGAGGTTTCATCCTCTTTGGACTCCCTGAAGGAGAGTTGCAGTTTTGGCTGCTATGCTCAAGTTTTTGAACAATTTAAAAAGGACAAAAAATTGTAAAAGTTGTTCCTAAACACTGAATATGTGCTTTCTAAGGACAATATTCTCTTTCAAATATTTTTTATTCCCTGCCCCATGTGTGACGTTGTGTGTGTAAGAGAGCACACAGCTTTAATCTCAGCACTCGGGAGACAGAGGCAGGCAGATCTCTGTGAGTTTGAGGTCAGCCTGGTCTGCAGAATGAGTTCCAGGACAGCTGTGACTGTTACACAGAGAAACCCTGTCTCAAAAACAACAGCTGGTACAGGGCAATTCTGTCAATTATGCTTTAAATAAACACTGATTGGCCAGTAGCCAGGCAGGAAGTATAGGCAGGAAAACAAGACAGGAAGTAGAGGTGGGGCAATGAGAACAGGAGTATTCTGGGAAGAAGGAAGTTCTTTCCCCAATCCTGCCCAGACCACTGAAGAAGCAGGATGTGACCTGCCCCGCTGAAAAAGGTTCCAAGCCATGTGGCTAACGTAGATAAGAATAATGGGCTATATAAGTTACAAGAGTTAATAAGAAGCCTGAGCTAATGGGCCAATCAGTTTATAACTTATGTAGACCTTTGTGTGATTTTCTTTGGAACTTGATTATAGGAACTGGGCAGGACAGAAACCCCAACAAACAGGCCCTCATGTTACAAACAACAAAAAGAATGAGTGAGACAGAGAGAGCCAGAACACAAGGGAGCGTGAGAGCTCATGAGAAAGGAGAGAGAAAGAGGAAGAGGTAGGGAGGAGGACAGAAGGGAGGGAGGGAAAGAGAGAGAGAGAGAGAAAGAAACACAATACATTTATGAGGTCACAATGTATGAAGTCAGAGGACAGCTACTTGGAGTCAGCTTTCTCCTTCCAGCATGTGGGAGCGTGTGGGTTTTAAGAATCAAACTCAGGTAGACAGCCTTGGCAGCAAGCCCCTTTACCTTCCGGTCAATCTGCCAGCCCCAGTATTTTTAATTTTTACAGTGCTAGAGATGGAACCCAGGGACTTTCCATGCATGCTAGGCAAGAGTTCTACTACTGAGCTACATCCCCAGACCAAGGATATTCTCTTACATGACTACAGAACAAAGAAAAATGGGGGGGAGAGTGGAAGTGAGCCTGGCACCATCACAAAGCAATCACCTTCACATCAAGTTGACAGAGAAAGGCCAAGAACTTCTTCCAAAAAAAGACTAACATCTAATGAACATGGACAGAGTAGAAGGGAGGAAATTCTGAAAATGGTTAAAAAAATAAAAGTGGGATTGACAGGAGGTGTAAGCAGGAAGAACAGAGAAGATACTGCCAGTGACATGACCCAGTCAGTCAAGGTGTTTGCCACCAAACTGATGAACTGAATTCTATTCCCAGGACCCTGTGTTTGAAGAAGAACAGAAGTGACTCCTGCAAGATGTTCTTTGATGTGGTTATTTTGGGGCTGAGCAGCTAGAAACAAACAAGCAGGCTCCTACAATAAATTGGCACTCCAACCTGTGCTAGCTAAATCCACATAAAACCTGAGAGGGCTTGGAAAGGAATTCTAGACATTAAAAACAAAGCTCAGCTGCATGTTTTGTTTTGTTTTGTTTGGATAGACCTTGCTTTCTGGCAGCATGCTGCAGCTCCTTTAAGAAAAGTCTTTCTGATTCAGCAGTAGCAAAAGCAAAACAAACAAAAAAAAGTGTGGTTTCTAAATGGCGGTTTCCTGGTCCATGCTGCCAGCATGAACTCTGACTTTTTCAGAAGACCAAACATTTAAATGGAGTTTGTGAAAAGACTGCTACAAACTTGCTTAATGGCAACATAGGCCTGCTGTGTGCCTGAAAACCGGACTATGAACATGGCGCACGCCGAACAAACCTCTGCCATGTTAGATTGGGTGGAGCCAAAAGGCAAAGCAGCATCAGTGGTAGCGAGGCCACTTAGCATTTTAAGAAGTGCTCCTGGACAGAAAAGGATTTCAGATACATAGTAAAATAGATTCAGATAAAAAACACCTCTAACAGAGACCCACATTGGAGCACCGGACTGAAGTCTCAAGGTCCAAATCAGGAGCAGAAGGAGAGAGAGCACGAGCAAGGAACTCAGGACCGCGAGGGGTGCACCCACACACTGAGACAATGGGGATGTTCTATCGGGAACTCACCAAGGCCAGCTGGCCTGGGTCTGAAAAAGCATGGGATAAATCCAGACTAGCTGAACATAGTTGACAATGAGGACTACTGAGAACTCAAGAACAATGGCAATGGGTTTTTGATCCTACTGCATGTACTGGCTTTGGGGGAGCCTAGGCAGTTTGGATGCTCACCTTACTAAACCTGGATGGAGGTGGGTGGTCCTTGGACTTCCCACAGGGCAGGGAACCCTGATAGCTCTATGGGCTGACGAGGGAGGGGGACTTGATCAGGGGAGGGGGAGGGAAATGGGAGGAGGTGGCGGGGAGGAGGCAGAAATCTTTAATAAATAAATTAATTTAAAAAAAAGAAAAAAGAAAAAAACACCTCTAAATGGGTCAGTGTTGGATAAATGTACATAGGCTTGGGAAAGAAAAGAAAAATATAGACAGTTATAAAAGGAAGTAAGTGGTTTTTAAAAAGGTAAAGTCTTTAAAGAGACAGACAGCCATAAATAAAAGGAGTAAAGAAAAATAAGCCACGTAAAGATGGAATAAACACAGAGAGCCTGGGTTATGTATATTATTGTGTTTTCTTTGAATATTTTGACTGTAAAGGAGCAAAGTACAAAGAGACATTTCATTGTATAGGCTGCTAAGCTAATCCGGCATATATGTTTTAAAGTTATCTTGACTTCAGAATTTGGGTCTAAGGATTTTTTGCTTGTAGTCATGTTAGCTAGGTTTTCTAGATATATATAGATATAGATAGATAGATATAGATATATTTCAGTTAGATAGGTATTCTTCAAATTTTTCAGAGACCTTCAGAATATGGCATTTAAAATGTTTAAATTATTAACTTAAGACTTTTCATGACAATGAGACATGTCTGATCCTGGCAGCACCAATTACTTCAAGAGGAAGATGGGCATTGAAGAGGCTCCTTATGGAGTTTGCTAGCCATTTGGGCAAGAAACTGCTTTTGCCTAGACTGCTTGATGTTATGCTGTTGCTGTATGAACTGGACATGCAGGACCCACAGAGAAATTACTGATGAACTCGCCTAAAGGTGAGACCATCCTTTGGGGTTCCTGCTTCATGTAAGAGACTGCCAGACATTCTGCAGGGCACAGATGAAAGTGATTGACAAACTGCCAACATAGGCAGAACTGTCTTTGAAATTTTTCTGCTTCATGGAGAAGTCTACCAGATACTATGGGCCTGCAGGCTGAAGATGAATGATCCAACATTACAGAAGAACTTTGGGTGACTGTCCAGGCAGAAGATGTCTCTGTCAATTCTAGAATTTTGGAAGTTGCTTACAATGCACTTCCTGTTTACTTATGTAATATTATATTTGATGGAATTGAAGATTGGATAGTTATAATTATGGTTTTCCTTAGTTATGATAAAAGATAAAGTAGATATTAATATTGTAACTTTAATTCTTGCTTGATACCTGTTTTGTTATATGTAATCTTGCTATGTTAAAGTTAAATCTCCCTTTTTATTTAGACAGAAAAGGGTAGGTGATGTGGGAGGCGATGTATGCTGTGAATATGTTTTATTGCCATTGGTTAATAAAGAAGCTGCTATTGGCTAATGGTTGAACAGAGTAAAGTCATGCTGAAAGAGATATAGAGAGAGTAGGCAGAGTCAAGGCGAAGCCATGTAGCCCCATCAGAGACATAAGCCAGATGGAACCTTGCTGGTAAGCCACAGCCACGTGGCAATACACAGATTAATAAAAATGGGTTAAATTAAGATGTAAGACCTAGCCAATAAAAAGCTAGAGCTAATGGGCCAAGCAGTGATTTAATTAATACAGTTTCTGTGTGGGGTTGAGCAGCAGAGAGCAATCAAGTAGCCTCCTATAACACTTTGACCTCTGAACACATGCCATGGCACATGCAAGCCCACATATTAACACACATGTAATAAATAGATCGGATGGATGGATATAAAAAAGAAGAGAGGATGGATCTAAAAGACAGAGGGACAGAGTCTGAGAAACTTAGGAGCAGATGGAGTTGGAGATGGAAACAATCAGCTAGCAGACAGCAAGAGCTCAGGTCAGGAGCATTTAGTTTGGAACTCATGCTTAAGTAGATATCACCTTGGCTAGAAATGTCCATTAGAGTAGCTGAGAGAGTGGGGCTTCTCTGAATAATGGATACCTGTGTGGAGCACACAGGTGATGCTGAGAATATAGCATGGCGGAGACTGGGACCTCTCCGTGCTATAGTCTGAGCTAGTGTCTCCCAGAGGCACACATAAAAACTAGGTATGGTCAGAAGCACGGGAGAAGACTTTCTAGAACTTGCTGGTTGAAGCTCGTTCACCAGATAGTGCTATTAGGAGGCTGTGGAACCTTTAAGGAGTGGGCTAGAGGTTACTGGAGTGTGCCAGTGTATGACAGGAGCAGTTTTATGTGCTCTTGTCATGGAAGGCCTCATTAGAGACCCAAAGGAATGCACCACCCATCTTGCCCTGGAAGTTCCAAATCTGACAGCACAAATAACTCCTTTTTCATGGTGTGTGTTTGGGGAAGGGGCACATGCATGCATAGATGTTCATGTGTGTGCATGTGCTCGGGAAGGCCAGAGGTCAGTGTTGGGGGTCTCCCCCTGTCATTCTCCAGCTGGTTTCTTGAAACAGGGTGCCTCACTGGACCTGGAGCTTACTGATTCAACCAGCAAGCCCTAGAGATTCTCCTATCTTGCTTTTCCAGAGCTGAGATTGCAAGCACATGACAACCATACATAGCTTTCTATGTGGGTGCCGGGAAAAAAAACTCAGGACCTCCTGCTTTCACGAGCAGCGCTTTACCAACTGAGCCATCTTTCCTGCCCCTCCTTTTTCTTTCACGTGCGTGCGTGTGTGTGTGTGTGTGTGTGTGTGTGTGTGTGTGTGTGTGTTACATGGTATGTTTGTGTATACTCACTCATGCATATGTGCATTGAGCCTAGAGATGAATCCATGTCCAGCATCTTTACTTAATGCTCTCCACCTTATTTGAGACGGAGTTGCTGACTCAGTCTGTAGCTCCATGCCCCAGCATTGGGATTAGATGCATGCACATCTATACCTAGCTACCTTTGACATGTGTGCTGGGGGATCCAAACTTGAATCGCCATTCTTACGCATCAGGCACTTTACCCACTGATCTCCACAGACTTCCTCCTTCACCTCCCTTGTTTCTTTAGATAAAGGGTTATATAGCACAGGTTGGCCTCCAACTCACTATGTAGCCAAGGATGACCTTTAAGGCCTGATCATCTTCCCTCTGCCTTCCAACACTGGCAAACGCTAAGCTTACACAGGTGTGCACTATCATGCCAAGCTAAGTAGTGTCTTATAGTGGCAGAAGACTAAACGACACAATCATGGGACATTAGGGTAGGGGGAAGGAAAAAGGTCAGAAAAGGAGTGGAGCTGTCTTAAAGGAATGAAAATCAAAGTGAGAGTTTCCAGGAAAAACTCAAATAAATGGATAACAAAGAGACTATTTCAGGTTTTGTGTTGATCTTTCTAGGAGGTGATCTATGAGCTCCTGGCTACATTTCCAATTTCTGGATTGGAATTGTTATTGAAGTGTTCCAAAGTTCACAGCAGAGGCAGTCTGTAGACTTACCCTCCTACCTGCCTGTTCCTCAGGGAGAAAGGAAATATGTCGGGCCTTCTTCCTAAGCAACACGCTTTTCAAATAAGATTTATCTTTATGTGTGCATATGTCTGCTTGTCTGCATGTGTGCCAGGTGTGTGCAGGTGCCCACAATGGGCAGAAGAGGGAGACAGCTCCCCTGGAACCCAAGTTACAGGTGGTTCTGAGCTGCCTGATGTGGGTTTTGGAACTGAATCCAGGTCTTCTCTAAGAGCACTAATACTTTTTAACCTGAGTCATCTCTCCAGCCCCCAGCATCGTGCTTTGTATACAAAACTGCTTTAGTTCCAGGACAGCCAGGGATAAAGTGAGAAACCCTGTCTCAAAAAAACTAATAAGCCTAAATAAATAAATAATGCCACTACTATTTTGTGGCAACTTGCCATCTCCATCACAGTCATGGAACTGTAGCAGAGGATAATCTTGAACTTCTGACCCTCCTGCATGCACCTCCTCCATGCTAGGATTATAGGTAGGCAGCACAGCACCATGCCTGGTTTATGAAGTCCTGGGAATGAAACCTGAGAGTTCATGCATATGCAAGCACCCTACCAATTGAGCTCTGTCATTAGCTTTAGACACAAACTGTCTTGTTCGACATTTTATCCTCATACCCCCAATATTCTGGTTAGCTCGTTGTTGGGGAATATTATGTTCAAGTATGTGACTTTTGTTTACGCTGCATTTGTTTAACTCTGTGAAGCTGTGTTACTGTGCCTGTCTAAAAATGCCGGATGGTCCTCATAAAGAGATGAATAGCCAATAGTGAGGCAGGAGCAAGGATAGGTGGGGCTGACAGGAAGAGAGAAAAAATAGAAGGAGACCCGAGAATGAAGAGAGCAATGAGCCACTCAGCCACCTAGTCAGCCATGGAGTAAGAAGGAAAGTAAGATATACAGAAGAAAGAAAGATAAAAGCCCAGAGGGAAGAGGTAGTCAGTATAATTTAAGATAAGAAAAGCTGGCTAGAAAGAAGCTGGTTATTTATAATTAAGACTAAGTCTCTGTGTGAGATTTATTTGGGAGCTGGGTGGTGGGCCCCTCAAAAAACCAAAAAGAGTAAAATGCCACACAATAGCTCTCCTAAGTTATTAGGGTACATATGATAGGTTGAAATGCTTAAGAACAATTCGTTTGAGCCGGGCTGTGGTGGCGCACGCCTTTAATCCCAGCACTTGGGAGGCAGAGGCAGGCGGATCTCTGTGAGTTTGAGACCAGCCTCGTCTACAAGAGCTAGTTCCAGGACAGGCTCCAAAACCACAGAGAAACCATGTCTCGAAAAACAAACAAACAAACAAACAAAAAGAACAATTCTTTTAAGACATGCCTACAAAGAATGTTGTATTTAAAAATAACATTAAGCCTGGCATAGGGATACACACCTTTAATCCCAGTACTTGGGAGGCAGAAGCAAGCAGATACCTATGAGTTTGAGGCCTGTCTGGTCTACAGAGCATATTCCAGGACAGCCAGGACTGTAATAGTGAGACTCTGTCTCAAAAAAACAAAAGGCCACTTTGGAGGCCTGGGGAGATGACTCAGTGGATAAATCACTTGCGTGCAAGCACAAGAAACAGAGTTTAAATCCCAGGAACCTACGTAAAGTCTGGAATTTCAGTGTTTCAACAATGAGCTATGAAGTAGAGATAAGGGGTGGTCTGGAAACCCACAGGCCAGCTATCCTGGGGTATCTAGCAGCAAAGAAGGCACAAGGCAAAGACTGACACCCAAGGTTGTTCTCTGACCTCCATATATGTTGTCTTGGAAAGTGTGTGTGCACGTGCATGTGTGTGCGTGCACATACATACACTTCCAATTCTCTCTCTCTATCACACATACTCCAACTCTCTGATTAGTATTTTTCTAAACCATGTATCTTCCTGTGTGCGTGCTCTGTAATCAAAACCACATGAAACCAGGTTCCAATGGACCACTGTTTCTAGGTGCTAATAAATCAACATTAACTAGAGAACATAAGCTTATTGGGGTTTAAGGATCAGGAACATTTGAGAATAAGTCTTTGTATTCAATTGTCTGGCTTACCTCTGAAAGGTAAATGGTTGCGGGCCCCACAACTACTGAAGTTCTAGGTTACAAAAAGTGCTCTCATGAAGTCATTTGATTTTGTTGCCTCCCTTATTTAACAAACTGGCAAAGATCAACTAAGCAGAAGCATGATCAAAGGCTGGCTTACTAGTAAAACAACAAACCTATTTATTTATTTATGTTTTTTGAGACAGGGTTTTGCTGTAGCTTTGGAGCCTGTCCTGGAACTCACTTTGTAGACCAGGCTGGCCTCGAACTCAAGATCCACCTGTCTCTACCTCCCAAGCGCTGGGATTAAAGGCGTGCACCACCACTGCCTGGCACCAAACCTTATTTTTATAATGTTTTAACATTTGAAAAAAATTTCATGTTTCACTAATGTTATAGTACCAATTAGCATAAAATGCAATGAGGAATTAGAAAAAAAGCCGTGTTGATTCACCCTTGACTGTATTCATTTAGACACTTTCATGCTGGCTAGCCAGCATAATGGGTCCCTGTTTGTCTGGGTTTTCTTTTAACTAATAATTTCTTTTCAGCCATGTAAACATTGCTAAATTGAAATTGCTTGCTCCTGCTACATAAAAAAATCATTTTTAGCAAACAAAACAAAAGCTCATTTCCTGGCTAGTCTTAGACTGTATTTATGCAAAGCCAAAACAAGCAGCTGAAGTTAGAAGTTCAGATGATGCTTTCTTTTTTTCACAAAGCTGACCAGCTGTTAGACGCAGTCATAACTGTGGGGATAAGAGCCACCACACAACAGGAAGAAAGGCTATGGGAGTTCTTCAATAAACGAGTATGGCCTTGTCAAGCCATGGAACTAAAGCAAATATGACCCTGAGTAGAGAAGCAGGCCTAACTGGAAACACTAGACTCTTCAGAAATCCAGTGAAAGGGAAACGACTGACCAGCATAGTTAGTAAGCAGAAAATCAATGTGTGTTGGGGTTAGGGGGAGTGGGGACAAGGTCCCACAGTAGCCTAGGCTGCCCTTGAACAAGCTCTATAGCTGACCTTGAACTCCTGATTCTCCTTGCTTCCACCTCCCAAATGCTGAAATTTCTGGGGTGAGTCATCATTCCCAGCCAGGATAAAACCTTTGAATTCTTTTGTAAATGAAACAGTGCCAGGTTTCCCAAGGACAATTCATATTCATGTATTACTGAGATATTGTCTCTTTGGCCTTCACAGTAAAATCTAAAACCCATGTAATGTATTTTTGAAAAAAGAACTATACCATGCTTTTCCCCCAATTTTAGCACCCCCCTTTTTTTGAGACAGTGTCTCATATTATAGCCATGGCTGGCTAGAACTCACTAGGTAGCCAGGGATAGCCTCAAACTGATGACAATCCTCCTGTCTCACCTTATAGGTTTGAGCCATTATGGTTGCCTGTATCCTTCTAAAGTGGAGAAGCAGGTAAACTTAACCTTTTAAATGGCATGGAATTTTTGGATAGCAATTCTTATCACACCACGAAACATACATAGCTCCACATCTGGAAACTCAGCTTAAGACATTACTTGCCTAAAAATGTAATGGTGCACGTAAGACTAGGTAGAAAAAAAATCTAGTTCATCCACACCTTCAAATAGGGCCGCTAAGAAGAACATGAGAAACTACATGTGCTGACATTGTATGTGCTGAAGTGCAAAAGGCAAGGTACAGAATTGAGTAGCATTTCAACATTAATAAGTGTGATCCTATTCATGTTCAAAAAAACTGGGGCTGGGGAAATGGCTCAGCTGACAAAACACTTGCTGTGTGCACACGTGTGAGGCAGAGTTAAGATCCCCCAAACCCACACAAAATGGCAGGTGTGGTGCACAGCTGTAATCCTAACATGAGGAGGCAGCCAGGCAGATCCCTGAGCTCTGTGGCCAGCCAAAGCAGCCGAGTCATGATGTGGGAGTGTCATATATCAATCTGTTGATTTCATTGGTTAAGCAATAAAGAAACTGATTGTCCCTGATAGGTTAAAACATAGGTGGGAGGAGTAAACAGAACAGAATGCTGGGAGGAAGAGGAAGTAAGCTCAGAGATGCCATGCTCCCCTCTCCTGGGTAGACGTGATAGCTCTGCTCTCTGAGGCACACGCGATGAAGCTCCGACCCAGGATGGACGTAGGCTAGAATCTTCCCAGTAAGCGCACCTAGCGGTGCTACACAGATGATTAGAAATGGGCTAAATTAATATGTGAGAATTAGCCTAGAAGAGGCTAGATAGAAATGGGCCAAGCAGTGTTTAAATGAATACAGTTTGTGTGTTGTTATTTCGGGGCATAAGCTAGCCGAGCAGGCGGCCGGGGTGCTGGGGACGCAGCCCTGTGTTCCTATTACAACAGAGTCAGTGGACTCCAAGTTCAGTGGAACATCCCATCTCCAAAAAGTAAGGTATATGACAATTGAAGAGTACACTTCATGTTGATCTCTGGCCTTCCCATGCACCTAAAGGTCTTTAGACACACATGGGGGAGGGAGGTTAGGGGTGCTTTGAAAAAAATGGCCCCTAAAGGGAGTGGCACTGTTAAGAGGTGTGGCCTTGGTGGAGGAAGTGTGTCACTGTCAGGGTGAACGTTGAGGTCTCCTATGCTCAAGCTATGCCCAGTGTCACAGTTCATTTCCTGTTGCCTGTGGATCAAGACTGTCAGCTTCTTCTCCAGACCAGGTCTGCCTGCATGTCGCCATGTCCTGCCATGATAATGAACTAAACCTCTGAAACTGTAATCTACCCAATTAAATGTTTTTCTTTATAAGAGTTGCCAGTCAATAAAAACCCTAAGTTAGAGAGAGTGAGTGGGGGTATATCTTGTATCTGTATAAAAGCATGTACAAAGTATGCAATAATTTTGGAGACTCAGTTGAGCAGAAACGGGAGATTTCAAATTCGGCTTCATATACCTTTCTGTATTTTAAATGTGTATAATGACAACACATTAAATTTGGTTATGTTGTTGTTATTTGTGGTGGAGAGAGAGAAAGAGAGGGGAAGAGAGAGAGAGAGAGAGAGAGAGAGAGAGAGAGAGAGAGAGAGAGAGGAGAGAGGAGAGAGGAGAGAGAGAAGAGAGAGGGAGAGGTGTCTCAAGTAGGGGGCTGGAGAGATGGCTCAGTGGTTAAGAGCATTGTCTGCTCTTCCAAAGGTCCTGAGTTCAATTCCCAGCAACCACATGGTGGCTCACAACCATCTGTAATGGGTCTGGTGCCCTCTTCTGGTGTGCAGGCATACACATAGACAGAATATTGTATACATAATAAATAAATATATAAATATTTTAAAAAAAAGAGAGGTCTCAGGTAGCCCAAATTGTCCTCCTGGGTAAGGCAAGTGCTAGGGACTATACTCACGTGATATCATTCCCAGCTTTAGTTTTGTAAAATGCTTAGATAAAAGGCAGACAACATAAAATTCCTTTTGAAAAGTGTGTTCATTCACTCACCGCTAAGGTTCAGAGATGACTTCAGAAGAGGGCTGGAAAGGTTCTAAGAGCCAGAGGATCGGGGAGTGTGCTATGTGAGTGTGTCTTCTAGTAATGTCAGAAGCTACACTAGAAGTCTCACCAGTAGGAACATCAGCTAAACAAGGACAATGACAATAGACCTGCTAACATGGAAGGGGGAAAGCCCAATAGGCCTCAACGCTACCCAGAGAACCATAGGCAACTCAGGAGTGCTGAGAGCAGGAGAAACAGTCTTCCTCAGGGAAGAGTGCCAACTGGTTACCCAGTGCTCAGCCCTGAAATATCCATATGGCTAACATACAGAAGGAGACACACATATGCATGTAACAATTAATGAAAAAAGACGCCATGAATTTGAAAGGGAACAAAGAGAGGAAAGGAAAGGGGAACATGATAAAATTATTATAATCTGAAAAAGAAATTAATTGAAAAATATAAAGTGTGTTATTCATAACTTCAGCATATTTGTAAGGTCATACAATCACCAATATTATCTTATTTAAGACACTTGTCACTGCCAAAAGATAACCACCTATTAATAGTCCCTCAACTGCCCCATCTCTGTAGCCACTGGCAACCAATAATAATCTACCTTTTACCTTTGACTTTCTGAGAACTTCATATAAATTGAGTCATACCATTTGTGAATGTGACCTATTGTGTCTGGCTTCTTTTTGTTGTTGAGACAGGGTTTCTCTGTGTAGCTCTGGCTGTGCTGAAACTCTGTAGACCAGGCTGACCTCGAATTCAAGAGATCCACCTGCCTCTGCCTCCTGAGTGCTGGGATTTAAAGGTGTGTGCCATCACTGCCCAGCTGGTATCTGGCTTCTTTAAGCATGTTTTCATGGTTCATCACCACTAAGCATATATCAAGAATTTGCTCCATTTTAAGGCTATAGATTACTTTTTCTGTTTTTAATTATGTGGGTACGTACATGCACGCGCTTGTGGGTGCCTGCAGAGGCCATAAAAAACCATTGGATTCCCTGGAGCTGGATTTACAGAAGATTGTGAGCCATAGGGTATGGATTCTCAGAACTGATCCCAGTCCCTCTGCAAGCCATCTCTCCAGACCCTAGATTACTTTTAAAAAATTGTGTGTGTGTGTGTGTACACGCATGGCTGCAAGTGTCTGAGGAGTCCAGAAGAGGGGTGGAATTTCTTGGAGCTGGACTTTACAGGTGGTTGTTAGCTGCCCAACATGGGTGCTGAGAACTGAACTTGGGTCCTCTGTAAGGGCAGCAAGCATTAACTCCTGAGCCATTTCTCCAGTCTCTACAGATAACTGTTACAAAAGATTTATTTCTATCTGGTGGTTGTGACACACGCCTTTAATCCCAGCACTCAGGGATCTCTGTGAGTTCCAGGTCAGCCTGGTCTACAGAGTGAGTTCCAGGACAGCCAGGACTGTTATACAGAGAAACCCATCTCAAAAATCAAACCAAAAGACATTGTTGGTGGTTAGTTTTTTTCTGTTTTGTTTTGTTCTTTTTTTTAAAAAAAAAAACCTTTGTTCTTTTGAGGGGGCTGCCACACAGTTCCCAAATACACAGAGGCTTATTCTTACTTATGAATGCCCAGCCTTACCTTGGCTCATTTCTCGCCAGTTTTTCTTAAATTATCCCCTCTACCTTTTGCCTCTGGGCTTTTACCTTTTTCTATTCCTGCATATCTTTTCTTTCCTTCTTATTCCGTTCGGCTGGCTGTGTTGCTGGCCCTTGTCGTCCTCTCTTCCCTTTGTTGCTCTTCCTATCTTCTCTTCCCAGATTTCTCCTATTTTCTCTGCCTGCCAGCCCCATCTTTGCTTTCTTCTGCCTAGCTATTGGCCAATCAGCTCTTTAGTAGGCCAATTGGGTGCTTTAGATATGGCAAGGCAAAGTAACACAGCTTCACAAATGCAACATAAAAGAATGCAACACATCTTTACATCATTAAACAAATGTTCCACAGCATAAACAAATGTAACACATCTTCAACTAATGTTCCATAAGATTTACTTCTATTTTTGATTATATGCATATGTGTGCATCTATATGTGGGTATGTGTGCATGAGTACAGGTGCCCAAGAAGGCCAGAAGAGGGTGCTGGGTCCCCTAGAACTAGGATTTGAGGTGGTTGAGCTGTTCAATGTATAAATTCAACTGCTAAGCCATCTCTCCAGTCCTTAGATTACTCTTATAAATAATTTCAAAATCCTAAGTGGTTCTGATTTCTAAAATATGTGGAAGCACTTCACCCTTCTGGAGAAATCACTCTACAGGAAAACAAAAGAACATCTTGAAACCCAGCATCCATGTTACATTATTTCTGCCTCGATATTCCTAACTCTTAATACCTAGTAACAGGTCTTGTTTCCAAGATTACCCACCACATCACAGTTCTCTCTCTCTCTCTTCTCTCAAGACAGGTTCTAACAGGCTCCTTAAACAGTCCTACTGTTCTCACATCGCTTTATTCAAGTATTATCAGTCATACAATACACCTACCTAGGGCCTTATCCATCTGGCTTTCATTTTCCCTATCTCCCCGCTAGCATCATAACACAGTCACAGAAGAAGGCAAAGGCATAATTTGGAAGTTTGTGATGTGTTCTCTTTTCTGAGACAAATTCTTAAGTAGCCCAGGCAAGTATTGAACTTGCTAGGTAGATGAGGGTGGTCTTACACTCCTGATCCCCCAAGTGCTGGAATTACAGATGTGCACCACTGTTTATTTTTGAGACTGGGTCTCACCAGGTAGTTCAAGTTGGCTCTAAAATGTGTGATCATCCTGCCCCCCCCCCAGTGCTGGGATTATGTTTATGAGCCACTTTGCCCTCAGCCTCTCTCCCTCTCTATAGGAGGCTACATCTCACTATGTAGCTTTGTAGACCAGGCTGGCCTTGAATTCACAGAGGTCCACAAGGCCCTCCTGTCTCTGCCTCCCAACTGCTACTGCTGGGACTAAAGGTGTGTGACACCATGCGTGGCTCTCTGCTGTCTTCACAAAATGTCAGGCCTGGCTGGCTTCACTACGCTCATCTAATGGGCAACACACCTCCCATAGTAACATTTTCAAATGTAACTTTTCCCAAGCGATAGTTACTTGACAATAAAGTCAACCATATATTTGTGTTGTCTATTGTTAATGTCCACTTGAATCCTCATCCAAACAAGGCAGTTAGGTGATACAGAAACTAGCACTTGCCTTCACAACTAGACACTTAATATACAAATAGGAGGTTTTGTTTTGGCATCTTTAATAAAGGGTAGACCTGGTCCCCAGCACATGACAAAATTGTTTTCTGGTCTTCTTAAGGAGTGGAACATCTTTTTTTTTCTCCCACGTGTGTATGTGCGCGCACGTACACACACACACACACACACACACACACACACACACACACACACATCCTTTTTAAAAAAGATGGGCCTGGTAGACCTGGTAGGTATACTAGGCATGACTGTGCACACCTGTAATACTAGCACTTGGGAAGTGGAGGCAGAAGAATGAGGAGATCACAGGTCAACCTGTGCTATATGATACCTTATCTCTAAATAAATGGCCTGGTTATTGAATTTTCCTAGGAAATAGTACTAGGGCTTCAATATGACCTTTAGCAATTGCTAGGAACTGCAGATGGAAACAATAAGCAAGTTGTCAACAGTTGTATTAGCAAAAAAAAAAACCCATATAGCTCTTCATTTCCGTATTTTATTAGTCATTTAGATGAGACTTAATCATGGATTTTAAATACATAGAGACAAACTTGTGCCAGGAACCAGTAGGTAGCATTTGTAGAAAAGCACATCATTGTACGTTCCAGCTCTCTCTCCATAAGAATGCAGGGTTAGAAACTACATATGGGAGACATACAGTCCATGAATTGAAGCTTTGATTCCTGACCTGGGTAGGATCAAGCACAACACACGAGCAAAGTTCCAGCAGTAAGCAGGTGGAATAGCTGAATAACCATTACTTGTCAGCTAATCTGTACTGGGTGTTTTGATGTGTTCATTTGCAGAGTTTACAAACTGACTTGGTGGCAGCGGACTTGTATTGGGGATCTGAACCATGTATTAGAAGGACCAAGACAGAATGCGACTCTATTGTCTTTAAAAGGTTGCTGTTCCTCTGCATGATGCCATCTTTATATTGTCAAACTCCAAACTGTTCACATTCATTTTCAACCAGACTCTTCCAGTCCAACTGCTTTTGAGGTATGCATCACACCAGGGGACTGAACTCAGGGATGAGAGTATGCTGGCCGATCCCAACCACTGAACTCCCTCTCTAGCCCTCCTCCTATATTGGTTTATCTTCAAACGATTAAACATCCTACATTTTTGTATTTCACTTGGAGTAAAGTGAGAGTGAACAAACAAAGAAAGCACTACTGTTATTACCAAACAACCGTGGATACACGCTCTTACAAAAAAACACACAGATCTGAAATTCAGAACTTATTTATTGAACGGATATGCAAGAATACCAATAAAAGGAAACTAATACTACGAACTACAATTTTGAAAATAAAGCCAATATAACAGGAACAAAATATACATAACATGTGAGGAATGTTTGATTTTTGACCCATGAAGCATTCCTTATCTTTACAATTAACTTAAATGTCTGTTAAAACAAAACTGTGCCTTGGTCTAACTTCAGTGCTTTTTCAAAAAGCAACAACATTCTACAACACTTTTGCTTTGAGATATTTGAGATTCACACATTTGTTCAAGTACATAGATTCGATTCAATAGCAGATGTATAGATCACGTTGTTCTGTTAGTATCTTGAGTAGTATATACTGAACAAGTACCACCTCAAGTTTGAAACTGCTGATCCTTGAAATGAAATTTACTTCAGGTGTGGGTTTTTAAACAATGAGATGAAAGTAAAACACCCCCTCCCCCCAGGAACTTATTAAAGTATAGAAACTCAAGTCTACCCTTCTACTCTAAAGAACATTTCCTACTAACGTTTCTGGTAAGGCAATAAACGCACCAGAATAATCTTCAATATACGCTTGCAAAGATTACACGTTTTAATATTAATAATGACAAAAAAGAATAAAACAAAGAAAAAACAGGAAAAAAGACGCATCAAAATTTCAGGCTAAAATACGCATAAGACAGCCATGGCAGTATTTTTGGAAATGATGTAAATGCCATATATTTACCAAATAATGTCATGCTTATTAAAACTACAGTTAAGGACTTAAGAGATGTACAGTAAATACACTGCTGAGGTCCATTTATCTAAATATTAATACCACAATGTAATTACTAGCCAGGTGATGAAGATGCTACTTGGGAACACAAGTACTGTACAATTTTTACATTGTAAGGCACTTTTACTCAGCATAGAATGAAAACAGAAACAAAGAATCAAAATATTGGAAGTTTACACCCAAACATGAGTTTTTAATGTGACTTCAGTTTTAAATGAAGGTTATTTAGCCAATCACACCACAGTGAGAAAAACAGGTAGTCAGCCACTTATCTAACCAACCAAAAGGTAAAGTGCTTTTCTGGTTGCTAGTGGCAGAGAAAGGGCTAAGAAACCCATACAAAGTCATACATTTACTACATATCAAATCCATCAACTGACAGCTATAGTATTTGAAGTCCTGTATATAATTATTGACTGGCCATAATTACCCCTGGCACCTTCCATTTTTCTTAAAAAATTCATTACAGTAGTTGTCCAAAAATGAAGGAGCTCTATTTCTCCATGGGTAAGTTCTATGGCACACAATGTAAAAATTACCTAGACACAGTGATTTAAAAAATAATGTTTTCAAGCTGTTATAAGGAAATAAAGTACAGATCCTTTGGAAAAAGTCACATCGCTTGGTAAACAAACTGAGATCTGTCCTTGCACTTCAAGTCATGATGAACCTTGAAAATTAATCACATACACATCATGGCATATTAAGAGCAAAAGGAGCCCGGCGGTGGTGGCACACGCCTTTAATCCCAGCACTCGGGAGGCAGAGGCAGGCGGATCTCTGTGAGTTCGAGACCAGCCTGGGCTACAAGAGCTAGTTCCAGGACAGGTTCCAAAACCACAGAGAAACCCTGTCTCGAAAAACCACACACACACACAAAAAAAAAAAGAGCAAAAAAAAAAACGTACAAGGCAATCCACTACTAAAGCTAGTTTCCTTCTAAAATAACAATAAAAGATGGTTAAAATAAAGCAAGCATCGAGTCCCTTGATTTAAGTAAATGTGTAAGTACACATTTTAACAAACATGATCTTAAGGGACTAGCAGTTTAAAAATTCAGTCAATAAGCACAGTGTAATTTTCCACCTGTTACATTTAAAAATGCTGTTCAACCAGCTGCAGAAAAGATCAATGTACAGTCAAGTTAGTATGTTGTTATTTGCAAATCTGGTCATTGTGGTAGGTTAACTAATAATTCAGAGCTCAGAATCCCTACCTTTCATACTGAGGTGCTAAGGTAATATTAGGCAGACCACAACTATTTTTTTGGTTTTGCCATAAAGAAATATATAAATGTGCTTCAGCAGGTAAGTGGAAGAGTGCCACTAGCGAGAGACACCAGTGGAAATCCTTTCTAAAAACCTGGTGATTAAGAAACACTTCCGAGCCCTAGAAGAAAGCAGGGCACAAAAGCCTATTCAATATGTAAGCAAACCAATGACTGAAAGCATTAAATAAAGTTTCTAAAATAGTGGTCACAAAATCAAAAATAAATACTGTTTTCCTCAAAGCCTTTTTTCTTTTTCTTTATAATCTGTTAGCACAGGAGACCTCCTGATATACTTTGGACCAGGATGCGAAGTGTTCCACACAACAGGGCACTTGACAGGAACTCATTTTGGACATGGTGTCCAAAGTCCTTAGCGCATTGGTAACCTCTTTAATCTCACAGAGGTTTAATTGGCTGCTGTCAAAGATTATTTTGCCAGAAGTTCTCTGTACAACACAGAAAGGTGTACTGACAAAAGAGAATTTTGGAAGGTGCGCTAGAGCTCGGAGCTTATCATCCCCAGTTGCCCAGAGTCCATGCCTGATCAGTGAGAACGACTCTAGAAAGGAAGGCTTCAGCACACTTCTTGGAAGAAACGTTTAACATTTGCTGTGGAAGCCAAGATAAAAAGAAGGTTCTTTTCATTTGTAGTTTCCATTGCTTGAGTATGAAAAAAAAAGGTTCACAAGTTACCAGGTGTCGCCATCAGAGGCGTGCTTGCATGGTGAAGTACAACTTGCTTCCGGTTTCCTTTGAGCATGGATCCACTACAAACTTAAACATCCTAAGTAGCAGAACTTTGTTCAGTCCAGAAATACAGTTTACTTCATCCGATGTCTGTTTTAACTGCTGACAGTATACACATGATTAATAGTGTTTCGATTGCTTCCCAGAAACTGCAAACTACAGCTACATAATATCAATATGTCAAATTCGGCCATCTAGTGAGGCTCAGAAAACAAACAAGGGGTTTTTCCGGCAGTTCAATAAAGGATCTAAGAGTGGGGTAGTAAAAAGTTACAAACCCCCTTTTTTTTTTCATTTAGAAAAGAGTGAAAAGCAAAAAAGCATAGGAGTTACAGATGTCTTATTCTCAGTTTTCTAACTCTCTCTGTCCCAGGAACCTGTTTAAAAGATGATAAAACATTGTAAAATATGATGCTTAAGGTGATATAACGAGTATAACATTATTGAGGAATAAATAGGGATAGCTTATTGATTTCACATTCTGACTATATTTACTGATAAAGTAGATAGCTTGTGTTTATGCTTCTAAAACTGACCAGCTTAAAAAAAACACAATTGTGCAGGCCTAGACAATCCTCAGCATTCTGGCACTACACTCGTAACTCAATACAATAGGATTAAAATTCTTGCTGCACATTGTCTTTCTGTTTCAGTGTACATGGTATTCTCACAAGAGAGCTCGTCAAATCCACTTCCATACCTAGTTTCCATTAAGCTGCTGCTGGGTTAGTTGCTGATCAATCGCTAATCTTCCCCGGCTTTTACTCTCTCGCTCCTCATCTTCTTCATCTCGCTCATCATTTCCACTATGGTTTTTACAATATAGTCTACAATGACAAAAGACAAACATCTCACAGTCCTTTGTCGAATGTTGATGAGAGTATAATGAAATCATCACTAGCAGAGGTTGGTTCCCCTATAAACTATGGGCTTCCTCATTCACGCTTAGTACCATGAGATCCATCATCATCAGGGAAGGGCACCTGAGGGTAAGCCCCATGCTGGAAGGAGACAACGGCCTCCCCAAAGGTCTCCACTTGCATAGACAATGCCACACATGTGCCTCCAACAAATAAATAGAAAAAAAGCAATAAATTTCTTTTAAAAAAAAACTTTTCTAGACACTCTGGAGGGCTATTCAATGGTGAGGTCTGCTCCGGAGTGACACCCTGTTTTAAAACAACCCAAAAGTCAACTTTCAGGTAAACAAATGAACTAACGAAATGTTACAAATTTACTTCAGTTACATAATTTACATTCACATTTTGAGAACTATAGCTTTAAAAAATATTTACTTTGTGTTTTTTTGTATATATGTGCATCCAGAAACCGGAAAAAGACACTGGATCCCCTCCCTCAAAGAGCAAAAAGTGTTCTTAGCCACTGAGCCATCTCTCTGGCCAAAGAATAATTAAAGGTGCTTGCCCCGACCTCCAGATGCCCTTGTTTAATACCCAGGACCCACATGGTGAAAGAAGAAAAATGAGCAGACAGACAGAGAGATCCATTTTCTACACCCTGTGACTTTCTGCTTGTATTTCATGACAGAGCCTTCCTCAAGGTCCTCCAGTGCCTCTGCATCATGAGCATCCTCCTTGCCTTCTTTAGGAATCTGTCGTTTCCCTGCATTGTACTTGGCTGTCCCTTCATCTACACTGGCCCTGCCAATTTCCTTTCATTTCAGAACACCGACCCTTTTAAGACGGCATTGGAACAGCTTGTCAGCTGCAAACTGGATTTGTCTACTACCACTTTATTTGGTTCTCTCTCACTCCATTTCATACAAACCAGGAATAAAGCTGAGTTTGATCAGCTTCAGTCTGTAAATCAGGATGCTCTACAACTGATCCTGTCCACTTCTAGGGTCATGTGATTTCCAATTGTCCCCCTAATGGTGCTATACTTAAATTATATGATTAAGGCAGCAGTGCCCAAGGCAGAGTTAGTCCTTGTATATGTAGCTTTCCATTGAAAACAAGCAAGTGCTTGCTGGAGTGATTTTTTTTTCTTAGACTGTATATTTGAAAGTCATGAAGTTTTTAAGGGAAAATGATGTAGGTAGCTTTTGATAATTAGTTGTGGAAGGAGGAATGCAAGTTCAAGGCCCGAGCAGACAACCTAGTAATACCCTGGCTCAAAAAAAAAGTAAAGAAAAGAAACAAGGAAAGAAGAGAAAGCTAAGAATATAGCTCAGTGCTAGAGTATCTACTTAGCATGTACATATTCAATTCCAAGAAACACACACGACACACGCATGCACACACAGACACAATCATAGAAAAGGTGATCTGATGGTACATGCACTCAATAGACTTTTACCTAGCCAGAAAAAAATGCATTGGTATTGGTGCAGGAAAATGGATGGAAGTGGAGATCATTCTGTTAATTAAGATCAGCTTTACAAAGACAAGTGTGTGGAAGCTAGGGGGTAGAAAGACCATACAACAAAAAAGGACATTAAGGATGGGGATTGAAGGGCTAAATGTGATTAAAGTATGTTACATGCATGCTATAATGAACAAAACCCCTTTATACAGTTAGTATATTGTAACAAGAAAAAAAGAGAAGAGAAAAGAAAGACTGGGGAGAAGATGATGGTGGTGGGCTGAATCAAACTCGGTTTTGGGTAATTTTTACAGCAATGATGGAACAGTGCCCTCTTGTGGTCAGTAGTGGAGAGAGGGCCTAGCAGAAGGCAGAGACCTGGAACCAGACCAATGAATGACTCATTGCAGCAAATGATTACTTTCAAGTAAAGACGCATGGACTAAAGGGCACACTGTGTGACTCACTGTGACGTGTTGTGGCTTCCATGATGAGATTTCCCCCACTTTTCTCCCTTTCTTTTCTTTCAAGTTTTATTTTGGGGTGGTCGGGGGCAGAGGACAGGATACGAAGGAACAGGGAAATGAATGGGATCAGGATGCAGGATGTGCAATCCACAAAGAATCAATGAAGATTTATTTCTCGCAAGGTTTAAAACCAACATTTGAATAGAACAGATGGTAAGGATGGACTTGGAGTACTATAATTGAATACAAGCTATGTGGGGCTTTTGCGGGGACAGAGTCTCATTATGTAGCCAATGAGAACAAGCAGTCCTACAGACAGACCTAGAACTCAAATGTAGCCTAGTTGAGCCTCAAACTTAAGGTACAAGTGATACCAATTTGGGATTTTTTTGTTCTGTTTCACTGAGGCAGTTTTATAAAGCCCAAGTTGACCTCAAACTCACTGTGGCTGCGGCTGCCCTAGCACTCCTGAGCCTCCAGCCTCCATATTCTGATCTTGAACTTGCTATGTAGTAGTGCATGACGTTGAACTGCTGAACTCCTGCCTCCACATCCCAAGTACTGTATACACAACTGTTTTTATGATATGATAGGGACTGAACTTTATGCATGCTAGGCAAGGTCTCCACCAGCTAAGCCAACCCAGCACTGAAATACTTTTCTGACAGCTAAAAAATTAATCTAAATGTTTAAACCAGGAACCAATAAAAAGCCAATTAACCCATACAGTGGAAAACCACATAACCATTAAAATTGTTGTGAGTTGTTTAGTGTCTCAGATAGAATAAATGGAAAACAGATTGTAAGCAACTGCCTCCCACATCTGACATCTTCCCTCTGTGTGCCTTATAGATGAAGAATATCAATCTTATTTAAGCTGCAATTTTGCTACACAGAGCACACCAATTTACTAGAGACAAAAACTATGCTCTGATTACTACTAAGAGAAAACTGTCAACATTTTTGGATTTGCTTAACTTTATATTGGTGTCTAGATTAATTTGGTTGACTAGGTATCTTTTAATGCCAAGTCCATCTATTAAGAAATGTAATGTGCTTCATCTTAGTGCTTAGCAAAATGCAACTGTTTTTAAAATTGGTTAAAGTTGAGGAGCGGGACCAAGGGGGGACATTTTTCCTTCACATTTTTAAACCAATTATTACTGAAATTGCCTTTTAAAAGGCATCTCATGTAGTGCAATCTTACTGTGCTTTCATTTATTTTCCTGAGTTTAAACTTGATTCCTTTGCACTGTACATCTGGGTTGGTGTGTGTGTGTGTGTGGTGCTGGGAATGAAACTTGGGGCCTCTTGAATGTTCTAGTCAACTGTGCTACTACCACTGAGCTATGCTGTAGCCCCTTTTCTTGTTGCAAGAGCTAACCCTCCAGAGCAATTGAAGGTAATGCTGGTAGCTGGTACCTTTGTCTTGTTCCTAATCGGAATAAATACATATGCTCAGTCTAATTGTTCCATTAGAGATGAGCATGAGCAAGAATCACCTTAAGTTTGATCCTCATTGCAGCCCTACTGAACTGAAACATGTCTGGTAGGTTACAGACATGGACATTTCCAAAAAGACCCATTCTGCATCTGTAATTCTGAGGCCCACCTTGCATCAGGGGTCATTGCTCTTTCCCTTCAATGCTAAATAAACTATTTGTTGTTTTCTCCTGGACACCCTATCATGATTCTTAACTTAGCAAAGGTATCATTGAGATGATACTCTAAGGTTCTGAAACTGACACTCAAAGTTATAAAGTGGTCTTTCATCCATTTACCTGGAAGGTGATGACATGGTTTTTCTTTACTAATTTACAATAGACCACATGAACACTTATTTTCCAATTTTAAACATCTGATTACAGAGCTGGGTTTATGTTTATAGTTTATATTGACTATGCAAACATATGCACTGATGAGACAGGTACAGCTTGATTTGAATGGTTTGCTATTACAGTTAAGCAAGTCTTACACAATAAAACAGAAGTCTCCCATCTCTTGTTAGCTCTCTATATAATATTTGCATTATCTGTTGCTTAGCGGCCTGAGAGCATTAGCATGTTCTATGTGCCCCCAAAGGGCTTGATGACTCAACATACAACTGCTTTTTCTACAAACAAGAGATCCAGAAGTATGTTTAATTGCATATTAGTTATTGTTTTACTAAATATTAAGTCCATGGAAGTGTTTCACAACTCTCAAGGGCAAATCAAGTTCCAGGGATTCCTATCAAATTCATTCTCCATCTGATGAAAGGAATGGAACTACTATAGACACACAAGTAAGTGGAAGACCAATTACAAAAAGTGATATGCAATCCCAAATTTCAGAAGATATTCTGTCTTCCTGTCTTGTGCGAGGACTGAATTTCATACACACCAAGAAAGTACTTTAATCCAAGTATGTCAAGCAGAAGCAGAAAGGAGACAAGATGAACTACCATGCTATCGCTGATGAAGCAGGTGAAAATGGTGGATAATCTCAACTAGGGTGCAGTTGTGAAGATAAAGCCAAAAGATGTCTTGGCAAGATTGGAAGGCTAGACAAGGTGTACATACCTTTAATCCCAGCACTAAGGGGGCAGATATGTGTGATTTCAAGGCCAGCAAGGACAACCTTGTTTTAGAAAAAAAAAAAAAGCAACCCTAAAATTTGTCTCAGTGCTAGAGTGCTTACTTGGCACGTGTACAGCAGAACACCTGTACCGTGTTTACCTTTGTCTTCTACATCTCAGCTCCAGCAATTCTGTTTTCTGTTTTTAGCAAAATCTCAAACACTTCTTACCACAGGTTAGGTTAGCTTTTTCATCTAGATGCTTACATAATGTATAATTGAGCAATGACTTGTCTGTCATTTAATTAAATGGTAGAGCTGTTGGGAGAGCTTAACAAACTGTAAGTTTCCTAACGACAGTCTTGTGCCTGAGTGATCACTAGTGAATGACCAGCGCATACAGTCAGAGAAAATGCTAACTGTAGTCCTCATTCCTGATACAATAGCATCAGTGTTCTAAAATTGCCTGAAACACTGTTGAAGCATAGAGATGAAGAAAGTAGTGCATCTTTCTAAGGGCACTAACTTCCTGGCATGTTAAAGAAACAAACAGTTGTTATCTTACTTGTAAATTCCTCGTGACATATTTTCAATGTATTTTGCTTTGTCTTGTACTCCACAGTGGTAATGGTAGGTTTTAACACAGGCTTTTATTTCGCATCCAATAGTTGCACCAGGCTGACTGCAAAGTGTGCATTTCTGTTTAAAGAAAAAGAACAGTTAGAAGCAGTACTTCAAGGTGTAGGCAATCTTATTTATTCTATTTTAAGTATTTTTTAGCCAACTACTTCCATTTCTATAGAAACAGCAGACAGGAGCTGGTGAAATGACTCAGTGATTACGAGTATTTGCTGCTCTTGCAGAGAACTAAAGTCCAGTTCCCAACAACCATGTTGCACAGCTCACAAATGCCTGTAACTCCAGGTACCAGATGCCTACGTCTGGCCTCCATGGGTATCCTCATCCATGTGTGCATAAAGCACACACACATGCACACAAACAAAAATAAATATTAAAAATAAAAAACAGCAGATATTTTCTACTAAAAAATACACCAAAAAAGCACAGTTATATAGCATATAATCAAAGCTGTGACAACATATATGGTTGGACTATAAATACAGATGACACTCCTTAATTTTGCCAAGCACAAAAATAACATTAGGTATTTTAGTGGTTTGACACCTTTTCCTTCCTGAAATCATATCCTTTCTTATTATGATTGGAATAAAATGAGAAAAACAGGAAAGCAATCCCTCCATTAGGAGGCTCACTACTAAGTTTCCAGAATGGCAAAGGGAGACTTATGGGGCTGAAATCTTTTCAAAACTTCTCAGCTTCTCCTAAATAATACTGTGAGATTAACAGGTACCCACTGCAAAAGAGGTCTCACAGTGCAGTAAGTCTGACAAACAAGAGGCAGGCAGATTGTCTTTCCCCAGAATGTTTCATAGCCCTTCTCCAGGATAGGGACATAGTAAATAGCCTACACACTTTTATGTTTAGACTGGTAGGAAAGGACCATGATGCACTAATTTCTACTGGAGTAGACACAGGGGACTAGCATTTACCCTAACCTTTAACAGAGTTATACAATAAATTCATCAAGAGAACTGAATTTTTGTCCCACTCACTTATTTAGACTTCTGTCTAGATAACACAGCACCACCACACAGGAGGATAAGGTGACTTTCCTATATATTTAGTACTAAGGATTTCAGCTTCAAAGTAACCAAATTTAACAACCAAATGAGCTGAATCTAAAGAACAGACAATTGTCACATTTGAAAATAAGAAGTTCCACAAAGAAAAAGTCATTTCTAGTGGAGCTGGACAAGGACCATAAATAGCTGAAGCTACCACATGAAAGAGTGAAGGAGAACTTCACAACAAACTGATCACCCCATCCAGGACCAGCCATAATGTACTCGATAGGTAACCCAGGGGAAGATAGAGTCCTTCTTGTACAATACTAATATGGCCCCAAGTGTTGAAACTGAATCTATTCATACCCTTATGTGTAATTCCCAGTTTCTTTTTAAAAATTATTTTCTGTGTTATGAGTGTTTTGCCTGTATGTATATATGTATGCATGTATATGCACCACATGCATGCCTAGATCTTGGAACTGGAGTTACAGTTGAGTATCATGCAGGTGCTGAGGATTGAACTTAGGTCCTCTGTAAGAGCAGAGGACTTAACTGCTGAGCCAACACTCCAGTCCCTTATTTAATTTTTCAAATGACTCACTTTATTTTTTAGATCTTTTAAATATTTATATATTTATTTTGTTTTGTTCATTTATTTGAAACAGGGTTTCTCTGTGTAGCTTTGACTATCCTGGAACTCTCTCTGTAGACCAGGCTGGCCTTGAACTCAGAGATCAGCCTGCCTCTGCCTCCAGAGTACTGGGATTAAAGGAGTGTGCCACCACTGCCCAGTCTTTTATTTTATGTGTATGGGTGTTTTGTCTGCATGTCTTTCTATGCACCATATGCTTGTAGTGTCTGCGAAGGCCAGAAGAGGGTGGAGGGACCATGGAATGGTACTTAAAGATGGCTGCGGACCATCATGTGGGCACTAAACATTGAACCCAGCTTCTCTGGAAGAGTGGCAAGGGCTCTTAAGCACCGAGTCCTCTCTCCAGCCACTTATTTTTCAAAAGATTTATTTTTAATCATGTATATGTGGGGTATATGTGTGCAGAAACATACACATGTGAGGGCAGACACCTGTGGAAATCAGAAGAGGGTGTTGGATTCCCTGGAGCTAGAGTTACAAAACTCAAACACTAGTACATTCTCTTTACTCTAGAGCCATCTCTCCAGTCTCTGTAATTCCCACTTTAGATAGCAATATGGAGGATGGACAAACAAGTTTAAAAAGCAAACAAATGTATAGTTTGTGTTTTTCAACAAGTCAGAGAAAGTGAGACAGAGGGGGATGGAGAGATGGCTAAGCAGTTAAGAGTACTAGTTGCTCTTCCAGATGAACCAGGTTCAATTCCCAGTAACCACATGGTGCTTCACAATTAACTGTCTTTAGCTCCAGTTCCAGAGTACCCAATACCATCTTTTGACCTCCTGGGCACAAATGTGCATGAATACATGTAGACAAAACATCTATATACATAAAATTAAAAGACAAAAGAGATTGGAAGAGGAGGCACTGGCCTGTGTTATGTAAGGGATATATGAAGCAAATGTAGGGGCCGGAGAGATGGCCACTTTTGCAGGGAATCCAGGTTTGGTTCTAGCATCCACATTATGGCTCACAACCTTCTATAACTCCAGCTGTAGGGAATCTAATGTCTCTTTCTGGCCTCTACAGGAACATGCAGAAACATGTATATACAGACACACACACACACACACACACACACACACACACACACACACAAAGATAAAATCTAAAAAGGGGAAAGAACCAAATGTGACAATTCACAGGAATTCACTGGGATTCACTGTCCACCAGCCTAGCTTCAGGGTCAGAGATATACTGTATCTCAAAGGCACAAGGTGGAGAGGGAAAGGGTAGGACATATGACATGACTTTTTTCCAAATGCACTCACATAGGCATGAGCAACCCACCCCCCACCCCAACCCCAATGAAAGACTTCAAGCAGTAAGAATAAAAAGCACAGGTGAAATAAGTGCTATAAATTCTCAGTGACTGATGAATTGGAATAGAGGAAATTTTCACAATAAAACTTGAAAGAGGTTTACATTCCACTGGCCCTCCACATTCATCAGCTCTAACGTTGTGCTTCTTAAAGCTACTGACCAGTAATCAGGTTATATTTAAAATTATGAAGTACTTCATATTAAATTTCTGATAACTAGATAAATATGAGATTTGCCTTAAATTTAAAGCAGAATCTAATGCAATATGTATATGTGTATATGTATATATGTATAAAAATTACAGACCATCCTTTTTCCTCGTTTAATCTCCTGAAGTACAGTTTTAATATCAAAATCTCCAAATTCTGCTCTTGATGTTGTTGTGAGCTGGACAGTGCCAGAAGAAAACAACTACAAAAGAAAAATGCAGAACATAACCACTTAGCAGTTCTTATAAGAAAAATTTAAGCAGTGCAGTAACAAGTCATTAATTTCTATAACTCCCAGAGCAAGATTTTGCCTAAATAATCAATATCAACTCAAGTATTTTAAATATTTTCATGTCTCATTGCAATATAAACCAAAATGGAAATAAAAACCCAACGAAGATTGCCAATTGGAGCTCAGATTATAACCTGCTTTAAATAACAAAGATTTCAATAATACCATTACCCTGTTTGCCCAACTATTAATATTTCCAGAAAGTTTTGAAAAATATATTAAATTGGCAAACTTCAACTAGCAATACAGATTAGAATCCTTTTTGATATTGTATTTTCAAAACAGATATATAACTAAAATCTACTCCATGAGGGTCCTTGGAGAGAACACATTTTGAAAAAGAAAATTTTGGGTAAATCTAGTGTGTACTATAATCCAGAATTCTGTTTATTTGGGGTGATATGGTCTTAATTTTTTTTATTACACTATATATTTCTATATGTGCCACAGCATGTGGGTGGAGGTCAAAGAACTTGCAGGAATCAGTTCTCTCTTTCTGTCACACAAGTCCTGGGAGCACAAGTGCCATTTCCCAGGCCCAGTTAGTTAGATTTTGAGACAGTGTCTGACTATGTGTTTTAGGCTGGCCTTGAACTCAAACTTAAGATGTTTTCTCCGTTTCAGCTTCCCAAGTGCTGGGCTGATAGGCTTGTGATTTCACATCTATTAACAACTTATTATATAAATAACTTTTCAAAATTAATTTTAAGTGAGATGACTAGTTCAATACAACCTAGCTCAAAAGATAAATAAGGCCAGGATATAAGGATGTAAGAAGAGAATCTCTCCAAGGAATTTTAGAGTCTATTAGGAAAGGTACATTCATAAACAACTGCAATACAGAGTGCTAAGTGCTACAACAGTGATATTTATTAAGTTATATGTGAAGCCCACGGCATTTATAAACATTTGTATTTAATAAATGATTATAAAGATGAAATTCTTAGACTTACAGAGTATTTTGATATGGTAACTATAATTAGTATTACTTCAAATATGGGTTTATTTTTTTAAAAAAATCTGAAGTATACTAACATTTGGGGCACATACCCTTTAATCCCAGCATTCGGGAGGCAGAGGCAGAGCTCTCTGAGCTCAAGACCAGCCTGGTCTGCAGAGCAAATTCCAAGAAATCCAGGGCTACCCAGAGAAACCCTGTCTCAAAAAACTCAAAAAAATAAGATTTGGGAGCATAACATATTATTTGTGATGCTTTGTACTAACTGTCATCTTGACACAATTTATAATCACCGTGTAGACAAATCTCTGGGCATGTCTGTGAGACAATTTCTAGATTAGGCTGAGGTGGGTGGCATCATTGCATGGGCTGAGGCTCCAAACTGAATAAACGAGAAGCAAACATTTACTGTTCTCTGCTTCTTGACTGTGGATTCAATGTGACCAGCTGCCTCATGCCCCAGCCATACCACCACTTCCCTACACAATCCAAACTGAACAAACCCTTCCTCTTTTTCTTTTTGTCTTCTCTCCTTTTCTTTTTGTCTTTTGAGGCAGGGTCTCAATATGTAGCTCTCTAGTTTAGAACTCAGATAAGTGTCTGACTCTGCCTCCCTAGTGCTCGAATTAAAGGCATGCACCACTACATCCAGCCCAAATTCTTCCTTTATTAAGTTGCTTTGCTCGGGTATTTTGTCAAAGCAATGAGGAAAGTAACTAATACTTCACTATGCAAGGATCTAAAACAATATTTGAAACAAAAGCACTAGATTTGATTACCAGCTAAAAGATTTTTTTAAAAAAACCTTAAGAACCATGCCTACCATGCATTTATAGTGCGCAGCTGCCTTCTTGGCATTAAATATATGCAACTTCCCTCTTGCTTCATTTTCTTCCTCCCCTACATGGCAAAATCCACATTTAGGCCTGGTGTCATTAGGACTGCTCCTGTGTGGAGATCTATCCCGCTGTAAATATAAAAGGAAAAAGACACTTAAAATGGATTCAAAGTTTATTAACACTTCAAACAATATATCTTACCTGTAGACACAGTTTAAACGGAACTATTCATGTTCCAACAAACAGGAGGAATTCACTAGTTTTCTACTTACATAGGAACTACTTTCAATTTCGTCTGTTCCATGGGAAGATGTAGATCGGGTGTCTTCTGTCAGCCCTTTAAAATTAGTTTTCCTTGGTCTTCCTTTGCGACTTTTCTTCTTAGTCTTTGGAGATGAGGGCTCCAGTTCATGCTCATTAAAACTTTCTTCTAAATCAGCTGCTCAGAAAGAAAGCAAAGCTTTACATGGATCAACTTTAACAACCAGCACTAGGTCCATGAGGTCTGCTAGGTCTGGGAGCTATGCTTCTCATTAGCATGAAATGGGCCCTGGAAATGCAGAGGACTGGTCTGGGGCATATTAAAAATAAGTGTTGTGATACTGGCTGTGTGGCTTTTCAGCATCATTACAATTATAATAAAATAATCTCAGACATACTGATCACATCTCAAGAACTTATTAGACACACTGGGCAAATGGCAACAACATTAGCAGAGACCTTAATTTCCATCACTGCAGTTCTATGGACAGCACTGATATATATGGTTCATCCATTGTGATAACTGAACAAACAACTCCAACTTTAAAGCCATTTATGACTGAACTAATTGATAAATAGTTAAACATATCTTATGTACAAAAAGAAGCTCTAACACAAGCAATAAAAAGCCATTAGTGAGTTAGCTGCATGTATTTTCATTAAACTCTTAGGAATTTTACAACTACTTTACCCATAAATGAGAAAAGAATTCTACAATTAACAGAAAGTATTTCATTCAATTATTCACCATAAATGTTTATTTATTAAAGGCCCAAGATTTGAGGATATGCGATGGCTTGGTAGGTGAAGGTACTTGCTGCCAAGCTTGGCAACCTAAGTTCAAGCCCCAGAATTGACATAAAGACAGAAGGAAAGAAACACCACAAAGTTGTTATCCTCATCTGCTGTCTGGCACATACATGCATCATACATAGACATAGTTTTAGTAAACATTTTAATATAAGTACTTATAAGATAATGTATTTAGTATTAAGAATGGTACAAAAACCAAACATTAATTTGCCTTGGGGCCAACCTATAAGTTTTAGACAAAACCTTCTAATACATTCATTGGTTTTCCTTTAGTATGTTACTGACTATAATTCTACAAACTAATTTCTCAATGAGAAATTCTATCAGCTCTATTCTCAGACGCCAATATCTTTCTTAGGATATACATTTATGATTCGTGATAGGGGAAAAGAACAACTCATTTAGTATGTTTGAATACATATAAACTCAGGGATAACACTAATATTAGATTATAAGGTAGTTATACCAATTAGTCCCAGAGAGTGAGGTGAGAGAATTTTTGAAACCAATTTTAGGTCCAGAGAAATGGTGGCTCAGCAAGTAAAAGTGCTTGGTGCCAAGCCTGACAACCTAAGTTCGATCCCTAGGATTCACATGATGGAAGGAGAGAAATGACAAGTTGTCCTGTGACCTCCATCCATATGCACACTGTGGTATGCATATGGCCCCCGACATACACACATACATACACACACACACACACACATAAATGTAGCAAGTTTTAAGGTAATTTTAATTGTACCTTTGTACTCTTTAGTGTTTTAAATAAGCAATGTGCTGCTTTTCTAATCATAAGAATGAGGATTCTTTTTCCATCACTTATGAGAATGTAAGTTAGCACAATTTTGATTCTACTTTACTTTTTTACCTTTAAAAAAAGATTTATTTTTATTTTATGTGTTCGGATGTTTTGCCAGCATGTAATGAGTTTTCTACCTGTGTGCCTGGTGCCCCAGAACTAGAGTGGTAAACTGTTAAGAGCCACCATGTAGGTGCTAGGAAGAAACTCAGGCTCTCTCAACAGCAGCACTTCTCCAAACCCCCTTTAACCTGTTTTGAGATAGGTTTTTACTTTGTAGTCTAAGGTGGCCTTGAACTTATGGCAACTGCCCGAATTCCTTGACTTCCTGAGTGCTGGGATTAAAGGTTTGAGTGACCATATCCATAGCCTAAAAATGATCTTAAACAAACCACCACTCATAATTCATAGCTCCTTATAGATAATCAAATGTTTAAGGATTATAAACTGTCTATTAATGTACTTTTACGAACATAGACTAGTAGCAATAAGCTAGAGCTAGTTGCTATTATCAATACTCAGCTTTTAAAAGATTTCTTTTTGTATTTGTATATGGATGTGCACATTCATGCTAGTTTCTGCAAAGGCCTAAAGAAAATGTTGGACCCACAGGAGCTGGAGTAAGAGGAGTAACCACCTGATGTGAGTACTGGGGACTGAACTCGGGTCCTCTGAAAGAGCAGCAAGTGCTCCTAACCACTGATCCTTTCTTCAGCCCCAAATTGATTAATTTAAAATTTTTTGAAGTTGTATCTCTTTTTGTTGTATGTGTATGCGTGTTTTGCCTGAATATATGTCTGTGCACCAAGTGTATCAGTGTCTCCAGAAGCTAGAAGAAAGTGTCAGATCCTCTGGAACTGGAGTTACGGACAGTTGTTAGTTGCCATGTGGGTGCTGGGAACTAAACCAAGGTCCTCTGTAAGAGTACCTAGATCTCTGAATTGCGGAGCCATCTCTCTAGCCCTGTACTTACTGCTTTTAAAATGCTGCTTTAAAGAGGGTTCAGAGAAATAGCTCAGGTTCAGTTGTCACTGTGCCTGACAATCTGAGTTCAGTCCTTGCATGTACATACATACACATGCATGCACAAACACAAACGCACAAAAATAAAGAAAAATAATTTAAAAAATTTAAAGGCTGGGCTGGAGAGATGGCTCCGCGGTTAAGAGCACTGATTGCTCTTCCAGAGGTCCTGAGTTCAATTCCCAGCACCCATATGGTGGCTCACAACCATCTGTAATTCCAGGGCCAGGAGATCTGACACTTTCAGACCAATGCACATAAAATCAAGTTAAAAAAAATTTAAAGGCTGCTGGGTAGAGATGGTGCATGCCTTTAATCCTAGCACTCAGGAGCCAGAGGCAGGAGGATCTCCTGGAATTCAAGGCCAATTTGATCTACAAAGCAAGTTCTAGAACAGCCTATGCTGTTACTTAGAGAAACCCTGTCTTGAAAAAAGGGGAATAAACAATATAGTTCCTACTCAGATACATACAAGAAAAACATGTAAAGATATAGTGCTTAGCTAAGCATGGTAAAATATATCCATAAAACTAACACTCAGGCTGCAAGCAGCAGAATCTTGAGCTGGAGGCCAGCATGGCCTACATAATAAGACCCTGTTTCAAAACAGCACAACTAGACGAATTACATAGGATTTAATTCTGTTCATTCTTGCCCATATTTAATGCATAAACTTCCCACTAAGAATAGAAAAGTTTAAGAACACTAGTCAATATCACACATAGCTACCACACTAGATGATGCAAAGAAGGAACATCAAGCAAAATTCTACTGATGTTGACAAGTCATTCATCTCTTAAAGCTTGATCTCTATTGCTTTGTAAAAAGCCAGGTATCTTTCCATCCACACCACTTAGCTAAGCCAGAACTTCTCAAGCTTGATCTTGTTAAAAGACAGTCCTTTTTAGAAAGTCAATGTAAGGCTTAAGATTAGACACGTTTAATAAACTCATAGATGTTGCTCGTCCTGCTGACCTATAGACTACACTCTGGGTAAAAAGGATCTATGACACTCACTTCTTCCTCTCCCAGTTGCTAACAACTACGAACTCTCCTGTTCATGTTACCTAACACAACAGGCTTTCTTTAGCACACAGCTCTTCTCTGTTCCAACAGTCCTCATTCTGGCTAATTTCAACTGACCATATGGGCAAGCTAGCCACTCAATTACATTACCTTCAATGATGTCCTCCATCAAGTACCCAATTCCTAAAGTCAGACCCTGATACCTCAGTATCAAATGCTTCCCTTTGTGTAACTTTGGGAAATACTTGTTTGCTTTCCCAGCACCCATATGGTGGCTTGCAACTATCCAGAGCTGCCTTCTGGCCTCCATGGACATTAGGCACGCATATGGTGCACAGACATACATGTAGGCACCTAAGATAAAAATACATCTAAGGTCAGGCAGTGGTGGCATGAGCCTTTAATCCCAGCACTCGGGAAGCAGAGGCAGGCGGATCTTTGTGAGCTCGAGCCCAACCTGGTCTACAAAGCAAGTTCCAGGACAGGCCCCAAAGCTACACAGAGAAACCCTTTCACAAAAAACCAAAGCCAAACAAAAAAATACAACTAAAACTAAAGATAAGATTATGCCTCAAATTCCAGAATATAAATATAAACATATACTAAATACCAAGAAAACAAAAGGGCCTGATAGTCTACAGAAGTATACCATGAACCCAGAAACTCAAGCCAATTTGAAGTTGTTCATAAAGTATGAAATATAACTAGAATTCTCTCACTCAGCAAAAGGAACTCAAAATCATTCTAGTTGGGTCTTTGAGAGAATTCAGGCAGTAAGGACATGAGTTTAATCCTGAATTACACATGATAGAAGGAGAAAACCAACTCCCAAAAATTGTTTTTGTCATACACAAACACAGGCTCATACTAAATAAATAAATGTAAAAATAAAACAATTTTATTTATTTATTTTATTTTTTTTAATTTATTTATTTATTAAAGATTTCTGTCTCTTCCCCACCACCGCCTCCCATTTCCCTCCCCCTCCCCCATTAAGTCCCCCCCCAGCCCGAAAAGCAATCAGGGTTCCCTGTCCTATGGGAAGTCCAAGGAACCCCCACCACCATCCAGGTCTAGTAAGTTGAGCATCCAAACTGCTTAGGCTCCCACAAAGCCAGTACGTGCAGTAGGATCAGAAACCCATTGCCATTGTTCTTGAGTTCTCAGTAGTCACTCATATTTGGTTTCTAGCCATAAACCAATGACATTGAGCTTATAATTAGTGATCCTAGAGAAGCTAAATAAGGAGAACCCAAAGAAAAACATATAGGCATCCTCCTGAATATTAACCTTCAGCAAGCGATGAAAGGAGACAGAGACCCAAATTGGAGCACAGGACTGAAATCTCAAGGTCCAAATCAGGAGCAGAAGGAGAGAGAGCACGAGCAAGGAACTCAGGACCGCGAGGGGTGCACCCACACACTGAGACAATGGGGATGTTCTACTGGGAACTCACCAAGACCAGCTGGCCTGGGTCTGGAAAAGCCTGGGATTAAAACAATTTTTAATAACCTTTCTTAGTATGCCCTGCACTGCAGTGGCTTTTTTTACCACTAGATGGTACTACTGGTTTCAGCAGGCCAGAAAATAAAATAAGAGCCAGCTATATTAATCAGCATATATTAATCATCTTTAAGTATATCAAGTATCCTGTCCCAGTATATTCATATACTGAATCTTAATCCTCAGCTCTTAACACAGATGGCTACACTAATCATAAAAGGGTGCTGTATAGATACACTGTTAAAATCTGAAGGAAGTGAATGATGGGAAAGCTTCCTTACAATGGTTTTCTTCCTTTTTCATATAGTGTTTAGGTTGGAACCCAGCATTGCGCATAACAAGCAAGCCACCTTCCACTGAGATACACTGCCAGCCCCTACTTAGAACCCTTCACAAAAGATTTTTAATTAAGAATTCTAGAATTGAGTGAAAAAAAATAGAAAAATAGCTGTATGGGATTTTCAATCACACTCATCACCTCAAAAAGTATTTGTTCTTATTGCTTATCCGGTCATTTCCAAAGAGGCCAGAAGAGGGCACTGGATCCCCTGGAGTTGGGAGTCACAGGCAGATGTGTGCTACCTGATATGGATGCGAGAAACCAAACTTTAGTCTTCTAGAATAGGATCAAATGCTCTTTACTACAAGCCACGTCTCCAGCCCTATATTCTCCTTTTTAAGAGCACACAAAAAAGTTTGTTAAAAATTCATTTATTTTTACTTATGTATATGTGTGCCTGCTTATCTATATTCAATGTTGAATTTATACTTAACTATTATTTTAATTGTATGTATTTGTAGAATATAGCATAATAACTCTACACATGGATAGAGTGTATGATGACCAAATCAGTTAGCATGTGTAGCTATTAAATCATTTGTTCCAAAAATTTTAATTAACATTAAGTATCATGCATATTTCAGTGCACATATATGATGACTGTATTTTTAAGCAGTATGAATTAATATGGACTTCAGATGCGAAAACAGTATGGTTTTCTACTGTAAAAGCAAAGTATAAGAGATCAGAAAGGGAAACCAGTTTATTTATACCAGTAATCAGGTAAGTGGATTTTCTAAGGATTTATTTTTAGTGTATGTGTGTGTATGTGTATGTTGAGAGAGAGGTATGTAGTTAGGTGTTCATGAGTTCAGGTGCACATGGAGGCCAGAGGAATCAGACCCTAGGAACTACCCAGCATGGCAGTTGGGAATCTATTTCATGAATTCTAATTGGTTTTAATAATAAAAACCCAAAGTCAGATATCAGGGTAAATGCTGAAAGATCAGAGAAGTAAAGGAGCCAGCCACTAGAGAGACTTTTAAACTCTATTGAATCCTTAGACTGAAGGGGCAAGATCCTATCTCCACGAATCCTCAGACTGAATGCCTAGAGCACTGATCCCCCCCACCTCCCCACCCCCACGTTATAGTTTTCTCTCTGCCCAGCCATATCCCTTCCTGCCTCCACTTTTCCCTAGTTTTGGGATTATAGGTGTGTGAGTCCCGAGTACTGAAATTAAAGAAATGAGCCAACACTGCCTGGCTCTGTTTCTCTTTTGGACTGGATCAATTTCATGTAGCCCAGGGTGACCTTGAATTTACAGAGGTCTGTCTACCTCTGCCACCACTGCCTGGCCTCTACAGCTAAAAACTAGTGGCTAACTATGCACTCTGATTTTCAGGCAAGTTTTATTTGTTAGATTACAAACAAAATATCACGACAGGAATCCATCTCTGATCCTTTTTAAGAAGGCTTTATATCTCTCCAGGCCCTAGCTAAGTCTTTAAAAAGATCAGCAACAAGTCCAGCATAGTGGCACACACCTTTAATCCCAAAACTTTTGGGAGGCAGGGACAAGGGAATCTGGCTACATAATAGAGAGACCCTGTCTCAAAAGGATCATCAACTTCCTAAAATACCAGTATTTGATCCATTTTAATTTTGAACAGAACAGACTTACAAGCTAATAAAAAAAATTAAAGACTTAAGTCCAAGTTAAATGAAAAATTAAAATTAATCTGAGATTGAATCTCATCCATTTTATACTGCTAGTAGACATTATCAAAACCATCTATTTGAAAAGGTTTGAGCCAGGGTTGGAGAGGCGGCTCAACTGCTCTTCTAGAGGACCTAAGTTGGATCGCCAACACCCATATGGAAGCTCACAAGAGTCTGTAACTCCAGCTCCAGGGGACCTGACACGCTCTTTTAGCCTCCATGGGTACAGGATATGCTCATGGTGTACAGACATACCTGCAGGCAAAACACCCACACACTTAAAACAGAAAAAGAAAAAATAAAAGGTTTGACCCAAGTCAGAATCCAACTTGAGAACTAACTTCCTCGTGCTTTAAGGACCAGATGCAAATTAGCTAACAATATGTAAACATGATTAAACTAGTTTTATAAATTTAAGTGGAAACAAAATAAGCTTCTATTTTTAAATCTTAGTTACTTGTAAAGTATCTATTTTCTTCTGGAAAAAAATAATATATCTCCACATATTTCTCAGTGAGGGATGTGTTTTTAAATTCCTAGTCAATATGCAAAATCATGAATAATTCTAAACTTTTTTCCCTACATATACCTACTTATGATAAATTCTGACTTATAAATTAAGGACAATAAAGCATTAACAACAATAACTATTAACAAAACATAAACATATTGTAATCAAAAGTAACTTAGAACTTATTAATTTTGAAAATTTCTACTTAATATTTCTGGATCATGAGAGCCCAAAAGTAAATGAAACAATGGAAAGCAAAATCATGAATAAGGCTACCACATAAAGCTACCACAATGTGTTGAAATTTTCCTAGAACGTATGCTGATCCAAAGTACATTAGTATTCCTACATTCACATTGTCTATAAGAGCTAATGAAAGCAAGAATCCCAATTAGCACCCTTCCAGAAACATCACTGTTACCACTGTTTCTTCCTAATGTGACATAAGTTTTCAATGTATACTTTATAAGATCTCTGAGGTAAAAATTTTCTTTAAAAATTAGCTTTTATTTACATTAGTTTGTTCTAATGATGTCCCTAGATGTGGGACTCCCCTCTGTATATCATTGATTAATAAAAGAAGCTGCTTCAGCCTATAGCAGGGCAGAACACAGCCAGGCTGGAAGATATATATGAAGTAGGTGGAGTCAGTGAGATGCCATGTAGCCACAGGAGGAAATAGATGGTGGAACCTTGCTGGTAGGCCATAACCTCATGCTGATGCACAGATATAAGAGCTAGCTAGAAATATGTATAAGCTAATAGGCCAAGAAGTATTTAATTAATAGAGTTTCTGTGTGAACTATCTTGAGAAAAACCTTAACAAATCACCATTCATATTTTATTTACATTTCTTCCTGAAACATGAAACTGACTGATGAGACATACCTTCAGAGTTATGTGCCGTTTTCTTGTGTTTTCGACAATAAACCCTGAGGGGGAAAATACAAAATCATGAACTAAATTAAATTCAGCTTCCAAATTACAAGAATGAGCAGCACAGTCCACCCCATTCATAAACTGAATTTTTTAAATCTCACTGTTACACTTCCTAAATCATTTCTTTAACTATTACATATCAAAACAGCCTTTATAGTGACAATGAAATGCTTTGAATGAGGAGAAACTATAAAAGCTGAAGGAAAGTATGATTGCTTTAAAACAAAGCAAAATGAAACAGTTACATGTAAATGCCTTGTGAAGGTTTCTCTCGGATCTGAGCTTTATCATGCAATGCACAGTGGTAGTGGTATGTCCTGTGGCAGGTTTTCACATCACAGCCAATTGTTGCTCCAGGACAATGGCACAAAGAACACATCTAAAGAAAAACAACAAAACAATATTCAAATGTGAGTTTGCTAATACTGTCACAAACAGCTGAGGGGCATTCCAATTTCTGTCAGAAAAAGCAAGTTGGTTATTGAAAAAAATTCTAATTCATATTAGTTTTCTTATTTTGTCTCCTAAAAATAATCTGAATAAAATAATTCTGTTGGTACTTTTTTCATTGATTAAAAAATATAGGCTGAACGCAAAGAAAAACATATATTTATCCTCCTGGATATTGGAAGTAGACAAAATCGCTGGGCAAAAGTTGAGAGCATGGTGGTGGGGGTGAGGGAAAGGGGAGATGGGGAGACAGAAGGGAGAAGGGGAGGATTGGGGAGAACTTGGGGGAATGGGATGGTTGAGATGGAGGAAGGGTGGTTATGGGATCAGGGAAGTATATATCTTAATTAAGGGAGCCATTTTAGGGGTTCCCAGGTATCCAAGGGGATGTCCCCACCTAGGTCCTTGGGCAGCAGAGGAGAGGGTGCCTGAACTGGCCTTATCACATAGCCACACTGATGAATATCTTGCATATCACCATAGAAACTTCATCCGGCGATGGATGGAGATAGAGACAGAGACCCACATTGGAACACTGGACTGAGCTCCCAAGGTCCAAATGAGGAGCAGAAGGAGAGAGAACATGAGCAAGGAAGTCAGGACCGTGAGGGGTATGTCCACCCACTGAGACAGTGGGACTGATCTAATGGGAGCTCACCAAGGCCAACTGGACTGGGACTGAAAGAGTATGTGATCAAACCGGACTCTCTGAATGTGGCTGACAATGAGGGCTGACCAAGAAGTCCATGATAATGGCACTGGATTTTGATTCTACTGCATGTACTGGCTTTTTGGGGGCCTAGTCTGTTTGGATGCTCACCTTCCTAGACCTGGATAGAGGGGGGAGGGCCTTGGACTTCCCACAGGGCAGGGTACCCTGACTGCTCTTAGGACTGGAGAGGGAGGGGGAGTGGGAGTGAGAGGAGTGGGAAGGAAATGGAAGGAGGAAAGGAGGTGGAATTTTTAATAAATAAATAAATTTTAAAAAATAAAAAAAAGAAACAAAGATACTTCCTTTGACTGCCTCTGGGGGGAAAATATAGGCTATTATAAATGTCTGTTATTTCTCTATGGTCAAGAGAATACCTGAAATACTGTAAATCATGAATCTGAGCTATATATAAATACCACTATAAAAAGATTAACTTCTTTTGCAATCCAGAACTTGCTGGATACAATTAATTAGGAAAAATACCACATAAGATTTTTTTCCTTAAAACTTCCAGTTAAATCAGAGAGAGTGTTAATACAGCTCAGTGACACACTGCTTCCTCAGTCACAAAACCTACCAGCAGTCCCTAGTACCAGTGGTCCCTGGTACGACCACCAAAACCAATTTTCAAACCAGATTTAAATGAAGATTAAGAAAGATTTAAATGAAAATCGTTGAGAAAAACTCCCCTATACTATTTGGGAACCTGGTAGAATCAATTGGAAGTTAGGTCAGTAGAGAGGATAAAAGAATTATAAAGTAGTTTTAATACCTTGAGTTGAGAATATTTTGTGATATCTAATTGATTATACTGTGAAAACAGGCCTGCCTGCTTCAATTTACTTTTACTTACCATCTGCATTATGAATTCAAGGCAACAGAGAGAAGATTCTTTCAACTCGATATTATCTTACGTTCTGAACTTATTAGATGGTAATTAACCAGCTCATACTCTATATTTAGAAAACAATTCTGTTTTTAAAAGTACATAACAATCATTAGTAATGGTTTTGGTTCAGAAAACACAGTGTACTGCACCCTGTGGACTTTTAATGTGCCATCTCCTAAGCTATAAATGCCATAGCAAAGTGAATCATAAATAAGGTAAAAACAGAGCCTTCACTTTGTTTCCTGGTTGCCAGATACCTTGCTCTAAACTCTCATCTCAGTACTCTGGAGACCAAGGATGGAGTGTCAGATCAGCCTGGGCTACATTTACTGAGACTCTCCTCCAAAATCCAAACCCAAGATCAAACAAGCAAAAAACAAACACCACTTATAATCCTAACTTTTGGACTACTTAGTCCCTAAGCAACGCTGATGTATTAAGAGGCTAATATAAATTCCAATAAAATTTTCCACATTTCTCTAAAGAAATCTCTCAAACTATCATTTTTAAAAATATTCATGTAAGTCAAAAATACTTTCAATGTAGGTACTTCCCAGAAATCATAAGGGCCACTATCCACTATTAATACACAAGAAATAACCCACTTCTTCAAATGAGTACCGAAACTCCAAGTAATTACCATAAAAAGAAACACTGCGCTCATGGAGGAACAGCAAGATCACAGAGCACTTGCTCAGCATGTATGAGGCCCTAGGTTTGACCTTCACCTCCAGCACCACCAAAATGAAGAATTAGTTTCTACAAAGTTTATATCCTTTGTTCTAGTAATTGCACTTCTACACATTTACAGCAAATATCATCAGGCATAAAAAATTATGTTCAAACACATTCATTGCAGAACTGTTCTGAATCGTTTTAATTACAAAAAACAACTGAAACATGTTCAAATAAATTGCAGCACGTCCATATGAAGGAATGTTCTATTGCTGCTCCTTTAGAGAGCTTTTTCTTCAGAGAGCATCTCATATTATAGCTACGTTGGACTCAGATTTGGGACCTGCAGCCTCAAACTACCTAGTGCATACCCAGCTTCAAAGTAATGGGTCTATTTATGTTAAATGAAACACCAATAGAGGGTATGAAACTAAGTCAATTTCTATCTCAATTATATTTCTAGTATATGGTCTTTGAAAATGAATAGAAACCAGGTGGTAGTGGTACACGCCTTTAATCCCAGCACTTGGGAGGCAGAGGGAGCAGATCTCTGTGAGTTTGAAGCCAGCCTGGTCTAAGCAAGTTCCAAGACAGGCAGAGCTACACAGAGAAACACCATGACTCAAAATACAGAAAGAAAAAAGGACTGAAAGAATGAAAGAGAGCAGAAATAAATATAGCAAAATGCTGGGTTGCTATCTTTAGATGGTTTTAATTCTCCATATTCTCTACAATATTCAAAGTATTTTGTTATAAAAGTTATTTTTTAAAGTATCAGAAATAGTTTAGTCAATGCTTTAGCCTAACGCCTGCAGCAACTCTCTTCCCTCCATTCCTACAGGACAGGGTACATACCAGCTTCCTCTTAGTTCTTACAATTTCCTTCCCTATTTAGCTAGTATTATTTATAAGTGGATAGATTTTTACCTAACCATCCCTTCTCTATTATTTTTTATAACACTAGAGAAGGCCCCCAGGCCTCTGTGCATGGTAGGCAAGCACTCTCCCCCTGAAAACTAAGAGAGTGCTCAATAGATTTGCTGATTTTTGTCAACATAATTAATTTGTTAATTCTGTTATTGAAGACTGAAATATCTTACACACAAAAACTTAAAAATTGAAGACTTTACCTATTTATCTTCAGATGATTCTAAAAATAATGAACTGGATGTAGGCATATACCTTTGATAGCAGAACTCTGGAAACTGAGGCAATTTCAAGTTGGATGGCAAGTTGAGTTCAGGGTTTATTCAGAAACAAACAGAGGCTAGAGAGATGGTTCCCTGGATAAGAGAACTTGTTGCTCTTGCAGAGGACCCAGGGTCAGTTCTCAGGACCCACACAGTGGGTCACAACAATCTGTAAGTCCACTTTCAGGAGATCCAGAACTCTCTTCTAACCCATGAAGGCACTGCACAATACATGCAATACACTCACACACTAAAATAAACAAAACACACAAAATAGCTTACAAATGGTTTGATCTGGGACTAGAAAAAGTGAACTTGAGGGCAATTCAGTTGAAAGAATACAGAGTATAGGGAGGAACAGAAACAAGATTGAAAGCTTAAAGATAAATATCACAATTAAAGAAGCTAGGAAAGAAGGTAAGTAGGTAGAACCATTTCTGAAATGCTATGGCAAACAGAAACAAAAAAGAGGCCTTTTCTTTTTTCTTTCTTTTTTGTCTTTTTGAGACATGATTTCACCATGAAACAGTCCTGGCTGTCCTGAAACTCACCCTGTAAACCACACTGGCTTTGAACTTACAAAGATCTGCCTGAAAGGCCTTTTAATTAAAAAAAAAAGAAATAGGAAGAGAGAGCCACTGTCCTGTTCTGGGGACTTGGCTGCTGATAGGTTTCCCCATAGCCTGGTGGCTATCACCACACACATACATTTTCGGGCAGCAATAATTGGACTCCAGGGGGCTAGTAGTAACAAAAGAGAAAGGACATGAAGTTAGTAGGATGACAAGGTGAGGGACATTAGAAGGAGGCGGAGGAAGGTCATGGTCAGTAACTATGATAAAAATGTCATAAACGTATGAATGTTCAAAGACTAAAGAAAAAATAATTTAAAAGAGGGATGGGCATGGTGGCATATGCCTTCAATTTTAGCACCAAGGAGGGAGAAAAAGGGGCAGGCAGATGTCTATGAGTTCCAAGCCAGCAAGGACTACAAAGTAAGACTCTTTCTCAAAAAACAAACAAAAGAGCCCCCATCCCCACCATCGCCATCACAGCAAGGTTTGTCATAAGCACCCTAGCTAGCACTGGTACCCAGTATCTGCCTTTACAGAAAACATTTGCTCTGCAATTTGCCACAGTCATCCTCGCTATTTGTCCTCCAGAAGAAGACTGTCAGCTGCCATTTTCGTCACGCTTTCTCTGTATCCCTGGCACCTTCCAATGAGGGAAAATGAAAACTAATGTGACAGGGACGTGGCTTTTTTAAGAACAATTGTGTCCTTTCCCTGCTCAAAAACAGGGCTGACCTACCTATCAAATATTCTCTTGAGAGCAAGTTTTCTTTCCTGCACTGTAGTTTGTATAAATGCTCATTCCCAGCTCCTCTGCTTACATCCTAGTCCATGCCCTTGTGTAAAAAAGGCAAACACGTGTCACTGATACTGCTCTTCTCTCACCCACCCCCTTCAGCTTACTCCTGGACACACCTGAGAAACCTCAACTATGAATCTCCAGAGTCAAAGTTGGAGACTTGGGAAAGAAGGTCCTGTCCTATTATAGGTAACTGCATACCCTTTCCACAGTATGGTCAGAAGTCATGGTAACAAGCCAGAAGTTCTGTTGTGTTAACATGGGTTCAGCTGTACCACAGAAACAAGTCTCAATGAGCTGACCCAAAGATGAAAGAGGAACCAAGTCATGCATGAGAAGACACAGAAAGAACTCAAAGTAAATCTTAGCTGTGTTACCAGAGGAAGCAGACGGCAGAACATACCTGCGCTGCAGTCAACTGAACAAGGTCAAGAGAGAAACTGAGTCTCCACAAAGTCTTAAGGAACAAAGGGAAAATACAGTTTTCTCAGTAGCTGAGGGGAGGAAAATGAAAAGGAGCTTGCCAACTTCATGGATAAGCAGAAAAAGTGTTTGTGGAAAAGCTAGAATCCAGTAGCTACACAGAAACCTGTCTGGCACAGTTCCGTGCAGCCCAATGTAGCAGAGGAACACCCGGCACAGACACACAGTCACAGTTGAGCAATATTGTTGACAGCACTGGAGATACTCGCATCAGAAAACTGCTTGGAATACAGAAAATGCAAAAGAAGATGTGAAAAGTAGCCATAGTCCTGAGCCTGTAAGGCAAAGACGAAAATTGTCAAAAGCACCTAAAGAAAGGGACACTGTATCTAGGATATTTTCATTAAGAGGCAGGCTCCCCTTACAGTGGTCTGACTCCTTCTTTTGACAGTAATAACAATATCTTCCATAAAAACCAGAAAGCAGGACAGTACAGTTAGGGAAAATAGTCGGGAATGCCTCAATAATGCTGTATTATCCCCAGGATCATAGTTTAGAATACTACCTCACATATCCAAAATGGACAAGAGTAGTCTCTGGCTTAGCTAGTTAGTTGACAATAACCAAATTACTTGTTGTCCCTGCCAGGAAGGGTGCAGCATGAACTCAAAAATGTTTCTATGTGATCTTATAGCTATACTCTTGTTTCCAAAACCAGTGTTATTATGATAGCACATAAAAACTTGCTTAGAAGGTCTAAAAAGAAGCTAAAAAAAAAATCAATAAAATCTGAACATTGTCAAATTCTTGAAAAATGAGAAGGTAATCTTGCTTAGAAGACATATTTAGACTTTAAATTTCCAGGTGCCTCTAAAAAAAATAGGGCCAATGAAAAGCACTGGGTACTTTTTTTTTGTTTTTTAACCAGAGTACATATAGACTAACCAAAAGAATTGGGGGGAGTCTTAGAAATTGGAGGACAGCTGAGGGGTGGTGCACGCCTTTAATCCCAGCACTTGGGAGGCAGATCTCTGTGAGTTCAAGGCCATCCTGGTCTATAAGAGCTAGTTCCAGGTCAAGCTCCAAGGCTACAGAAAAGCCCTGTCTCGAAAAACCAAAAAAAAAAAAAAAATGGAGGACAACAAACTCGGTCTATGAAGTTCTTGCCTAATCTAACCCTCTGACTTTATTCTATCCAATTACCTGAATCATGTCTGATAAGAAAAACAGGTTCTTGTATTGGAACATTTGAAGTTTCTTTTCTCCCTCTGTTCAGCTGAAAAGTTCAGCCATTTTGTAAGCACAGACCTTTTGTTTAGATTCTTCTCAGCTATGGTCTTTGCAGCTGAGAATACTGTGAACTGCCAGGCTGCTTGCTATATTTAATCTATGAAGAATGCCAAAAACATAGCCACACTCAAGCACCAAGACAGTCCCCTAAAGCACAGAGAAATTATGTGCCATTGCTGCTCAATTGTTTTTGAAGTTCTGAGGAAGGAACTCAGGGCCTTGAACATACTGTGCAAACAGTCTACCACTGAGCACACCTCCTCAAGCTCTGGGTTTATCTTGCTGGTTTTGGTTCTCCTCCATTAGCAAACACAAATGAGAATTAGATGATATAAAGTTAGTGTTCCCAATTATAAAAAATACTAAATGAAGGCAAAGAAAAAGACTGCATTTAAATAAATGCATTTCCATAATAGCCAAAGACACAGTTTTCTCCATCACTGCTTATTCTACTTAATCATCCCAAATGCAAAGTTCACTTTAATACAAATTTCTGGTAAAATATCTCAAAATTAAAATTAACCTGCATGCCATAACTGGCTTTTTAAAGAATTCCCACTAGCATTAATACATTCATGATGCATGCACATATAGTTACAGAGAAGTGAAAAATCTTCATGATGAAAATTTACTTCTTTTCCTCCTCAAATATCCTAAGGCAGATGTCCTGTGAGCCCAACATGGCCTACTTCTTGAATTTGTAAATGAAGTTTAATTGGAGCACAGCCATAACCATTTTTTCTGTATTGTCTTTGATTACACATAGCTGGAGGAAAGCTTCACAAATTATCTGGTCTTTTATAGAAAAAGTTTGCTTTGTGGTACCTGTGCTCCTAGCACTCAGGAGGTTGGGACAGGAGAATTCCAAGTTCAAAGCCAGCCTGGACTATATAGTAAGACCCTATTTTATAAAAGCTCAAATGTGCCTGTCTGAACACCCACCCCTTTTCCGATTCCCATTATGCTTCATTCTCCACAGTGCCTATTGTATGTAATGTGTTTCCAGAAAAATCCTGTTTGCCTTTCCTCATTCTGAGTTAAAATTCTTATCTGATATTTAAAAAAAAATGAAATCTGGCCAGGCAATGGTGGTACATGCCTTTAATCCCAGTACTCGGGAAGCAGAGGCAGGCAGATCTCTGAGATGAGGCTACTCTGTTCTACAAGAACTACTTCCAGGATAGCCAGAGCTAGACAAAGAAGCCCTGTGTCAAAAAAACAAACAAACACAAAACAACAACCAAGAACCAACCAACCAAACTACCTGTTATCATTCTCACTCAAGTCTACTTCATTCCTATACCTGACTGCCTCTAGAAAACTCTTAACATTTTAAGTAGGAAAGAGTCCCCCTGAAAAAGAAGGAACACACACATTAGGAGTTATCTATTTAGATCATAAATACAGACACCCTACCTCTGCAGTGCCACACATTCCCTTGCTACTGAGTAAAGACTATACAGAATGAGTTGTCTTATGGTCGGAGCCTACAAAAATATCTCCGATATAATAGACCATTTTTACCTAGGATGTATATAAGGGTCTATCCTAACAGTAAACAAGATAATGAATGCTATTGATAGAATAGATTAAGCAATAGGAGCCTGAGTGTGTCTTAAAATCAGCAATCTTTATTAGAAAACTATCATCATACTTTATTAAAATGTAAGTTGACATGAAGCAGCTTAAAAGGACAGTTGGCATAACCTGTGATTAGGAGTGCGGGCCCTGGATTCAAATCTGAGGTCTGTCACATACTAGCTCTATGACCATAGACATTCAGGTTACTTTGCTTCTCTGAGCCTGCTTCCTTTCGTATACGGCAAGAATGAACCCTTTCTTGAAGTATGATTGTGAGGATTAATTAGGATCATGTATTTAAAACACTTAGCCTAGTCCTTAGCACATACTGAGCACTCAATGAGTGTCAGCTAGTTCTACTACTATAAAAAGTGTAAAACATTCAGGGGGGTTCATGAGGTATGGCAAAAATTCTCATCTGAAAATAGGCAAGTTTGGGAATCATGTGAGGATGGTCGCTGTGTATAGGAAGGATTCTTTAAAGGGAGAAAAAGGCATAAGTATTTCTTTAATGGAGACAGACATAGAAATTAAGAAACATACTTGAATTACAAAGGGATGAGTTTCTCAAATATATTGCTGTTCTTATTTCATATGACTTGAGTAGAATCACAATTTCCTAACAGCAGAACAGAGCAGAAAGGCAGATCATCTTGGGGAACTTAGGTAATCTTGCCTAGGAGTAAGGAAGGTAAACTACATGACCTCCTGGATTCTTTTGACATCTGTGATCTATCTGACACAGGTACCAATTAGTAAAAGTAACTATCTGTGTAGATCTTAGTGATCTCACCAAGTAGCTTCAGAAAGAATACATTCTTCAAATACCACATTCAAGTGTCTCCTCATGAGAAATTCAAAAAGGCAATGATAACTAATAGCTTTACTTGGAAATCACATTTTTTCTATATGGCTAGACAATTAAGGAAAAATTTTACAAGTGAGTATAGGATCTATAATATCCCAACACCTGAGAAGAGGAGTTAGGAGAACTAGGAATCAAAGCTATCCTCAACTGCATGGTAAGTTTGAAGCCTGCTTGGGACACAGAAGACTCTAGCTCAAAAACAAAGCACAGCTGGCGCAGGGTACAGTTGTGGTGTCTTTATGGCTCCAATAAGAACTGGAAATCATTGTGGAAAAATAAATGACTAAACTACAAAAAGTTTTTTTCTTTTTCTCTTCATACATCTAGGGCCTATATATTTAAGATAATGGAAAGAGATGAACATGTTCGTACAAAATAGCTTTCCTCTGTGATCCTTGAAGTTGATATGGAAATCGTGAAGAACTGCCCGTGGCTGCAAGGAATCACATACCTGCACATACTTCTTGCTTGTATTCCCACCTTTGCAAGACTCCCATCTAGCCACCTGCACCCACTTTTCCCCGGGGCAAATGGAGACCTTTGAAAGCATTGCCAGGTACCGACTAAAATCTGCCATGAATATACTCAGGAATCTGGGCTCCTGCTTTTGTTTTCAGTGGGTATCCGTGACCCTTTTCATCTCAAAATGCATATGACCTTGAGCCAGGGCAGAAAGGCTCACAGAATCAAATGCCTTAAAAAGCTGACCAAGGACACTAGTTATTTGGTTTATATGTAGTTTAAGATATATAGAACTCTTTATTTTTTCTTCTTTCCTATTTGATTTGTAGTCCTTTTATTGCCTAGACCAATCTACACTGGGAAAAGTAAAGAAAACAGTAAAGAATTTTGGTTACTTGGCAGCATACCTCATAAAAAAGAAAACAATATAAGCAAGGAAAAAACCTGAAAGCTAAAGTTACTTCAGAGCCTGGAGAAAAAGTCCAGTAGTTAAGAGTATATACTGCTTTTGTGGAAGACCCAAGTTCTACTACCGGCACGTGTATCAGGCAACTCCTAACTGCCTATAATTCCTGCTCCAAGAAATCCAATGTCTTCTTCTGGCTTCCATGGGTAATTGCACTCATATGTATATACTGCTATACAAATGCAGACATACACATAATTAAAAATAAAAGTAAGTATCAGGATAAATTTTAAGGGGCTATCTAGATGGTTCAGTAGTTAAGGGTACTTGTTGCTCTTTCAAAGGATCCAGGTTCTCAAGAGTTACCAATATTGAATGAATCTGACACTCTCTTCTGAATTCCATGGGCCCCAGGCATGCACATAGTGCATATACATAATATATACATACATACAAGTAAGCAAACACTCATGCACACAAAATAAAAACAAAAATTTTAATTTTTATGAAGTTATTTCAAGGTGAAACAAATGCTGCTCTCCAATTCACTACATAAGTAATTTAAATTCTAACACTTTGGATGAAGGAAGAAGAAAACTGTCTGGGCTCCAATACACTCCTCTTTTGTAACTATTCCACAATTCAAGATGCCCAGGGTGTCAAATAGCTTTTGAAATAAGTCATAGCTTTTAGAGAGTTAATGCTTGGCAACAGCATGCAAGTTTTAAACACGTTCTGCCAGTGAGCTATGCCACCAGCCTATGGGAAATAGTTCTACCTTTTATAACTATTTGTTGTTGATGTCTAGTATATGATGGTAAAACAGTATCTACTGATAGGTGGCAAAAAGACAAGTAAGTTAATGACTTGCCTCGGGTAACATCAATGCGTCTGTGGGAATTATCCAGGAAGAAGGCTACAGGGCTGGAGAAGTAGCTTAATAGTTGAGCACATGCTTAACATCTTTAAGACTGTGGGTTCTAGCTCAAGCACCAAAGAAATATTTGATCTCATGACATCTCTGCCTAGCATGCTTTCGGAAGTCTTCAATGATATTAGCAGAATCTTATTTTTATCTATAAGGAATAACTACAGAGGTGGCTAGCATTTACCAAGTCTTAACTTATGTTATGTGCTGAGCATCATACTTAGTCCTGTATATGCTCTTTTAATCCTAATAATTACTCTGTGGAACAACTAACTATGTTCATTATCCCTTGAACAAGGATACATGGCTAGGGAAGTAAATAATATATTCAGGGTCACCCAGTTAGTGACAAAGCTGGGATCCAAGCCCAAGTTTATTCCTATTTCTGGGCTTTTACCCTTAATATTATCCCACTCAATAGATCAAGAAACAAGTTGAGTTATTTATAGCACACTATACCTGGGGGTAGGGATTAACAGATTAACACCCCACATTCAAAACAAAATAGTTCCTAATAGTAAAACTTGTATCACGTTCTGGTATTTTCTTTACAAACAGGTTCAAATGCATTGAATCTAGATTAACTACAGCAATACTGACAGATGTGTACTTCTGCTTCATGTAACATGCGAAAAAAAGAAGGCACTGAGTTTCTTAATTCTATTTCAGTATCAAGGGCCAATACCATACCTGTCTGACTACAGGAGGCATGTTAAGTGGTGCAATCTCTAACACCAAGAAGAGAAAGGGTTTTTACTTCTAATGACAAAGAATAAATGAAGCAATAATATTTACAACAATAATTTTAAGTAAATAGCATTTTCTTGTTGCATCTTAATTTGTTTTAAGGACCATGAAATAAAAACACTGGTGTTCTGTTTCTGAAAAAAAAACAGTACACTACAGTTATGAAGTAATATAAAACCACCAAAGAAAAATCACATTAAAAAAGATCTTTTCTATTATTACATACAGTTTAGGGCTGGAATGATAAGATATGTTCACAGTTAAGATCTTACTACAACAATGGATATAATTTCAATAAAGAGCTCAAGCAAGAGAAACAGCCAAAGAGAAAGCAATCTGTCAATCAATTAAATGTTGTGTGGTAAGTCGTGTGTTGTAAATACCAATGGAGATGATGCTACTTTTCCCAAGGAGAAATATATCATTCTGCCAATCTGGTTACTGGTGGTGAAGATAACTACAGGAACATAACTCTAGCGCAGCTTCGGAAAACTCGTGGAAAATTCACCAAAGTTATCCAAAGTCATAAATGCTGTGTCATACAGCCAAACCACAGAATAGTATTTTGTTAGCAAGTTATCCTTTTCCTGCGGAGGAGGCACTGCCGTCTTAGTTTGTGATGATCCACACTAATCTTATGATGAAAAGGAAAGACATACCAGAATTATGAAAAATACATTTGAATGAAGATTCTAAACATGATACATGCAAATTAAGTGAACTATCTGTTTTGTAAGTGATCACAGCCTTTAAGAAGATTTTCCTTTGAAGGAGAAATATTCCAATAGTACAGATAGCGATCCACTTCTTTTGCTTGAGTTATAAACAAATCAAGCTTTAAATTTTACTGGCTAGAAAATAAAAAGAACCCACAGTTTAAATTTATCTAAAATTTACGAAGTAGTACACTTTAAGATAAGCAATTTCCTTCTTTGTGAGTTTAAAATATTTTTTATGCTCAAGAGGCAGAAATACCAACTCACCAGCTTTGTTCCCCTTTTAATTTCCTTTTGGACATCTTCAATAGAAAATCCACCAAGACTCTCATTATCAGAATGTGACGACACCAAAGCAGATGAAAAGAGCTATAAATACATTTGGAAACAGTAAGGTTCATATATAATTACATCAAGACAACAAATAAAATATTAAACTTAAAAATAAATTTTCTATTAAAATGACATTGCATAGTATTAAACTATTTCTTAAAAATTTAACAGCTTTTTTGCTTTCATATCCAGTAATACTAATGTGTTAAGATTCTGTCTCAGGAAGGGTTGAAGTCTCTTGATTGATAACATACTCACCATGCATTTATGGTGTGCTGCCACCTTCTGGTTTTCAGATATTAGTAACTGTCCACACTCCTTGTCTCTATTTGACTTACAAAAGCCACATTTGCGCTGTCTTGTAGACCCTTTTTTCTGTTCAACTGAGCTTGACATGATTTTTAAACTGCTTTTAGAATGCCACTTTAAGCCTCAAGAAATGCTACAGAGAATAAGAATGGCAACAAAATGGTTAATTTCATTTAAACATTATACATTTCCATGCAAGTAATTTAATGTCTGACCTAGATTTTAAAAGTTACTTGAACATTAGTATAAATACTAAAGCCCAAGATGCCTTCCATATGTAATACGTATTATGAGAGGGAAATAGAGAATGCAATCAAGTCTACAGTGAGAGAAATCAAAATGAGTTCCAATTAGGAGCCATGTGGATAAAACTACTTTTGTGCGGAGAAGAATGTATAGCAAAGCTACTGCATACAGTGGTGCGTGGCTAGAATCTCAACATTTAGGAGTCTCAGGCAAAAGATCATGAGTATGAGACCTCCCCTCTGGTCCTGAGAAATAATTTATGGTCCAGGCTGGCACTGGATCACGACACACTAGTAATTAATAAAAAAATATTCTTTCAAGTATAGGTAGATGGCCATCAAGGAAACAAAATGATAAAGATCTATGAACAATTGAAAACTACAAATTAAACTAGAAAATATTGAGAACTGATTTAATTGCTTACTTTCTTCCAGTTCACATAATGATAAAGTATTAGAAGCAAAATTAACCATAACTTTGAAACAACTACTTTTAACACTTGAAATCGAGTTCAAATTTAAAAAAATGTTTATGACTTCAGATCCTTGCTATTCTGTTCCTTTTCCATGTAATAAAATACTAAAGCTTCTAATATTGTACCAAAAATACAGTCGTTAGGACCTTAAAATGGTTTACTAAACCATTTTATTTGGCTGAGATTTATCCTGTCTGTTTATTAAAAGCCAAACCAACAGTGGTCTTCTACATGCAGTAACTTCTATACAGAAGTTAGCAATACTGTGCAGTGGAAGGAAAATGCTTCTGAATGAGTCTTGCAGTTGATCAGATTATAATTATAGGTTGTACAGTCAAACCAAAAAAGGGAAGAAAAACTGTAACACAGAAGTCTACAGATTTGCATCATCGTTCTTAACACAGATCATTCAATGCCATCACTCAACAAATTTCAAATCAGTGTTTTGATCTGTATAATTAATTATGGGAGTAAGCAGCTTAGGCCCAGGTTGCCATAACATACATCACAATCAATAGAATCTCAAACTTCTGTCTTCAAAATAGCTTATTAAATTGCCACTTATATAGATTTGAACATTTCATGACATTGCGTTTGGAGACTTGGCTCACTAACAACTCAGTCGTTAGTGCTGAGAAGCATCTGTTCACCACCACCACCAGGGCAAGCAGCAGCAAGGTGATGCAGTATCTACAACCACTCCGCTCTGCTCAACGTGGATCATCTCGATGTAATGTAATGGGAAGCCACAAAGAAAACATTTCTTCTCATTAATTTACATCCAATATTCTCTTTTGAACAAGACTTCAAAGGTCTTGCAGTCTCTGCTTTGATGGTCTAACAAACTGTTAATGCTATCTCGAATTTAAATGCCTCAGTCTCCCAAGTGCCACAGGGTACTTCTCAATAGTACTGATTTCAGAACACTGAGAAACAGACTGAAATAGGTAGCTAATCTTTTAGCATTAAAAAAAGGACAACAGAGAAACAAAAGAAACAAAAGGGGAAGTGTGTTTGCATTTGCTCAGGCAAGTATGTGTCCAGTTGCTTTATGAAAAATATAGCTGCTCCAGTTTTTACAGCTATGCAAAAACATCAAAGATTCATAAATAGCACCCAGATATACTCCTGGAGTTCTAAATGAGTTTCTTCTACTACCGTGCAATGAATAATAGCACTGTGAAGTCACCATGATGTATTCAGCATTTCTCCAGGTCATCCAGGCCAGCTGAAAGGATGGTACATTATAAATAAATCTGATTTTCATAGACATCTTTAATGTGCCGTCCCTATACAGTCCTAGCACTGGCTTTTAAAAAAACTGACTTAAGCAAAATTCCTAGAGGGAAAAATCACTCTTTATTCCCAAAATTGATTCTGAAATCGTACCCCCATTCTATTCTTATTAAATATTGCCTTGTTTCACTAATAAACAGGTACATTGTTCATCTTAATTTTCAGAACCTGCTTTTCTAGATATTAATGATTCCAAAATCTAAAGGAGAACATATGCTTAATTTTGCATTTTAAAATATTCATTTATTTCCTGGTAATTAGTTTATATTTTATTTGTAAAGTGAGCAGAAACACATAAATGTGCAACAAACGATTAAATTTTTGCCCTGCTATGCAATGACTAATTGGATTTTTCCACTAAAATTCAAATAATGCATGTATGCATAGCTTGCCGATTTTCACATCTGCCTTCTTAAAACACGCAGCAGCAGAGACCATCATGGAAACAATGACGCCCAGCAAACTGTCTATCATAAAAATACAGATTTTTATCTACTGCTGTCACATTTGTGGTCTCGGGGTAAGGAGAATACAGCCATTCAAAAGCATCACTACTCTAGGGTTCATAATCATCCGCATCTATTTAGCGCTTTCGTTTTAATTTAAATATTTTCAAGAGCAGGCACAGCTCAAAGTTCAATACTTTCCCCTGACAATAAGACCTTTCCCTTTGAAGAAAGATAATGTCTAAAGCAGAAAGAGACAACATCTTTATGGGATACGTTGTTTAAACGCATGAAAAACACACGCAGCTGAAACAATGAATGCATTTCTGCTGTTTTTTTCAAGATGCTGTGAAGCACCAACGTAGAAAATCACCTGGACAACCAAGGAGGGCATTCGAGAACCAGCTCGAGAGCTCGTTCAATGGCTGGTATCTGAAAAGAACGTTTTCCACAGAGAAACAAACAAAACAAAAACTGCAGTTCCGGAAGATGAAATCCCTTCCGCATGCAAGCCAGTTGAAATGTACAGACAGAAGCATGATCCTCCAAAAATAACACAGCTTTTCTATAAGGAAAGTTCCAGAAGAGAGGAATAAACGAATAAGAGATGTACCAGAAAGGCACCTGAATTTGGTTGCACGATATTATTACATGCTTCGCACTGCTTTTTGCGGTTATTCAAAAGGAAACTAAAGGAATTTTCCAGTTGTTTCAAGCCAAAGGGTAGTGAAAAAAATTTGAACTGTATGAAGACGACCTGATATTACGTAGGAACCAGAGGAAAATTAAAGGCTTTTCAAAGATCAAAAGATTTGTTTTTCACTTTGATGCAGAATATCGAAACGAATAGAAATTGTAAAAGAACGCCGTGCTGTTCGCTCATGTAATAAAGGACCAGGCACATAACAGAGCGGACTCTCTCCGTTATTTATTCCCCAATCACACACTAGACTCTTAGATCTCCCTCTAACCAAAGCGCTGGATAAACTCGAAAAACTATCTTCTTTTCCAACACTTCGGCAGGTTCCTTTCAACCAGATAATCGGGGGTCGCCCCCCCCCCACCGATTGTCCTTGGCCAAATCTCTGGACTTCAGGAAAATAGCGTCGTAGCACTTTCTTCCCACCCCTCCCTCCTCCAGGAGTTCGTCCTCTAAGGATCTTACTCCAGAGCATCTCCTTATCCATCACTTTCACCCGATTCCCCTCGCCCGGGAGTTTTTCTTTTTCTCCCCCTCATTCCATAGGGCTCAGCCTCAAGCCATCCTAACCATTTTTTTCTCTTACACTTCGAAACTAGGAGTCACCCTCCTTACCCCTAAAACGATCTAAGCAACAGTATAGAGTTTTTTAACCTCCATCCCAGTTTTTCCCTCTTCTAGTGTGAAGCCCCCTCCCCCGAAGTCCAGATTGGCGCCTAGCGTGTCCCTCAGCGCCCCCAAGGCACTAGGTCGCCAGCCTCTGCAGCGCTCACCGACAAAGCGCGGCGCCTCTGGGGGTCCCTGACAATGAAGGAGACCACCGCGAGTACCCCCGTAACAACGGGCAGGGGCGGCGGCCTGGCCACCGCCATCCTTCTCGTCTTCTCCCGCCAGACAGAGAATGGGGGGCCCATAGCTCCAGCGGGGAACTCACCAGCCTGGCCCGATGGGCGGGCGACGGGAGGACAGCGCCCACGAGGGAAGACGAGGAAGGCGGGCGTCGGTTCTTCGGCACAGCCGAAGAGCGGGGTTCTGTCGCCGGGGGTTGTTTCCTTTCATTCGAGGAGAGACGGGCTCGCCGAGCGCCCTTACGTTACCTCCCTCCTCACGCACACGACCCACAGGACGTTAAGACGTCTCGAGCGCGCCTGGGACTCTGATTGGCCACCGAGCCGGGGCGGTTGAAGCCGCCGAAGAACAGCGCAAGCGCGCAGACCAGCCCCCCTCGAAAGGCTTGGGGCGGCGGCCCCGCCTCCTGCTCGCGCGCGTACCTTCTATTCTCCGTTCTGCCGCTCGGCTGAGGCTTTGGGGGCAGGATCAGTGGAGACTGAGAAAGGAATTTGAAGAGAAAGCTGGGCACTGGGAGGAGAAGGCGCTGGGTTGGGGCCAGAAACCCTGGGACCAGGTCTTGGGGAACCGGTTTTCCAGTGACTCAAATGCACAGGCCTTAGCCCTTGCACTTGTTCTTCGAGGCCTTTTTACATCCATTATTTCATTGTACTCTCCTGGCATCCCTGTGGGGTCCGCCTGATTTCACTGCTAGCAAAGACAGAGCTTCCAGTGTAATTTTCCCGTTCGTACGGCAATCCTCGGGCCAATCGTTTTAATTCCTCAACCTTAATTTTTTTGTTTGCTTGTTTCTTGGTCTTGGAAATGAAGATAAAATAACCTCCCAAGTTTATTGCGAGGAAGAATAAGGATGCGGCTGAAGCATGTATTACCGTCTCCCGTGTATAGCCGGCTGGGGTTGTCGTAGTCAAAAAAGACGAGTGATTAAGACGAGTGATTTTCTTTATAACCCACAAAGATGAACCAAAGACCTAAACCAGCGCTCTTTTTTGGCATATTGGAGCCATAGTCTTGACTGCATCTCAGTGACCTCACTTCTAGCTCCATGACCTTGGTCACGTTGTAGTACCTCTGGTCCCTCAGACTTGTCAGTTCTAAAATGGAGAACGTAATGGTATTCTTCTCAAAAGAGTGTGAGAAATGAGTTAATTTATGCAAAGCACAGGAGAAGAATGCCTGGGGACATAGTATACCTTCTATGAGGGTCTACTTTTGTTATCTTCTGGCCTCTGTTAGAGGAAAACCATTTTTAAAAAAGAAAGAACAGGAAAAAAAAGTCACAAACCAGTGAGCCTTTAAAGATGTCTTTCACTTGACTGTTTTTCTTGCAATGGAAGTGGATTTACATTCTGGATCCAATGCTTTTTACATAGTGTTTCATCAACCTTTTTTTTTTCAAGGTCAACCTTAAATATCAATGCCCAAGAAAACAGTAACCATAGTGATCTAAAATTGATTCATTCAAATGGAACCCAATGAGGGTCTACAAATCAATCATTTAGCTACAAGGAACTTTTTTCTAGCTCAGCTCGGAGCTATCTGTCCTGATTTCAGAAACTAAGGCTGTGCTCTCAATCACACCCCTCCCGTGCTCTGAAACTCGGATTGACTGGCTTTGCTCAGGGCTATCAACTGGTTTGCTCTAGCTTGCCTTCACCCTTAAAAGATTCATCTATTCCGCCTTCACTCTTAAAAGATACATCTATTCAGAGAAACCTGTCTCGAAAAACCAAAAAAAAAAAAAATACATCTATGTTGGGAAGTGATGGCGCATGCCTTTAATCCCAGCACTCGGGAGGCAGAGACAGGCGGATCTCTGTGAGTTTGAGGCCAGCCTAGTCTACAAAGCGTGTTCCAGGACAAGCTCCAAAGCTACAGAGAAATCCTGTCTCGAAAAAACGAAACAAAGAAGAAAAAAAGATAATCTACTTCCCCTGCCCTTTGCCTACAGTTTCGCTCCAGGGAGTGACTAGAGATTTGCATAAGAAGATCCACAATGTGTATTCCATTTAAACTGTATGTAAATCATAGGTCTTCCTCCAAGTTTTACAGGCTTATTGAAGTTCACAATGACACAGATGTAAAAGAAAAGGCAGTGGCTAAACAGTGTGTAGTCTTTTTTTATTTGACACCCCCCCCGCCCATATTTTATTGACTTTAATTCATTCTTTCATTCGTACACTTATTTGAACACAGTTTAATTCAATAAAAGCTTGCAAAACTAAGTTCCGAACCGAAAGGAAACAAAGATGAATCCAGTACAAGCCCATTGAGTTCAGGGTGAAAATACCGAGGCTGTCAAGTAAACCAATACAGTACAATCTGATAAAGGTGCACGCCCGAGGCAGCCGTCCACTGCCTGATGCTTATAAAGCACTGTGGTGAGCTACAACTCAATAATGAGGAAGACACAGCTTCTCCTTCCAACTGATTAAAGTCTAGTAAAGAAAAGACAAATGGCCACAACAGGAGATGTTGGCAGTGAGTACCTTAGACAGTGAGACAGAAATGCAGAGGTCCAAAGACAGTTATCAGTGGATTCAGTTATTTTCGGGCCTAGGTCTGGTAGTCAGTCCCTATTATCAGGACTGATGGACACAGCCTGTTATCACTTGCTTAGTGCCTGGGGATATAACAAAGGCACCACCGATCTCCTAGTGATTCACCAGTGCACTCCCACCAACGCTCTTTGGTCTTCCCCTTCAGGCTCCAGTTACTGCTTCTATTTTGTACTTCACACTCAGCAGAGGCCCCAACTTCACGACTAACTTTAAAAAGGACCGTCTGAGCTAAGATTCTGTACCCCCATCCTCTGATGCAGCCGCGAAAACTGACAGAGCTGTCTGTCCTGATCTCAGCAGCTGATCTTAGCGGCTAGAGCTGTGCTTTGCGCCACCTCTCCCGGGTCCTGGAAGACCCGACTTCCTTGCTCAGCTCTGGAGCACCAGTTGCTTTGCTCCAGCTCGCCCTCGCTCTTAAGAGATCCATCTACTTACTCTCCAGGCACCTAGTCAAAGGGCATTACAGAGCTCGCTTCTGAATGGCAAGTCGGATGGCAGATGCTAGAGCTTTAAAAGGGAACACGACGACATCGTTACTAATTAAAACAGCAAGCTGAGGCTGGGAGTGGTGGCGCTCACCTGCTCCCAGGAGTTCGAAGAAGCAGGACCTTGAGATTTCCAAATGCTGCTACACGACAAGACCCTGACTCAAAAATAAATAATGTGCAGCTGGAGAGATGGCTCAGTGGTTAAGAGGACTTGCTGTTTTCTCACAGGACCTGGGTTCAATTCCTAGCATCCACGCCAACGTTGACTCGCAACCCCCTAGAACTCCAGTTCAAAGGAGTCTAATGCCCTCTTCTCACCTCCAAAGATACTAGCTAGGCATGCGCATGGTGCACAGACAAACATACAGGCTAAATACTCAAATACAGAAAATAAAAATGAATAAATTTTAAAAAATAAATTAAAGAAAACCCCCACAACCTATCAAGTTATACAACTTAAATATATCAAATATTTTCGGTATATCTAAATAAAACCGAGGGAATAAAAGAGCTAAAAGTAGAGAAAAAAAACCACAGGTCCCGCCCTCAAGTACTTCTCTATCTAAACGATGGAGGTAGTTGGTCTAGTCACTGGGTTTCTATGCAATAGGTGAACCTCACTAACATAATCACACACCCCAAGGATTTTTGGACTCCGCCCAGAAAAACTAGGGAGAACATCCCCGAGAGGCATTCCTTTGATTTGGATCTTCAAGGACAGGTCAAACGTCCAGAAAAGTCTACATTCTGTTGTCACACATTTACTAAAAATATGATCAAAGCCCATGATGCATCTTTCCCTTGTTTCTTGACTAGTTTTTTTTCTTTCCATATTTGTTACATTGTGCACTTTGGACCATCTACTTGACCTGGAACTTCCATCTTTTGTTATTTTTTAATTTTTTTCTATGCACATAGGTGTTTTGCCTACTGATATGTATTGTGCACCACCTGTGTGCTTAATGCCCACAGAGGCCAGACAATGGTATTAGACTCCCTGAAATGGGACTTACAGGTGGTGTGAGCTGCCATTTGGGTTCTGGGGTCTGAACACTTCTCTCTGCCAGAGCAGCAAGTGCTCATAACCACCAAGCCATCTCTCCAGCCCTGAATCTTCTTCCATCTTCCTTGGCCCCAAACAACAGTTTTCTAGGTCTGTCACTCTGACTGCTGTGTTGGCTTCTTCTCAGGCTTCCATCTTCTTTTCACTTTATGGTGTAAAGTAGAACCTTCCCGGGTCACAGCCACTTCCTGTTCAGGGCTGCTGTTGCTCCTCCCTGGCCAGCAGTTCTTAAGTCATGGAAATGAGACCTTGGGAACGTGCTAACAAATAAAGTTTTTTATTTTCATGTTTGTTTTGTGCCATCTCCTTGGGATGCCGAAAGTGTAAGTCTAGATACAAGCCTCCTTAAACTTCTCAATTCTTCTACCGCACATCCCCTGAGGCTCACAAGGAAGAAACTCACAGTTAAGATAGCTTTCCATTTTTTTCTTCAGGAGACTGTAATCTAAAGTTGCCTATGTACCTATGAGCTTCTTCTGGCTAGAATCAACACCATTCGTTCACCAAGGACACACCAATTGCCTCCTATGTGTTAGAGTAGAAAGGGACTTAGAAGGCACATTCTTGTGCAGAGGCAACACTGAGGAAGCTCATAAACAAATGTCATCCATGACAGAAGCGTTGCCTCTTTTATTTAGCTTTAATTTAAATGTCACTTGAAATAGAACTAAAAATTGAGGTAAAACTAACATCTGTTTGCATTTTCTGTGGGGCCAGGGATTGAACCTATGCCCTTGTATGCTCTTCCACCAAGCTGCAGTTCCCAGTCCTAGTTGTGATTTTATACCAGACATTTTTATATTTCTCATTTTTTAATTTTGAAGTGCCTGGGTTAAATATTCTAGATGTCCCTCGTGAGCAAACATGCAATTTCTCCATCTAAGATGAAGTGCAAGAGAAAAGGAGCCTGAATTTGAATCATTGCGGTGAAGCTAATTAAAAAAGAAAGCTTGGGCAATTTCTGACCAAATTCTGAGCTTAATTTCTACATCAGTCAAAAGAGAAATGCCATTTGCAAGGTTTCTATGAGGGTACAAAGACAGATAATAATTTAGACGATGTCTCTTCTCCAACAAATATGACAGGCAGTTTTTAGGGCTTCTCGGACTGTCGTATCTTCTACTTCATCTCCCCACTAGTGTTAGCCCCCAAGCATTCTGCGCCTCTAATTCCCGTAGCTTTTACTGCTCATTTTTAATCTTCCGTCAAGTTTATCACGAAGGCTTTGCAACATTCCTAAGTCTGCCAGTCTATGGGGCTCGTCGGGTACCCACCTCGGAGCTAGGATTTCTAACGGACCTGATTATATATACATTCCTTGCTTGACAATTTGAGGCTTAGTCTGGTATAGCCACTGCCCAGGAGACTAGTGACTGTGGTCAGAGGAATTATTTAGAGACCCCTGGTCCCCTAAAGACTGCTGAATTAACGCAGAAGCTGAACTTAATATACTATATTGCTATGATCTCCCAGAAGTAACTGAAAAGCAGAGTACGGAAGTCTGCAACGCGACAGTGTAACAGACACCTGCCCAGATGTCCTTTCTTCTTCCCCACAGCCCCGACAGGTACTGTTTGTAGCATTTTACAGAGGAAGAGATTGTTAAGCAATTAAGTAACTACCGCTCAAAGTTACAGAGACAACAAAAGAAAGAAACTGTTTCCAATGCTACAAAATTTATGTTCAGGACCAGGCTTCTAGTAGGAGGGATCCAGCTCCTACAGAGTTATTCTCTGACCTCTGCAACGGACCAAGACACACACACACACACACACACAAACACACCCCACACGAGTTTTCTTTATAGTTGCTGAGTTTTGTTGTTGTTGTTTTTGAGTACAAATAGCCATTTCCAACTTTTCTAAGAGGGAAAAAGAGACAAAAGCTTTTCGTTTCACCAAGCATCATTTCTTGCTTCCTAAAGCTCCCGTTTTGCAATTTTCTTTTTCAGATTTTATTGCTTTGTTTTATGCACATGGGCGGTTTGTCTACATGTTAGGTCTGTACAGTACAAACATATCTGGTACCCAAGGAGGCAAGAAGTGGGTAATGTATCCTCTGGGACTGGAGTTACATCTGCGTGTGAACCGTCGCGTGGGTGCTGAAAATCAAATCCCAGGTCTTCTGGAAGGGCAGCCAGTGCTCTTAACTCCTGAGCCATTTCTCCCGCCCCTGGGGCTATGCATTTATCTAGTAAGGCTGTGAAGCTCAAAGAGCGTAAAAGTTTGAGAGGTGTTGACCAGCTGCCATTACAGTGTAACACATAGAAAATCTCAGGCATCTCATCTGTTTGTAAGACTGGAAGGCCCAAGGAACTTCATTCATCCCTAAACATCCCTAACTAATATATACTGCTATCACTGGATTTGGCCCGATTTTGATTGCTGGGTATTTAGCATGACCAGGTAGATGGATCTACACTACTTCAAGGGCTGACTGCTGATGAAACTGGAGTATTGAGAAACTGTATCTGGATAATAATTATTAGGGATCGGATATTCCCAATGAATCATAAGATGTGGAGGCAAAGAATGGAATGAACCGAACACAAATAATAATTTAAGGTCAGCTTCTCAGTGTTTATCATTTCTCCAAACTATAAATTGAGAATTGTGGCAGTAACTTTTTCAACACTTTTTATAAGAGTCTTGTGAGAATATATTTATAAAACCTTTGGGGTTGGAGAAATGGTTCAAGAGCTAATAGTGTGCACTGCTCTGAGTCCAGCTCCCTGCACTCATGCTAGGTGGCTCACAACTGCCTGTAACTCCAGCTTCAGGAGACCTGATGCCCATTCATGATCTGAGGGCGCTGCTTTCACATGTACACATATGTGCGCACGTGCGCATGCACACACACAATTTTAAAAAATTCTTAAAGAGCAACAAAAAAAATCTTTGACATATTTTCTGGCCCAAAGAACTCCATAAATATTAGCTACAAGAGTTAGCTCCCTAACTAGGCCTAGGCCAACAAGATGGTAAAGGCCCTATCTCCAAGCCCGTTGAACTGAGTTCAATTTCCCCAAACTCACCCGGGAAAAGGAGGGTACTTTATAAACTGAGGGCACGACCACTCCATGGTATGGTTAATGGAAAGGTTTTTATTGCAGATGTGTGTGTGTGTGTGTGTGTGTGTGTGTGTGTGTGTGTGTGAGAGAGAGAGAGAGAGAGAGAGAGAGAGAGAGAGAGAGAGAGAGAGAGAGGCATTTGGAGAAGTCCAGAGCAGAGAGAGAAGTAGGCTGAAGATGGCCCACAGAATGGAACTGGCCAGGACTGGTTGTAAGAAGGGGTGGATAGCGGGGTTTAGAGAAGGGAGAAAACATGAGAGGAGCAGGAGAAGAGCAAGGAGAGAGCATAGCAAGAGTCACAGGACTATAAGGAGAATGAGCAGCTGGAGGGACAGGAAGGAAGCCAGTGAGCTGGAGGGGCAGAAGCCCTTGAGCTGGAGGGAGTTTAAGGTAGGGGAGGAGGTGAGAGTTTGAAATGTATAACAGGTACTTGTGAGACCAGCATGAGTTTGATATGCTAATAGAGGCCACAGGTAGCCATAGGCCCCTTCTTTCAGAGACATGGTAAATAGCTCCTTTTGGCAGATGGGATCCAAAAGTTCCTGAGGAATGCTGGCTTTTATCTAACCTCCAGAAATTCTCCTACAAGTCCAGGTTGAGCCTATTTCCGGATATTTAAATTTAGATATGTGTATAGTTGGGGAATTAGAGTTTCCTTCAGACCTACCTGGCAGGTAGTAGCTTACACACGTCGTTCTCTGATCTCTGTGTGGGAGAACATGCCTAGCCAATGTGGGCACACACACTCAGTGAATTGTAAAAGAGTTAGTTTTGGAGTTGCCGAAATGGATCATTTTTTCTTCTTCTATATACAAGTCACTGAGTGTCCCCAGCTTTTCTGGGTAGTGAAATGAAGAGACAACAGCACTTCTTACTCCCTAAAGCGCCTTTTTACAAATGGCTTGCACCTGTTAACACCTGGATGTCTTCAAGATTCAGTTGTGAGTCCCTGGAGCCATCCCTGACCCCTTGACTAGGTGAGGATTCCTTCCAGTTTGGTCCCACCCCAGATCTCTATCTTACAATTGTCCTTGTTTTACTGAACTTACCTCTGCTTCCTTCTGCACTAGACAGTGGGTTGAGAAAAGAAATCATATCCTATTGCTTTTCATACCCCAAGATCCTAGCACACGTCTGGCCTGATAAATGTCTAATGTTCTCGAATAAATATGTGACAGCCATTGTGTTTGGAAAGCTTTCTCCCATCTAAAACTGCTGCCTGGTACTCTGGGCTTTGGGTCTTCTACCTCCCTGTGGTACTTACAGTCACGCAAGGCAATTAAGCACTTAATTGTATACAGTAAGCACACTGCATGTTATTTTCTAATTGCTTCATATGTTAACCCACCACTTATATTGTCTTCCTTCAGGCCCTAAGAGAAGAAATTAAATATAAATGGCAAGTCGATGGTCCAGATGTAAGGGACACCCAGCTGTCAATCAACTCTGCCTACTGACTGAATCCCCAGGGCCCTGTGAAAGCTACTGTTAGTCAGCAGAAGCAAATGCTGCTCCATAGCTATTTCCTCTGAACTGAAGCCTCCATCCTGAAGGGAAAAAGGAAGCTCAGGAGACTCGAGCTCCAAGAAAACTTACTAGGCTGGAGAAGGTCAAAAATGTAGGGCAGAGACCACACTTAGACAGTTGGTTCTGGGGAGAGGAAACTTCTCAAATTGGGCAGGGACTTCCAGAAATATAACTTTTGTGAGCTATCATCAGCCACGCTGGGATGGACTTCTCAGTGATGCAGTTGCCTGAGTCATCCGTGTTCCTGCATGGCTCTGTAAAACTCCTTAGTTCAACAAGCTTCACCTGAGTGGAATCCTTTTGTTCTTGCTCCTGAGGGGTCTCCTGAGCTTCCTTAATGTTTTACTTGAAGCAAAACAAAACAAAACAAAACAAAAAAACACAAAAAACCCCACTTGTTCTCTTTAGCATCATGGCATTACCTTAACATTCAGGAGACACTACTGTAGTCAGTGATAAAGCTGTTATGTTAAAGTTTGTTTTGTGAGTTTTTGAAATTTGGGGCTGTGAATGTCCCTAAATTCTTCATTGTTTCTTACCACTTGGCTTTTGACCGTCCTTGTACCTCCGGCTCTATGTTTAGTGATGGTCCCTGTAATAACAGCTGAGTGGTTAACTGGAAATTTAAGCATGACATTGGAGATAGAGAGAAGTTGGTAAAGCAGATAGGAGAAAGAGAAGAGGGAGAGCATTTGGAGTTTTCGGCACAGGAGAGTTGAGTACGGTGATGAGACTTATTTTTCTGGAACTGGAGAAAGAGTGGCTGATCTTGGTGCCCTCTGGAATATAAGGGAGTATCTTGAGCTGGAAGAATAAAAGGTTTAAGGTGGGACAGGTAAATCCAATGAGTAAATCTCTTCTAACTGTTGTGTTTCCAAGTCTTTACACTTTGTGATTTCAAGTCCTAACTCAGCATTCAGTTTACAGTGACATCCTTTCATTTGTGTGAATGAATATCAGCGACGGTGGAATCTTAGGCTGTCCTCTCTCTTCCTTAGTAATGGCCTGCAGCCATCATATTATATAACATCTGCTGAAACTGGTGGCACATTTGTGTATCTCTCCAGCCGCTGCCTCTCAAGCCATCGTTCTCTTTTCTGAATTTTAGGACCATGCATCTAATTCCACATTTGGATTTTTTTTCAACTGCCTGTTTGAAACTTTTGCTTCAACCACCCCAAAGGCATCTCAATCTCAATATGCCTGAAAGTTGATGAAAGCGGTACTGCTCCATGATTTCCTTCCTGAATGGGACCTCAATCCACCCATGTCTGCAAGTTCAAGACCGCAGAGCCTTCTTGAGATCTCTACTCTATCATTCAACAAGTCAAGGTTTCTTTCTAAGCGGCACTGCAGAAGGCCACTTCCCAAGCTTATGAACATCTCTATCGTCTCTAATGTGGGGGACTCCCCTAACTCGCTGTTAGTGAATAAACAAAGTAGGCTCCTTCAGGGACATGTGCCTGTACTAATGCAACTTCGGAATATTCTTTTCTTTGTTTTCAGCTTAAAATTTATGTGAAAACTGGGCATGTACAAGAACATGCGTACTCTCCCCAAAGTGCCTCTCTGATATGAACATGTGTAGGCCTCCCTCAAAAATTCCTTGCCCTTCCTGTGTCCTGGAAGAGCAACTCCTTAGCCAAGATTCCCCTGACCTCCTTGCACTTTTTTGTCTTGGCTGAGCTTGATTTAGCTCTGGGAATCCACCGTGTTCAGTGACATTGCTAATGAGCCTCTTGAAATGTCAACCTCTCAACCAGCCATATTGTCATGAAGTTTACATTTTAGTGAGGCATTGAGAGAATACAGCTAATAAAAACATATGAGAGGCTGGCTTCTGCCATGTAGCATTAGTGAAGTTAACTGTCATCTCCAAGTGCAGCTACAAAGCTGTGCTAGACAGACAGTGTTAATGCAGGAAGCACCTTTTGGGGCTCTGGGAGCCTCATCGCTCTGGGAGTCACCAAAGTTCTAAGAACAGGATCAGTCAGCATGATTTTCTTAGTACTTGTTGTACTGAAAAATGTCTCCCATTGGCTTGTGTAATTGAGAGCTTGGTCCCTTTCTGGTAGCATTGTTTGGGAGGGGAGGTACAGACTCTTAGGAAGTACTGCCCTGCTGGAAGAAGAATGTCTCTGGGGGTGGCCTTTGAGAGTTCTGAGCTTCCACCCACTTCCAGTTTGCTCTCTCTGCTCCAAACTTGCCTTGGGAAGATGCCAGCTCTCAGCTTCCTGATCCTGCCATTCCTGCTACCACATTTCCCTGCCACAGCGGACTCTTGCCCCTCTGTAAAACTTTCTTCCGTAAGACACCATTGGTCATGGTGTTTTATCACAGCAACAAAAGGTAACTAATACAGCGCCGGTCCACTTTCAGTTTTCCAAACCCTTGCTCAGGTACAAAAATTCTTAGTTTTCAGAAAGTGTTGGTTGAATTGTAAAGAAAAGGTAGCATATCCATGTCATGGCCACCTACACAAAACCTGAAATCAATTGAGCACAAGAGACATGATTTAGGTGGTCCAGACTGAGTTGTTGTTTGTTGACCTTGACTACTAATGCTGGCATTTAGGGTTTGTTGAGTGTGATAATAAGGTATCCTTGGTTGCATCCCACCCAGAGTTGCAACTTAAGTGTTCAGTTAAAGTATCTCTCAATCACGAACTTAACTCTCTGGCTTTGACTTTGCCTGTGAACGAACTACTATGCTTTGTGTAGAGATGGTGCTGTTTTTGTGCTGGAAAGTGAACCCGGGACTGTATACATGTTAGGCAAGGACTCTACCTCTGAACTACACGCTGCTATGGATTATCGGCTAAAGCTGTGTTATATTCATTAATGCTGTGGAACATTTGCTTAAAGATACAAAGATATGTTACATTCTCGTGTGTTGCTTTGGTTTGACTCTGTGAAGTTGTGTTACTTTGCCTATCTAAAACACCTGATTAGAGCTGAATGGCCAGTTGCAAGGCAGGGGAGGGATAGGTGGGACTGCCAGGCAGAGAGAATAAATAGGAGAAAAAGAAAAGATCAAGGATTGAGAAAAGGAGGAGAAGAGGAGTCTAGAGGCCTCCAGACATGAAATAAGAAGGAAAGAAAAGATATATAGAAATAAAGGTAAAATCCCAGAGGCAAAAGGTAGATGGGATTAAGAAAAAGCTAAGGCCGGACATTCATAAATAAGAATAAGTCTCCTTGTATATATTTGGAAGTTTGGTGGCAGACCCCCAAAGAGTAAAGAGTCAAGAGTGAAAAACAACCAACTACAGCCAGGCGGTAGTGGCACGCGCCTTTAATCCCAGTATTGGAGAAGCAGAGGCAGGTGGCTTTCTGTGAGTTCGAGGCCAGCCTGGTCTACAAGAGCTAGTTCCAGGACAGGCTCCAAAGCTACAGAGAAACCCTGTCTCGAAAAACAAAAACAAACAAACAAAAACAACCAACTATGACCCCCTCTAGCCTATTAGGTTTTTTATTTGAGACTGCATCTATGTGTTTCTGTCTGTCCTGGAGCTCTCTATATAGACCAGGATGGCCTCAAACTCATCGACATCCACTTGCCCCTGCTCTCTAGTACTGGGATTAAAGGTGTGTGCCCCTACGCCCAGTTCTTTAATTCTTTTAACACTGTGAATATCATGTCTGTGTGGTCCATGTGCCCAGATAAAGAAGAGGATGTAATTGTGACACACTCTAGACTGTCACAGAAAACATTTAGAAAAGGAAATGACCACATCATCTTAATAGCAGATGAGAGGACATATATAAAAATTCCATGATGTTTGACAAATATTTACAAATCATTTAAATGTCTGTTATTTTTCAAAAACCACTGATGTGTAATGGAAATTGGTGGCTACTATATCCAGCCAATGCACACCACATAAACAAATGTGCATTGTTGCACCGCCCCCTCGGGTTACTTAGGACATGGAATAAGGTTCCATTTCCTGACTTAAACTTCACAACCAAAATTCCTTGTGGGTGAACAACGGGAAGTCAGGGTATTAGATGTGCTGCTCTACTCCAGTGTAGAGCTGGTTCCGTAGAATCTTAACGAAGAGCCGAAGAGCGGGCTCTCGGCTGTATGGAAAGTTATGTGTCAAATTACTGTTTCTCTGACCTTTTTAGGTGCTTTTACATTTTGAAAAAGCAAGTTCCAAATGATCCTGATTTCTCTGAAGATCATAAAGAACCTGCCAAATATATAATGCCAAGAAAGATTGTTGACATCTTGTCCAAGTACAAACTAAACTTTGCTCCTCTATTTGCATATTTAGCAGACAGTGAAAATGTAAATTCTGGAAATCAGACAGTTTTAGAAGTGAAAATAAAATGTCACCAGAAAGGGCAGTCAACTTAAACAGGACTTTCAAAAATCCTTTACTACAACTCTAAATTAATTGAAATCTAGTTTTGACTTTACAATTTCATGTTAGTTCTGTACTTTAGCATGGCTACTCTAATTGAAAGAGAAAGTTCACTTATGTGAAATGTGATCTTTAAATACCATAGGGTTCTATATATGAATAACATGGCATGGAATTTATAGATGCAGAGGAGCTATTGAACAAATATCTGGTCTACCAAAAGCAATAAGAAGATACCTAAGAACAGACTCTTTTGAAGATGTATAAAAGAATTCCTATAAGCCTGAAAACTCATTTGTTGTGATGGCCAATACTGATTGTCAGCTTAGCAGAATTTAAAATCCCTGACAACATAAACATCTTGTCAAGCTATGAGGATGTTTTGAGACTGAGGTGGGAAGACCGGCCATAACTGTGGGCCGATCTAGTTCATGGGCTGAGGCCGAGGTCCTGGACTGAATTAAATGGAGAAAGCAAGTTAGGTGGCACATGCTTTTAATTCCAGCTCTGGAGAGGCAGACTCCCTGTGATTACAAGCAAGCCTGGTCTGCTTAGTGAGATCCGGGCTAGCCAGGGCTACACAGGGAAAAGGAGAGAGAGAGAGAGAGAGAGAGAGAGAGAGAGAGAGAGAGAGAGAGAGAGAGAGAGAGAGAGTTGAGTAGTATCATCAGTATTTATTTTGCTCCTCTTTCTCCTCGACTGTGAATACAGTATCAGCATCCTGACACAATGCCTTCCCCGCTATGACACATGGAACTCTCAAACTGAAATGAAATATAAACGCTTTCTTCAGTTGTCTGGTCAGGTATTATGTCACAGCAGCGACAAATCAGACACCTTTAGTGTCGGGGATCAAACCCAGGGACCCTAAACATACTGAGCACATGCATTACCACTGAGTTACACCTAGGCACCCCAGATCCTGGTGGCTTTACTTTGTAAAATCTTTTGATTCCATATTCAAGTGCTTTTAGTCTACTGGTCAACTGTGGGTGAATTTTTTGGGCACAGGGGAAGGTAGGGTCCAGTTGAACTCATTCACACGGGCACTTCCAGTTGGCCCAGCACCACCTGATGCAAATGCCATTTCTTTTCATTCACTGAATTGATTTGGCAACATTTGTAAAAATCAATTGTTCATAAATGTGAGAGTTGATTTTTGTACTCCCAGTGCTATTATATTGATTCATGTATGAAACTTATGCCAATATAATTAAATATTATGCTTAGTTTTTGAGGCAGGGTTTCATGTAGCACATGATGGCTTCAAACGAATTATGTGCTTCAGGATAACCTTGAACTTCTAATTCTTCTGCCTCCACCTCCACAGGGCTGATAGTACAATCATGTACACACACCTGGGTTTTATATTTATTCAGAGGCTATGATAAATGGGTTAATTCTTTTTATCTATCAATCTGTCATCTATCTATCTATCTATCTATCTATCTATCTATCTATCTATCTATCTATCTATCTATCTGTCTATCTATCCATCCATCCATGTGTAGATCAGAGAAAGCATCCTGTGAGGGTTCCGTTCTCTCCTTCCATCATGTGGGCTCTGGGGATCCCCCTCAGCTTTCAGGAGAGAGCCTGTCATCTGCTGGGCCATCTTGCCAGTCCAGCCCAGTTCCACAGCTAAATTACTCACAGGCCTGTCAAAGCTACATAGTGAAACTCTGACTCAAGAAAAGCATAGAATGGTCTACAAGAGCTAGTTCCAGGACAGGAACTAAAAGCTGTGGAGAAAACCTGTCTAGAAAAATAAAAAAAAAGCATAGAAATCCTTGGGAGTTTTATATTTTCTGTATTAATTGCTCTTTGGGTGTCAAACAACCTGGTAATCCTGGAACAAATTCCACTTGGTTACGTGTATTCTGTTTAACAGGTTCCTGGGCTCAGTTTGAAGGTTATCGTGTTGAGGGCTATTTTTTTACGGTTATTAGTCTTTAGTCTTCATTTCCTGATATGTCATTGTCTGGTTTTGGTGTCAAAGCAGTATGAGCTTCTAATTTTTGTAGGAATGTGTGAAATTCTCTCTGAAGACCTGATAACACTTACCAATGCATCTTTCTTTGCAGCAACTTTTGAATGAATTTGATCTCTAACTCTTGAGTGCATTTAGATTTGTTTCTGTTCTCTCTTCCATCAGTTATGGCTCATGACTTTCTATTAATTTCTCCCTTTCATCTAAATTGTCAAATTTGTTGACATTTTGATTGTCTGAATTACACCCTTAGGTTTATGCTGATTTCTTCCCTTTCATCCTTGTTTTCAGTTGCTGAGCTTTCTCACTTTTTCCAGTGTTTTCATTTTTCTTGAACTTTGCCCCCCAAATCCTACCATTTTTGTCTCTATTGGGTTTTCTCAATTACTTTTCTATTCTCGATTTTGTCAGTTTGTACTCTTTTTCTATTCTTTATTTCATTAATGTTTAGTCTACATTACCCATTTCTTCTTGCTTTGTGTTTGGTTAACTCCTGTTGCTAGATTGTTTATTTGAGTTTTCATTTTTATCTTTACTAGTTTTAGTTTTTGCTGTAGCTCAAACCAAGGGCATCACACATTCCAGGTCAACTCTCTATTACTGAGTTATATCCTCACTTTCACTCGAATCTTTTTTTTTGTAAATTGCAACTAATTCTTTTATTTTAGTGTGTCCACGTGGGTGCACATGCGCTACGGCAGCAATGTGTGGAGGCCAGAGGACAACATACGGGAGCTGGTGGTTTCTGTCTACCATGTGTTTCTGGGAATCTAACACAGGGCATTAGATTTGGAGGTGGATACCTTTGCCCCCTGAGCCATCTCGCTAGTCCTGAATCTTGCTTTTTGTTGTGGTGGGTTTTATTTTACTTTTTATGTGCATAGTGTTTTGCCTGAATGTATGTCTGTGTGAGGATGTCAGATCACATGGAACTGGAGTTACAGACAGTTGTGAGCTGCCATGTAAGTGCTGGGAATTGAACCTGAGTCCTCTGGAAGAGCAGTCAGTGTTCTTACCCACTAAGCCATCTCTCCAGAACCTGTTGTTGTGTTTTTATTTTTGTTTTATTTTATTTTATTTGTTTTGTTTTCACACAGTCTCAACGTATATCCCTGGCTGTCCTGGAGCTTACTTGGTAGACCAGGCTAGCCTCAAACACATAGAAACCCACCTGCCTCTGCCTCCTGAGTTCTAGAATTAAAGGTAGGCATTGCCTCATCTGGCCCCTGAATCTTGTTTTTTAAAATTTGTTTATTTATTTTAGATGTACTTATTTTATATGTATAAGTGTTGTGCTTACATGTCTATGTGTTCACCTGGTGCCCACCAAGGTCAGAACAGGTGTCAGAGTCCCCAGAACTGGAGTTACAGGTGGTTGTGATTCACCACATGGGGTCTGGGAACTGAACCCAGGTCCTCTACAAGAACAGCCAGTACTCTTAACCACTGAGCCATCTCTCCAGCCCTGAATCTTGTTTTGTTTTGAATGTAAGTGTTTATACCTATAAAGTTGCCTGTGAATCTTCCTTTAGCCATAGCCCATAAATTTTAATAGGCTGTGTCTGCATTTCCATTCATCTGAAAGTATTTTACAATTTCCTTTGTGGCTTCTGCTTTTTCTCATTGTTTACTTAGGAATATGTTGTTTAATGTCTACATATTTGTGTCTTTTCCCATTTCCTTATGTTATTAATTTCTAACTTCATTCCCTTGCGATCAAAGAACACACTCCGCACAGTTTCAATCCTCTTAAATATATTTAAAGTACAGCTTATTTCAAGACTTAACATATGGTATATCTTGGAGAACACTCCATCTGTACTTCAAAAAAATGTGTATTTTGCTTTTCTGCAATAACTGCTAGTTTATTTATCGCACTATTTAAGGTTTCTATTTCATCTGGGTATAGTGGCACACACTTAGGATTCTAGCCCTTTGGAATCAGAGGCAGGAGTATTGTGAGCTCAAGGCCAGCCTGGTCTATATAGCTGCATAGTAAGACTGAAAACACTGGGGGCTAAGGACTGGAGAGATGTTCCAGCAGTTAAGAGCACTTGCTGTTTTTGCAGAGGTCCTGAGTTTGATTCCCAGCACCAGTATCAGGAGGTTTACAATCATCTGTATCTCCAGTTCCGGGGCATCTAACAATGTCTTCTAGCCTCTGAGGGCACCAGGCACATGTAACATGCTTGTATGCATGCAGGGAAAGTATTCATACATATAAAATAAATGCTTTTTTTGGTTTTTCAAGACAGGGTTTCTCTGTAGCTTTTGAGCTTGTCCTCGAACTTGCTCTGTAGACCAGGCTGGCCTCGAACTCACAGAGATCTGCCTCCTTCTGCCTCCCAAGAGTGCTGGGCTTAAAGGCCTGCACCACCACCACCTGGCTTAAATAAGTCTTTTTAAAAACACAACAAAGGTGTAGTTTAATGGTGAAGTGTCCCTTGCATGTTTAAGGCCTTGTATTTTACCCCTATCACTAAAAAAATAAGATTTTTATTTCCTTGACCCTTTTTCTAATTTGACACATCAATGAGAGTTACGTGCCAAAGTCTCTGACTCTTCAAGTTTTACATCTCCCCCATTGTCATTGTTAGTTTTTTTTTAAAAATCCATTTCACCTTTTAAAAAATTGTATTTAATTTTATGTGTATGTGACTGTATGTATGTATGTGCACTGAGTTCATGTAGAAGCCCTCTGAGGTCAGAAGAAACATTGACTCCCCTGGAACAAGGAGTACTAGGTGGGTTTGAGCTGCCGTGTGGGTGGTGGGAACTGAACCTGGGCCACCTGCAAGACAAGTGTTCGGAACTGCTGAGCCATCTCGGCAGCACACATTTCATCTTTTTTGCTTTGTTTTGCTTTTCAAGACAGGGTTTCTTCTCTGTGTAGCCTTGGCTGTCCTGGAACTTGCTCTGTAGGCCTCGAACTCAGAGAGCTGCCTTCCTGTGCCTCCTGGGTGCTGGGACTTTTAAAAAATGGCATCTGTCACCACCACCCAGCTTGTCTTTTGGTGGGGGGGGGTGGTTCAAGACAGGGTTTCTCTGTAGCTTTGGAGCCTGTCCCGGAACTAGCTCTTGTAGACCAGGCTGGTCTCGAACTCACAGAGATCCGCCTGCCTCTGCCTCCCAAGTGCTGGGATTAAAGGCGTGCGCCACCATCACCCGGCCTTGTCTTATTTTTTAATTAGCATATATTGGTTATACATATCAAAGTTGTCAATGCTTCATGTCTGTTAGTATTTACTTCATGTGTTTTGGTACCTTGTGGTGGACATACACATGTTTAAATTCAGTAGAGGTTTTTGGTGGATTGACTTTTTAAATTAACATGTTACTGGAATTAGCAGGGTCAGATCCTGGATCCTGGCAGCCCTAACAAGCCAGACTCAGCCACTCATCCTCAGTAAGTCTATTAAAGATACAAATTAATAGTGAAAAGCAATAAAAAAAGATTTATTCGATGTGGTCACACTGGGAAGAGAAACAAAGGGACCCAGTAATTCCTCAATTCCATGTCTGGGGACCTGAAATGAGGTTAATGGCGAGAGCCATGGGTTTGCACAACTAGGAATTCTTGCCTGGTCTAGTTTCATCCATCATAAGTCCATCATCGTCTTGGCTCTTTCTCTTCTGCAGGGTGGTCTGACAAGATTTCAGAACCGTGTGACAACTTTTACTGGAAGACAAGTTCCTCCTCTACCTGGCACCAGGCTTCCAACCCTTCCCTTCTCTCAGCCTAAGACTCCTAAGGGAACTCCAATTTCTTGAGGTCCATTGTTTCAATAGTCTGATAGCCAAGGGAGGGACATAAGTGTCTCTTTAGAACATCCTTCTTCCTGCCAGCCTGGTTAAAAATACACAATATTCTCGGCTTTTGATGTTGCTGTTGTTTGAGATGGGGGGATGTTTTCTTTTGTTGCTCATGCTAGCCCTAAATACCTGTACTTAGGAGCAGTCCTGCCTTAGCCTCCATAGATGTGACCACAGGCACCAGACCCTGTGCTTCCCATGGCGTCTTATCCATCTGATGTCAGCATCTCTACGGCAGCACCATTCTCCTGCCACTACAGTTTTTTCCTGGCTGCCGGGTACAGGAAGCACCTTTTTCCGTCCATACTTATGTGAATACGTTTCTGGCCCTGTTCTGCTTTGTTGATCTATTTGCCTTTCTGTGCACAAATCCCACACCATATTTCGAAATGGTTATCCACACTGTTCTTAATTATATGTGGGAATTCTTTCTGTATTTCAGATACAAGCAGCCTCTTTGTCAGCTACGCAGTGACAGTATAGTTTCTCACTTTCTGGGCTGTTTTGCATTCTCTCCATAGACTCTTTTAATAAATGGAATTTTTTCATTTTAATGGAGTTTCATTCATCAGCTTTGTCCGATGCCTCTTTTTTTTTTTAAACAAAGTCCCTTTGCCTATGTTGCCCACAAAGGTGGCCACCATCAACTTGACATCACCACCACTCTCAGAGCTTTCGTGAAGCTGAAGACAATAAAAAAGACCAAGAGACTCATCCCCCACCAGTTAGATGGATATGTCAAAATGAAGTGCAATTCATGAAAACCCCAAAGCACTGACAATCAAGATACATTAATGACTCAAAGGCCAGATCCTGATGTCAAACACCAGTTCCTGGAGCCCCAAGAATGCAGAGCAGTGACTTTTGGGAGCTCCCAGTTCCTCGTGTCAAGGAGCTGGAAACTGCTGCTGTACAGCAGATCTTACTGTGCTGCGTTTGCTCATGTTTCCTCCAACAACTACAAAGCCATCATGGAACTGAGCAGGTGAGTCTGCCACAAGAGTAACCCATCCCAGTGCCAGGTTGTGCAGTCTAGGAAAAGTAGACAGCTCAAGTGTGTGTTTTATTTGTTCTTAGATGAAACCACAAAAGTTGCTATCTGGAGAATGAAAGAATGTATCCCTTTCGCCAAGGCCATGAAGATATTCTCTTTGGTTTTATTTATTTATTTATTTATTCTAATTTTAGATCCACAATACATTTGAAACTGATATTTGTGTGTGATGTGAGGTAAGGGATAAATATCCACTTATTTAGAATTGTAAGAGTATCATCTATTGAATTTATTTCCCCACATTTTCTTTCATCAACACCTTTGTTATAAACCAAATGCCAATGTGTGCTCACGCGTGTACGTGTTCAAGTGTGTGTCCTTCACCCGAGTTCTTAATCTGTTAATCTTTCTGTGGAACCTGGTTTAATTGCTCCAGATTTATAATTGCCCTCAATGTATTACAATGGGATCTCTTCAATATTATTTTGTGATGTCACACAGATTTGAATGATTGAAGAGAGGACTTGGAGTTAACAGTTTGAGGATGGCTGAGGCCCTGGGTTGGGAGGGGCATTTTCTCTCCCCCTTCTGTGCCCAAGTCTCCAAATAAACAAGAACCAGCTGTTAGGGAGCAGGCTGGATAGTGACCAGGGGACAGAGGAAGGAGGCAGAGGCAGAGCTACAATGAAGATAAAATTGTGTGGCCAGTTCCCAAAACGCTGGCTGAATGAGTTTGCTTTCCCCTCCGGGCTTGGATAAATTATAGAGATAAGCCATTCTTGCCTGGAGGTGAGGCTCAGGGGAGCAGCCGTTCTTTCTCTTTGTTCCAGAGCATTTGCTTCCAACCCAGCTTTCTATCACCTTAGGGGAAAAGGGAATAGTTGCTTTTCTGAATTACAATCAGGTCCAGGGCATCAAATTCTGGATCTCCCTGTGCTATTATGGGACTCCTTTTAAATTTAAATTTAATTTTTAACATCTATTGTGTGTGTGTGTGTGTGTGTGTGTGTGTGTTTGTAGGGGGTGGTACATGCCACAGCAAATGTCTGGGTTGTTTCTTTCCTTTGGTCATGTAAGTTCCAGGGTTTGAACTCAAGTCATCAGGCTTAACTGCAAGCACTCTTCCCAGCCCAGCCATCTTGCTGGCTCTATCATGGCATTCTTTATGTCTTCTCTGAATGCCTGAAATAAAGGTAGGTATCTTTCGACAGCTACTTCAGGGGGCGCTGCCTGACCTAGTGACTCATTATCAGCCACAACTTAAGTCGCCCACGACCATTGTCTTCACATCTTTAGGGCTGCCATATTGGTTTGTGCTGTACCATTATACGGTGCTGGTAACCATCTCCTGGCTCTTGAGAGCCGCAGTCCAGATCAGCGCCTTCTGGTTCATAACCATAGCTCTTGTCTACCTCTCCATGTCTTCTCAGGCAGCTGCTTTCACGTGTAGTTTACAAAGCAGGTCAGCTCCAGACGGGTCCATTCTTCAGAGTGTGATGAAACAACCAGGAGCTTGGTGGAGCAGACACCTCCATGTGCTGTTTGGCACATCAAAGTTCTGGTTAAGAGCTTCTATATAGTGGCTTGCGCCTTGGGGGTAGCCCCTTTCTGAGAGTATTGGCCACCACTGTTCTTCTCCAAAGCAAAGTGGGAGTTTAGGTAGACCACCAGTTCTTGCTCCTTCCGTTTTTTCCTGCCTGATGTCATTTCTTTAGATTCATTTATTTTTATTTAATGCATACAAGTGTTTTGCCTGCATGAGCATCATGTGCATGCAATGTCTACAGAGGCCAGAACAAGGTTCAGTTCCCTGGAACTGGAGTTACAAGGTGGTTGCGAGTGTTAGCAATTTAACCTGCATCCTCTGGAAGAGCACTTAGTGCTCTTAACCTCTGATCCATTTCTTCAGCTCCCTGTGGCCATTTCTTGAGAAAGTCTGGGGTTCAGAGCCAGAGACTTGTGGCAGAAGTAGATGGCATCCTTGTACTTTGCTTCTTTGTTTTAGGAACTGCCAATCAGAGCATGAGCCTCAGCAATCTAGCCATGGTCTTCTCTGCACAAGGACTTTCTCATACAGCACTAGGCATTTACTATATAGTCATCTTCCTTAAAATACGGCACTGCTTCATTGGTGATGCAAGCCATCCTGGTTGAGTCTACTTCTCAACTCTGTTCTAATGTCTCAAGGCAGTGAGTGGCCTTGGGAGTAATTCAGTTAGTAGAGTGCTTGGCTACCAAGTCTTCCATCAGGTAGGCATCAGTTCCTGAATCTCTTTCAATGCCTGCTTCTTGTTCTCTGGTGGAACATCATCTCTTAGCTCTAAGTTGGTCTCCTTTCTTGGGGAGGAGGATCAAGCAGCAGTGGTACCACAGCTTCTTCTCATCTGTACTGTCCAAATCAACCTGGAGGAAGTAACCCAGAATGCAGGGTCCATGCCTAGGTTCAATAGCCTGTTTTGTTTTGCTTTGTTTCTTTATTGAGTCTTTGAGAGTTTCATATAATGCACCCAAATCCCCCTCTCTTCCCAGTTCCTCCATATCCTCCTTCATCCCTGCAGCATCACCCCACAAAAGAAACACCGCCCCCACAAATCAATTAAAAACACACTCAAAACGCTACGTCAATCCTCTATCTTTCCAACACCTCTTCATTCATCCAAGTGGCATCCGGAACTGCGGTGTGTCATGCAGTTTATATATATCCTTTTGTCCAATCAGCCCCACCTGCAAAATGTTCATTGCAATGAGTCACTGGTTTGGTCCCTGACCCCTCGCGAAAACTCCTCTTAGATATCCTGCTGTTGCTGAGTCATGGAGAGCCGGCACTTCTCAGTTTGCAGGACCAGTTTCGTCACACACTCCAGTAGGTCATGGATGGGTAGATGTTAGGGTGGGCCAACCCAAGACCCAGGATGTGGGTTTGGGTGGTAGCTGAGCATTCTGGTCACTGCGACCCCTCCCCCCAAGGTAAGTGTCAGAGCCAGTTCTCCCAAGCCCGTGATGAGGGATGGCCTGTTTCAAGTACCTCTGTCATTTCCAGGTAGGCAGGATTACCAAGAAGCATCCTGATCCCAGGGGTCACTTTCTACTGAATCACATAAATACTGAGTCACATAAATCACGCATGTAGAAAGGGCTCAAGAATTTTCCCGCTGTCAACAGGGCTTCATACTCTAAAGAGCCTCGTTAGCCTGAGGCTCGTATCATGCTTATATGTTCTCCTCATGGGTTCACTCGGCTTCTACCCAGTACATTAAGGACTCAAGAGTTGGCCTGCTTGTGGTGCTGTTTATGTTTAATCCCAGCACTGGGGAGGCAGATGGAGGCAGATCACTGGGTCACTGTGAATTCAAGACAAACCTGGTCTATATAGCAAGTTTCAGGGCAGTAAGGGCTACATAATGAGACCCCCCCAAGTCAAAGAAAAGAGGAGGAAGAGGGAGAAGAATAGTAAAATTCGATATAATAGTACAGCTGTAATTGTAGTATGCCTAGAGCAAGATGGGAGTCTGAGATAGGAGGCTCCCTAGAGGCTTGCAGGGCGGGAGCAAGATGGGAGTCTGAGATAGGAGATGCTCTAGAGACTTGCAGGACTAGAACAAGATATGAGTCAGAGATAGGAGACTCCAGAAGCTTGCAAGTCAATTACCCTGACTCGCACAGCTGCACACAAGAGTCCTGGTCTCAAACAAGGTGGAAGGCGAGGGAAACACCTCACCTTTGTCCTTTGATCGCCAAGTGTGCACCATGGCATGCATGACCACAAGCATGCACGCTCACAACATTTGCACACGTATCATAGGAAAAGATGGAAAGAACTCAGGAGTTGCTGCTTCTGGCAAGTAGCACTTGCCCCAGCAGACTTCTGCTCACCAGTTTTGCTGATGCCCCCATACTGCTTCCACTAGTCCTGTTTCTTGGCATCGACTGCAGGGTGATTGCTGCATGGCATGTGGTTCTGGGAACCCAGTTCAATTGCCTCAGAGTAGCACTGTAATGCATGGTCACTGTCATTGGCAACCAGGACTTTTTTAGCCTTTAGCTCATCCACTTGCTCCATAGCCTTGCCCAGAGTCCCACTGAATCAAATCCACTTGCCAATATTGTTCTTTTTTGACATCATGTTGGTTACTCTTGGCACTTTTCATTTTCATATTAATAATAGAATCAATGTGCCAATTTTTTTATAAATTGGCATATATTAACTGTATATATAAAATAATGAGATTCATTATGGCTGCTTCATAGTTTCATATATAAATATACATACTTGGATCATGTTCTCACTTATCTCCCCCTCCCTGATTTCCTTCTACATTCCAAATAATCCCTTTTCTGCTGTCATGTCTTTTTTTTTCTTATTTGAGATGCCACATGAGAATAAACATATGATTTAATGTCCTTTTGGAGTCTATTAAACTTAATTTAACATTGTAATCTCTAGTTTATCCACTTTCCTGCAAATGACATGTTGTTATTAATAGTTGAGTAAGTCTCCATCATGTACAGACATCACATTTTCTTTATCTACTCATTTGTTGAGGGACACCAACGCTAAAGATGTTGAATAATTTTTTCATATTCTTATTGCCCATTTGTACTTTTGAGAATTGTCTGTTGAGTTTATTTGTCCATTTATTGATTGGATTACATGCTCTTGAGGCTAATTTTAAAAACTATTTTATTTATTTATTATGTAGGTGTGTATGCACATGCGTGGGGACTAAGTCTGCACCTGTGCACATGCAGAGGGCAGAATACAGGTGTCCTCCTCTATCCCTCACCACCAGTTCCTTTGTTCCTTTGGAACAAGGTCTCCCTCTGCATCTGGGCTTGGCTTTTCTAAACTAGGCTGGAAGTCAGCAAGCCCTAGAGGTCCTTCTGTCTTCTAGTTTCACAGGCTTTGTGGCTACAGGTGGGTGTCAGATGTACGGCTTGTTACATGGGTGTGGAATTCAAACCCTGGTCCTCATGATTACACAGAAAGTGCTCTTACTTATTGAGCCATCTCTCCAATCCTGCCTAATTTTTTTTAACTTATTTACATATTCAGTGAATACCTAACAAAAATTCTCTCCTATGTAAATTGTTTCGTTAACAGTCATTTATGTTTTGTGGGGCAGTGGGATGCATACACCACAGCGGCAAGCATGTGAAGGTCAGGAATTAATTCTGGCCTTCTACTGTGTGAGCTTTGGGTTTGAACTGGGTCCTTGGGCTTGGTAGCAAGTTCTTTTACCCAATGAGTTATCTCAGCGGCCCAGAGAAGATGCTTTTTCATTTGCTGCAACCCCATTTGCCAGTTCTTACCATTATTTCTTGAGCTAGCAGTGTCCCATCCGGGAAGTCATCTTTTGCTTTTAATTGTGACAGTCTCACGTAGCCCAGGGTTGCTTCCTTTTTTTTAAGATTTGTTTGTTTATTATGTAAACAGGCCTGCATGTATGCCTGCAGGCCAGAAGAGGACACCACATCTCATTACAGATGGTTGTGAGCCACCTTGTGGTTACTGGGAATTGAACTCAGGACCTCTAGAAGAACAGTCAGTGTTCTTAACCCCTGAGACATCTTTCCAGTCCCCCCTCCCCCCATGGTTGCTTTAAACTCACTATCTAGCAAAGGTTGGCCTTAAATTTCTGATTCTTTCCCCTCAACCTCCATAGTTCTGACAGTACATTTGTGCACCAGTATGCCAACTTTATGTGGTTCTAGAAAAGGGACTCAGGGTTTTACACATATTTGGCCAGCACTCTATCAACTGAGCTCCTCTTGCATCAGCAACTTGACATGTCTGTCTTGTGTTTTCCACTAGGAGATCCAAGGCTTTGGACCTTACTTTGGCTCTGTGGTATAACTTAAAACCAGAATTTGATGTTTCCCTGGTTCATTGAGTCTTCTACCATTAGGAAATATTCCTCTGTGTCTCCAGCAATGCTTTTATAGCGTGACGGTTTCATCAACTTTTTCAGGCTTTAGTGTATACTGAAGGTACCCCTCTCCAGTCTTTGTCTTTCAACATTGTATTAAGATAGATCTTTTGTATGCTGTGTGGAGTAGTTGGGTTTTATTTTTATCCTGACAATTTGGATTGTTTGATTGGCATGTTTAATATATTTACATTAAAAATGGTCTTAGTGAGGTAGAATTTAGCTATCACAGGATTCATAGGAAGTGTACAGTTCAACATCTTTCCCTGCACTCTGAGAGCTTCAAGTGCATCAGCAGGATAAATTGCAGAAATTTTCATTATCAGTCTATTCACATTGAATTAAATGAACAGCACTTAGGCTTGCTTCTCAATGGAAGGCTTTTGTCATTTCAAAAAGATCTTAAATTGCTCTTCTGATTCAGGACCTTGGATTAACCCAATCTTATTTATCAGCCTGCTGCACGGTTCCTTTTTCAAAAACATAGACCTATCTAAAAATCATTAGGACCGTCTTGTTTTTGAGTGTTCAATATTTTCCTCCATGTTTAATTTAAATCCTTGACCTCCACAGGCTCATAGATTTCAATGCTTCTTCATCAGGGAGCAGTACTATTTGAAAGGATTGCGAAGTGACCTTGTTGGAGGAGTGTGTCACTGGACGTGGGCTTTGAGGCTCCAAACTCCAGGCTAAACCCAGAGTCTCTCTCTTTCTTTGCCTGTGGACCAGGATGGAGCTCCCAACTACTTGTCCAGTGCCAGTGCTGTGTGTACTGCCATGCTCCCTGCCACGATGATAATGGGCTAAGACTCTATAACTGTAAGCATGCCCACAATTAAATGCTTTCTTTTATAAGAGTTGCCTTGGTCGTGGTGTCTCCTCACAGCAATAGAACAAACACTAAGATACTTTCTAAATCAACAAGATTGACACACACATGAACTCACAGAGACTGAGGCAGCGTGTACAGAGCCTGCACTGGTCTGTACCAGATAGGGACTTAGAACTAAAAAGAAGAGTAGACATGTCTTCATCCCTAACCCAGAAGCTATTTCCCATTGATAACCGCTTGCAAATCAAAATTCAGTTTCCTCTGAGGGAGGCTCACAGAGGAAATAAACTGCTCTGAAGGAAAGGCTGCATGCCCACTGGTAGACGGGCTATAGTCAAGATACATCATGTGAGAATAAAATCTTTCTTCAATAAAAGAAAAACCTTCTTCAACCTTCTCCAAAGACCTTGGACCTTCCCCAAAGCAATGTGCCTTACCCTCTCTGAGGAATGGATGGGGGAGGAGATGGAGGGAGTGGGAGGAAGGAAAGGAGAGGTAACTAGGATTGGTATGTAAAAATAAAAAAAAATAGTTTTCTTTTAAAAAAATTAAAAAAGGCAAAAAACACCAATTTTGTGTTTGTGCACATGGGAGCCCGGAGATCGGCATTGGATGCCCGCTTCAGTCACTCTTGACCTCGTTTTTGTTACATTTCTTTGTGTGCATGTGTGCATTCATGAGTGCCTGGGGGGGGGGGGACAGGAAGAGAACAGCTGTCAGGAGTCGCTTGTCTCTTCCCACCATGTGGGTCCTGGAGATCAAACTCAGGTCGACAGACTTGGCAGTAATTGCCTTAACCCGCTAAGCTACCTCACCAACCTTTCACCTTAGTTTTTGAGACGGGTCTCTCACCAAACTGAGTGTTTGCTGACACAGTGTTGCTAGTGTGCTGCCCAGCAAAACCCAGAGCCCAAGGGTTCTCCTGCCTCTGCTTCCCCAGGGCTGGGGTTACAAGTGAACACCTCTGTGTTCAGCTTTTGTTGTTTTCTGAGACAGGGTTTCTCTGTGTAACAGCCCTGGCTGTCCTGGAACTCGCTCTATAGACCAGGCTGGCCTCAAACTCACCGAGTTCCTGCCTCTGCCGTCCAAGCACAAGGATTAAAGGCGTGTGCCACCATTGCCCGGCCATGTGCTCAACTTTTAGGTGGGTGCTGGGGGTCTAGACTTAGGTCTTTCTACTTATATGTCAAGTATTTTACTGACTTAGACATTCTTCTAGTCTGCCTTTAAAAACTGCTGTGAGACAAGAATTCAGAGACGCCGGGCTACACTGAACCTACTATGTAGCTGAGGATGAATTGAACTGGGCTTCCCACTTGTAGCTCTTGAATGCTGGAATTGCAGATGTGTGGTTTTTGCACCTGACTGGAAGCTATTGGGAGGCTGTGTATGGATGAAGGCAGGAGTGGCGGGTTAGAAATCTCTGTCCTTTCCTTTCAATTTTGCTGTGAACCCTAAAATTGGTCTTCAATTCTTTTTATAAAAAGCTAAACAAACACAAAGAGGACACTGACTGCGTTTTCTAGAACATTTCTATCATAATAGATATTGCGGCAAAAGCAATTTTCCCGTAATTGCCACACCAACCCTCTGAAGTGGATACATTGCACTGATGAGAAGCATCCCTGCACTTTAGAGAGGGGAACTAATTTGCCCAAGGTTGCCCAGCTCGCTAGAGGCAGAATCATGCTATTTCCACCATGCCCTAATGCCTCCCCCCTAAGTATAGACCTCAACCCGGAGAGCCCGCTCCTCACGTGGAAGGCCGCAGCACTGAGACCAGCTGTGTTGACAGCAAATGGGAACCGTAATGAAATGACTGGAGGCATCGCCAGAAATATGTCCTCAATTTTAACCTTAATAGACTGTAAAGGGTTTTGAGGTAGGAAACAGGTGCTTGTTTTAAGACCTAGCCCGGTGCAGCTTTTGAAGCTAATTCGTTTTTTCCCCCTCTAGTTACTCTTATAATGATTGCCTTTAAGTAAGGAATGGTAGTGTTTGCCTGTAATTGTGGGACTTGGGAGATGGAGGCAGGAGGATTTCAAAGTTAAGGCCAGCCTGAGTTACACAGAGATTCTCTGAGTCAAATTTTTAAAAAAGAAAAAAGTCTTTATGTGTGTGTACACGCGTGCATGCTCTCTCTCTTGCATACATACACGTGTGCATGTGCTCACCCATGTAAGCATGTGTAAGCATGTGCTCTCCCATGTAAGCATGTGTAGGGGCCAGAGGCTGAGTCAATGACCAGTGTGTTCTTGCCTCTGTTGCTCTCCACCTGGTATTTTTGAGATAGTCTCCCTCAGAAGCTGGAGATCACTGCTGTTTTGTTAGCTGGATGGGTTGGCCAATGAACCCCTGAGATCTGCCTGTCTTCATCCCCCAGGGCCCGGGTAACAAACAGATAGGCACAACCACACCCAGATTTTATGTGGGTGCTGAAAATCTGAATTTAGTTCCTCAAACTGTGCAGCAAGCATTTTATCTACTGAGATGCCTGTCCAGGCCAAGATTTCTTCAAAAATATATATATATTTTTTTTTTCAGAATTTCATACGTGAGTAGTGTATTCGACCATTTCCACCCCTTTCCCTCCTCTGGCTCCTTCTGGGTCCTTCCACACCTCTCAAATTTATGACTTCTTCTTTAATTATTATTATGTTTCATTTATACATCTAGATTCATGTGTGTGCACGCACATGCTTGTGTGCATGTCTGTGTGTGTGTCTGTGTGTGAAGGTCTGTTGTGTGTGTGTATGCTCAGGGCTGACTATGTGGGGTTGGATAACTGACTCTTCTCTCAGCAACCACTGATTGCCTGTTGCTCTGCATTTAGGAACGGGACCTTGGGAACTTGTGAGACACCCTCCTCTCATCAGCATTGTGTAATTACACGGACTTTCCTTTCATTGACAGCTGACATTCTGACTGGGGTGAGATGGAATTACAATGTAGGTTTTATTTGTATTTCTTTCTTTGATGGCTATGGGTCAGAACATGGTCCAAGAATGGAGTCATATAAGGAGAATTCTGAGTGCTTGTGAGAAAACTCCAAGACACCAATGCAAGGGTCTTGTGACCTCAGTTTCTTCAAAAACACAGAACTGTTCTTGGAATATGCTTTTCTGTCACTCCCAGAAGTAGCAGATAGGAGTGAGTTTCCTTCAGATTATTTGTTAGAACTGGTTATTAGGTTTTTGTTTATCTGTCTCTATGGGAAAACATGCTTTGGCCTCGTGCAACTTGACCTTTGCATGTGACTTGTCCTGACTGTACACATTATTCATATGACTCCTCTTAACCCTCAGAGGATAAATTGTCTAATGCTCTAAATAAAGTTGGCTATTGCATGAGACTTTGGTCCACCTCATTTATTGGTTCCATTCTCCCAAGTTCCACCTCCTCTAGAGCAAGAAATTTGAAGATATTTCCATTTATTAGCCATTTCTACTTCTTGTTTGAGAACTGTATTCTCATTTCATTAGACCATTGGTTGATTGAGTTGTTTGACTGCTTTAGTCTTAAAAATATTTTCATGTTTCCTTTATGTATATGGATATTTTGCAGGCATGTATGTCTGTGTATTTCTTGTGTGCCTCAGGTCCAAGGACATCAGAAGAGAGTGTCAGATCCCCTGGAACTGAAACAGGAGTTATAGATGGTTGTGAGTCACTATGAACCAATCCCCCCCAGCCCTGCAATTTAGTTTTTTGAGTTCTTTGCATATTAGGTATGACTCCTCTGTCAGATGTATAGTCTGCAAAGATTTCCTCCCATTCTGTTTACAATCTCTTCACTTGGTTAATTGTTTGTTTTGTTATGCTTAAGATTTTTAAACTCAGAGGATTACATTACTTGAAGACAGTTGCATTAAGGGAATCAAGTCAGCTTCAGAAAGACAAATGTGCCGTGTTTTCTCTCATTTATGTCCTAGATTGTATGATGCACAAAATCATCTATGTTCAGATGAACAGAAAGTACAAATAAAACGTCTAAGGGAACAAAGAGCTCCAGTGGAGAGAGGATGGTAGGAAAAGAAGCCAGAGTAGCAGAGTGTGTAATGAGAGTAGAAAATGCTGAAAGCACATGATATGTTTGCATGCAAATTATTTTACATAACAATGTAATAAAATTTAAAAGGAAAAGGAGGGGTTCAGACTTTGAGAACGCTTCTACACTAGAAAGGTGGAATGGGTGAGTCTGATCAGGACTGGAAGGTTCGGATTCAGTTTGGATCCCTCTTGTTACAGAGCAGTGCTCTCCTCAGGGGGCTGTAAGGCTTCCTGAAGTTCTCCCTCTATCTAGTCCTCACGGTCTTTGAGGCCCTGGTAGTAGCCATAAAACTGCTACGATTTTCAGTTTTATCTGTTAGATTCTCGTGTGGCTGTGGGACAATGGTCTTGTGCTCTGTAAAGATTTGTCACTTGTATTGGTTTAATAAAATGCTGATTAACCAGTAGCCAGTCAGGAAGTATACGTGGGGCAACCAGAACAGGAGAATTCTGGGAAGAGGAAAGGTTCAGTCTGCAGTCATCACCCAGATGCAGAGGAAGCCAGATGAGAATGCCTCACAAAATGGCTAACACAGACAAGAATTATGGGCTAATGTAAGATGTAAGAGTTAGTTAATGAGAGAACCTGAGCTAATAGGCCAACCAGTTTATAATTAATGTAGGCCTCTTTTTTTGGGGGGGGGGCTGAATGACTGTGGGACTGGGTGGGACAGAAATCTCTGTCAACACTCTTGTAGCATCATCTACGTCTTTCTGTCTCCATCTAACTTATTCTCCATTCTGCTTGCAGACTAACTAGAAAACGAAACATGTGCCCCATCACCCTGCCCTCCTGCTTGAAGTTAATCGCCCACTTCCTGACAGCATTGGGAGGAGCTGTGGTCACCTTATGCATAGGTGTCCAACCTTCTGACATTGCAACAGTAGGCCATCATCTACATAGTTTGCACTGCAGAACAGCACCACCAAGCTAAACAATAAACATGGCAGCCAGGTGGTATGGTGGCACAGGCCTCTAATCCCTGCACTCGGGAATCAGAGGCAGGCAGATCTCTGAGTTTGAGGCCAACCTGGTCTATATGAGTTCCAGGTTAACCAGAGCTGTTACACAGAGAAACCCTATCTAAAAAAGATTACAAAGAAATCTCTAAGTATATTAGGTAAGTTTACGATCTTGTGTTAGGCTATATTCAGCCCTTTCCTGGGCTGCATGGGCCCATGGGCGACTAGTGGGATCTATCTAAAAGGTCCTGTGTGTCTGAGACCCAGATTAGTGTTCCCCTTCCAACAACAGCATGCCTCTTCTTTCAGCCTACAGCCCAGCATGCCCAAACACATAAAACTAAGTCAATCCAAAAAAAGCAAAAAAATAATGGATGTAAGCTACATGTTTTTGATTTCTGTATGGAAAATGGAACTGGCTTCACTAACTGTTATTACAGATATTTCAGCACTAGTTAGACAACAATTCAGTGAGCACATCACAAGGAGCATTGTAGGCAAAGATGGATGCATCCCGAAGACCCTTAAGATCAGTCAGTTCTTTTTATTTGTTTTGTTTTGTTTTTTGAGACAGGGTTTCTCTGCAGCTTTGGAGCCTGTCCTGGAACTAGCTCTTGTAGACCAGGCTGGTCTCGAACTCACAGAGATCCGCCTGCCTCTGTCTCCCAAGTGCTGGGATTAAAGGCGTGCGCCACCACCGCCCGGCTAAGATCAGTCAGTTCTTACAGCGGTGAACAGTCACTCAGCGTCCATAGGCAATGCTTTGCTGTGTCCTACGAGAGACAGCCCCCACATTTCTTCATCAAATAGTACTTGGAATTGAATAGAATGAAGTCAAATGTAGGTAACTTTCTTTGTATCTCAGCTATTTACAAGTAACTACATCATTTCAATCCACCCACCACTACTCTACCTCCTCTACTCGTGTATGTAATTTCAGAGCAAAACGATGGTTTCAACTTCTTGTGCTACAGAGGCTGAGGGAAGTCTGAAGAGTGATTGCAGAAACATTCACAATGTTCCTGAGTTCTTTTTAAAACCAGAGTAATTTTGGAGGGAAAATATTGTCTCAAAATGTTCATATCTATCTATCTATCTATCTATCTATCTATCTATCTATCTATCTATCTATCTATCTATTCATTTATTTTTATTTTTTGGTTTCTGAGACCGGGTTTCTCTGCGTAGCCCTGGTTGTTCTGAAACTTTACTCTGGCCTCAAACTCACAGAGATTCATCTGGCTCTGCTTCCTAAGTGCTGGAATTAAAGGCCTGTGTCACTTTCACGTGGTTAAAATTTCCATCTTAAATTCAGGAGTGGTTCGTGAGAATAAAAGCCAAGTTTGGTTGGTCTTTTTGTTTGTTTGTTTGTTTTTCAAGACAGGGTTTTTTCTGTAGATTTGGATCCTGTCCTGGAACTCACTCTGTGCACCAGGCTGGTCTTGAACTCACAGAGATCCACCTGCCTCTGCCTCCTGAGTGCTGGGATTAAAGTCATGTGACACCGAGTCTTCTTCAAGAGTTCAAAATGATGAAGAGAGCTTTTGAGTTTCGTAGATTTTTATAGACTGTGGCTTAGGAGTTCATAAGCTGTGACTGCTACATGGAGAAAACTTGGGCAGGGATATCGACTTACTAAATGACCCAAAGACTGCTTTTTGTCATTTGAAATACAGTGAGAAGCACAATGAACCAAAACACATGGTTTCACAGAAAAATGTATGGTGCTTTATTTTCATTCCTCCTAGAAAGAGTAATGCTCCAAAGGAAAAAAAATCTGTAAATATAACAAATAAATGAATCGATGATGACTTGACTCCATCTTTCTGATGGGGTGCTAAGCTCATGTCCACAAAACCAATATATAGCACGACAACGTTATTTTATAAATTCTTTGAGAATTTCATACTGTGTAATTTGATCATATTCATACTCTACTCCTCTCTCCAATTCATCCTAGATCCACTTCCCATCTTCCCACACCATTTGTGACTGAGCTTTCCACTGACGCTTATTCTTGAAATTTGAACAGTTATGAAATTTTTACATGAACCACTGATCTGCACAAAGAAACTTCACTGTTGAGGTCTTAGCCCAAATGGTGTGGGATATCTGTTTACACTGAAAAGATGTGTCCTTGTCTAAGGCGCCTGTTGATTGGCTTAATAAAGAGCTAAATGTCCAATGTATAGGCAGGAGAGAAGAGGTAGACTTCTGGACAGAGAGAGAGAGAAACTGGAGGAGGAGTCTAGGCACATGGTTTGTCAGCAAGCCCAGAGAGGAAACAGGAAGTGTGGAATGGAAGAAAGGTAATGTCACGTTGCAGACTATAGATTAATATAAATAGGTTAATTTAAGTTATAAGAGAAAGTTGAGTGTAACATGAATGCTGGCTTGTTTGTGTTTCTGTCCTGCCCGGTACCCCACAGCCAGCAAGCCCCAAAGAAAATCGCACATAGGTCTCCATAAATTATAAGCTGCTTGGCCCATTAGCTCTAGCCTCTCACTGGCTAACTCTCACATCTTGATTAATCCATTTTTCTGATCTATGTTAGCCATGTGGCTCAGTACCTTTTTTCAGTGGAGCAGATCACATCCTGTTGCTTTGGTGGTCTGGGCAGGAGTGGGAAGAATCAACTTCTTCCTTCCCAGAATTTTCCTGTTCTCCTTACATTATTTCTACTTTTTGTCTGTTTTTTTCACCTATATTTCCTGCCTGGCCAATCAGCATTTATTTAAAACATGATTGACAGAATGTAGACAATTCTCCCGCACCAGTTGAGAACAAACCTAAGCTAAGGCCGACCTTTCATAATTAATAATAAGTATCCATGTTGTTATTTTTGAGCTGGTGCCCCATAGAAAAAAATCAGATATACCCAAACACCCAAGTATTCTGTGGGCACAGAGATGAGAATTTAGAGGATTTGTGTCCATTTAGCAGACTCAGTAATAGATTCACCTGGGTCCTTTGAGGTTCCCAACTATAAGTTCTGGGGCAGATTTACAATACCAGGCATGTGCTTTCTTGTAAACAGAAGTTTCTGTTCTGCCAAGTCCCACATTTTTTCACTCCCAAATAAACACACAAAGGTTTATATTAATTATAAACTGTTAGGCATGTTTCTCAGGCTTATTTCTAACTAGCTCTTATGACTTAAGTTCACCCATAATTCTTGTCTTTGTTTAGCCATGTGGCTTGGTGCCTTTTCTCAGTGAGGCATTCTCATCTTGCTTCCTCTGCAACAGGCTGGTGACTCACTCTCTGCCTTTCCTCTTCCCAGAATTCTCCTAGCCTGGTGGCCCCACCTATACTTCTGACCTGGCTACTGGACAGTCAGTGTTTTATTAAACTAATACTATTGACAAATCTTTACAGTGTACAAGAGCATTAGCCCACAGCACTTCCTGTTGTAGAGTTAGCCTTAAATCCAATCAGAAAGCTGTTGGTTACCCCATAACATTCACACCACTGCTGCATCAATGGGCATCAATGCCACACTGGTCACAATTGGAGTTCACAAGTTTCCCAGCCAGGTAAAACTATTGATGACTTTTCTCCTCCAGCAGCTGACACAGCACCTTCCAGTACCATGAAAGCTAGCCATCATGCAGGAAGCTTCCTGGTCAGCACCAACGTGGCTTTTCCATGTTTCTGTGACCAGCGTGGGTGGTGTCTTCCACAATAGGGCTGTATTATCAAGGTCTGGCAAAGAGCAATGACAATACCCTGTATTGTCTGGGGATCTCTAGGACACTCTGCATCAAGAATTTGAAGAAAGGTAGCCCACATCTGGCACTGGGTTTTTCTTATCTGGCAGCCTATGGATTCTAGGAGGAACATCATCCCCAATGTAGGATAACTCTAATTAAACTCACTTGTATGAATATGAATGATACCTACTATATATATATGAATATATGTGTAAGTATGAAGCTTATAAAATAGCAGTTTCCATGTGACTTTTTCAGATATCTTTAGCATTAGCTTTACATTCCACACCCCTCCTCCACACTACTCTCCCATCCCTTTCCCCCACTTAAACCTCATTTCACATCATTCCTCTTTTAGATGAGATATTTAAACCATATTCACAAAACCAGTATATAATATGGAAATGTATTCATTTGTTTAATTATTTTATTTATTATTCTTTTTTGGGTTTTTTTTCGAGACAGGGTTTCTCTGTGGTTTTGTTTATTATTCTTTTTTAGGGGTTCTCAAGAAGGGGTTTCTCTGTTTAACATCCCTGGCTGTCCTAGAACTCACTGTATAGACCAAAATGGCCTTGAAGAGATCCACCTGCCTCTGCCTCCTGAGTGCTAGGATTAAAGGCGTGTGCCACCACCGCCCAGCTATTTATTATTCGTGTTCATATGCATGCAATTGTGTTTGAGTTCAGGCACACTCATCCATGATACATGTGGTGGTCAGAGGACAACTTTGCAGCATTGATTCTCTCCTCTCCTCTTTTCATGGGTTCCCAGGGTTGAACTCAGGTTGCCAAGCTCGCATGGCAAGCAGTTTACCTGCTGAGCCATTTCCCTGGCCCTGTAACAAGGCAATTTAAATGCTTCTATGACATAGATTAGTTTCACGGATATATAAAAGAGATTCAGAGAGCTGGAGAGATGGTTCAGTGGTTAAAAGTGATTACTGATGTTGCAGAGGACCAGAGTTCAGTTCCTAGAATCCACATCAGGTAGCTCACAACTGCCTAGAACTCCAGTGCCAAGGGATCTGGTACACTCTCTTTTGAATTAAAAAAAATAAATCTTTTTGTGTTTGCCTGTTTGGTTCGCATGAATGTAGGTACACCACATGCATGAAGTGCCTACAGAGGGCATCACATATTCTGGAACTGGAGTTACTGTCGTGTTGGTGCTGGGAACTAATCCCTGATCCTCTCCAAGGGCAATAACTGGCCTTAGCTGCTAAGCACTCTTTCCAGCCCCTAAACCAATTTTTTGTTTAAAGAATCAGTGATAGTAAAATCCTTCAGGTTTTTTGTGGTTCTGTTGTTGTTGTTGTTTGTTGTTGTTGGTTCTCTCTCTCTCTCTCTCTCTCTCTCTCTCTCTCTCTCTCTGTCTCTCTCTGTCTCTCTCTCTCTGTCTCTCTGTCTCTCTGTCTCTCTGTCTCTCTCTGTCTCTCTGTCTCTGTCTGTCTGTCTCTCTCTCTCTCTCTCTCTCTGTGTGTGTGTGTGTGTGTGTGTGTTTAAATAGGGTCTATTGTAAGCCAGATGGATCTTGAACCATTACGAAGCCAAGACTGGTCTTGAAGGTGTTTTGTTCTTCCTGCTTCTACTAAGTGCCACCACACGGAGTTCATGCAGTGATTCAACTCAGGGTTTTGTGTGTGCTAGGCAAGCAGTCTAATAGAGCCACGCCCTCAAGGCCATCCTGCTCAGTTTTTGCAAATTTTGGGCAACATACTAATCATACTTAAAATACTATATATTCTTAAGCTGTCCCAAGAAAATATACTAAATATATTTATTACAAAAAAAAAGACTTTTGTGCTGGGTGGTGGTAGCTAAGGCCTTTAATCCCAAGACTCAGGAGGCAGAGGCAGGCAGATCTCTGAGTTTGAGGTCAGCCTGGTCTTTAGAGAGAGTTCCAGGACAATTAGGACTGTTACCCAGAGAAATTCTGTCTTGAAAAACAAAACAAAACAAAACAAAACAAAAAAAGAGTTTCTGTGGCAACAAATTTATTAATAGCTTGATACGCATATTCTATGATAAAATAAAAAATGTTAAGACATCATATTGCAACCCATGTAATTCTTATATAGATAATACATATATAATTTATACATAACTGATTATATATTTATTATGTAATTATATATAATATAGTCTATATATTTTATACAATACAATAAATATTTATATAATTGTTTGCAAATTAAATTGCTCATGGCTCAAAACAGTGGGAAAGACTTTATCACCAGGACAGTGACGAGATAATTTTGGGGAGTGGTAGCACAGGGTGACAGGATCCAATAAAATTGGGGTAATCGCTCTCATGGGTGTATTGGTAGAGCACTTAGACAGCATGCCCAAAGCACCAGGTCCCGTCACAAACACCACAAAAAGACAGACAGACAAACAGACTTTTATGATGTTGACTAAACTTAAAACAAATGATATAAGAATTATTTGGTCTCTAGATATATTTGCCATCAGTGTTTATTATAATTTTTTTAAAGCCCAGAGAGATAGCTCAGTGGTTAAAAGCACTTGCTGCTCTTTCAGAGGACCTAGGTTCAGCTCTCAGCATCCACGTGTTGATTCACAGAATCTGTAACTCCAGTTCCAGGTACCTGACATCCTCTTCTGATCTCTGTGAATACTAGGACTACGCATGTTGCACACTCACAAAACACTCATACACACCAAAAAATGAATAAAAAAATTAAAAAGAGGTGAATTATTAATATAGACTGCACCTATATATGTTTTCAAGATAAACCTTGAAAACAGTGTACTGAGAAAGAAAAGCTAGGCTCAAAAGGTCACACACGGTGTAATTTCATTTCTATGAAATACTCCAACTAGGCAAATTCACAGAGACAGAAAATAGGTTCAGTAGCGAGAATGGGTTTGTGGGCGCAGGGTATAAAGAAGGCCTGCTTAGTGGATACAGGGCTCCTTCCTGTTCCAATACGTGGGAATGGCACAGAGGTGTGCTTGAACAACGCGAACGCACAGAACATTATTGAAGTGTACACTTTGAAACAGTTCACTTTAAATGCTATGAGTTTTGGCTTAATAAATAAAAGAGACCAGAATGGAAGAAAACAAAGAATCCAGTGGAAGGAGTTCCGTTCCAGTGTATCGGCTTTTTATTAAATGGAAATGTGGGTGAATCTATTGAAAGCCCCACACTGGCAGAGTGGGTAAATCAACATGACTCTTTACAAAAGCCCACTTCAAACATGCTGATATTGGCAGGTGGGAAGTGGAAGGCAGGGAAGTCATATGCCACCTAGTCACTGAGCAAACAAAGCAGGAGTAGCTATATTAAAACCAGATAAAGTCAGCTCCAGGGTGGATATTCAAATATTACCCTGGATGAAGACGTACGTTGTATAATGACAAAAGGATCAGCGTACCAAGATGACACAGTGATCCACAGGGTACCCCAAAGAGCAGGGCTTTGAAATGCAGGAAGCCAACACGGACAAACTTAAAGGAGAAATAAACCTGCGGTTCTGCTTGGGCTCTACAACAACTGCTAGGACTACTGGGTCGACTTTCAGCACACACACACAGAAGACAGAAACATCCCTGCAGTCGGCAGGAAGACATCTCCCTGTGGATAGTCATGTTCATGAGCCAAGGAGCATAGGTGGCCTCGACGCTGGAAAGTGTAAGAGCTTTTGAATGGAATATAGCCCTGTTCTGTACAACCTGGCAGGACCCGTTTCAGACTTCTTTTTGTTAATGTACGTGTGTGTGCATGTGGAGGGGTCATTTTCTGGACTGCCACCCATCTGCCTTTGAGAACAGGATCTCTTCTTCGCCTGGAGCTCATCTGCTTGGATAAACCATGCAGTGGTTCCGGGAAAGATGCCTCCCAAGGTTTCTAGTATTTGAGCATTTACTTCCTAGTTGGTGGTCCAGTTTGGGGTAGTTTAGGAGGGAAGACCTTGCTAGAGGAAGTATGTCAGGGGGTAGGTTTTGAAACTAAGGGCCTTATGCTATTTCCAGTGCTCTCCCTCCCCTTCCTCCTCTCTTTCTTTCCCTGCTTCCTGCTTATGTTTGAAGATGTGAGCTCTCAGCTTTCTGTTCCTGCGGCCATGCCTGCATGCTGGCTGCTGCCATGCCTCTCTGCCAACATGGAGTCTCTGATTCCTCTGGGACCATGAGCCAAAATATATTCTCTCTCCCATAAGTTGTTTTTGGTGATGTTGGTTCATCCCAACAATAGAAAAGTAATACAGACTGTCTGGCCAATGAGCCCTGGGATCCTCCATGCTCTACCTCCTTGGTGCTTGGATTTTAAGTGTCTGCACCTGTCTTAGTGTTCTCCACTTGTGAAGAGACACCATGGCCATGGCAGCTCTTCTCAAGGAAAGCATTTAATTGGGGCTGCTTTACAGTTTCAGAGGTTTAGTCCGTTGTCACCCTGGCAGGACTTTGAACTTCCATATATCAGATGTTAAATCTGTATTGTTTTAGCCAACAAGCCTGGAGCAACTCTTCTCTAAGGCATAGCAAACTAGCCCAGACGCTGAACAGCCATTGCCCGACAACAACAGAGCGCGCTTTCTTCTGAAAAGTGCATGGCAAACAGAGACCAAAGCCAACAAGAAAATGAATCATGAAAATCACTAAAAACTCTCAAAAATTGCAATCATAATGGTTTTGTCCTGGCAGGAGAGAACCAGAACTTTGCCTCACGCTACCTTTCACCATGGGGGGGTCTGGTATTGGGTTTCAAGCCTGTCCGTACTGGTTTCCTACTAAAAATCAGCAGAAAGATAAAAGGAAAATCTCCAAGCCCTTGGCAATTAACCAGTGTATATCTAAAGCTTCCAGCTCTGAGAAGGTTCCAAAGACATTTCACTGAGCCAGTGCAATGCGACACGTCCACGTTTGTGGGGGGCAGCTGAGATGTGGCTGAGAAGGAAATGCACAGCAGCAAGTACTCAGAAGAGAGCTCTCCACCCATGTTCCCCTCCCAAGATTCTGGGAAAGAAGAGAGAAATGAACTTCAAGCACGCAGAAGAGGAAGGAAATAATAAAGCAAAGAGCATGAACTAATGAAATTGAGTAGGAAAAAAACCCACGGGGAAAAATAAACTAATTAAAAGTATCATGAATCTGTACTGGTTTTGTTTGATTTTGTTTTTTGAGACAGGCTTTCTCTGTGTAACAGCTCCGGCTGTCCCGAAACTTGCTCTGCAGACTCAGAGATCCGCCTGCCTCTGCTTCTGAGTGCTGGGGTTAAAATCATGTGCCACCATCACCTGGCTATGAATTTGTAATTTTAAAACACCCATAAATGACATTCCAAGGTCCAGATATTTAGAGAATTAACACAATTTCTTCTGGAAGACAGAAATAGATAAAACATTTCTTCTCCTCCTCCTCCTCCCCTCCTCCTCCTCCTCCTCCTCCTCCTCCTCCTCCTTCTCCTCCTCCTTCTCCTCCTCCTTCTCCTCTTTCCCCTCCTCCTCCTTCATTTTGATTTTCCAGGGTTTCACTGTTACTATATAAGACTGACCATCCTGGAACTCTCTTTGAAGACCAGGCTGACCTCAAACTCAGAGATCCATCTGCCTCTGACTTCTGAGTGCTGGGATTAAAGGGGTGTGCTGCCACCACTGCCAGGGTAGAGGCTGGTAGGATTTTTAAACCAAGAATAATACATAAGGTGGTACCAAAAAATGGAGGGAGATGGGAGGGGAAGAAGGAGGAGGAAAAAGAAGAAGGGAAGAGAAGGGAGGGGAGGGGCACAGAAGGATTGAGCTGGCCTAGAACTAAGATAGTGGCTAAGCTACTCTAAGAGACTCTTTCAACAAGCCCAGGGAGTCAGGAGCGAGTGACAGTGCCAGCTTTTAATATTACAAAAGGAAAATACATACTGAAGAAGGTAGGCCGAAAAGTGTTTCCTTATCATCCTTGTATCTCAATTCCAAGCACTGCAGAGCAGGGAGGGGTGCCACCCCTTGGGGACAAGAGAGAATTGATGCAAGCCTGAGACGTGAAACCTAACCAGTAGGCCAGTGAGATGGTCAACAGGTGAAGGAGCTTGCCGGCAAGGCTGATGATCTGAAATCAATTCTCTGCACTCACATGCTGAAAGGAAGAGTCTTGCAAGTTGTCTTCACACATACATACACACACACACACACACACACACACACACACGCACGCACGCACGCGCGCTTGCTCGAGAGCAATCAATAAGTCAATATAACAATTTTAAAAGAAATCTTGTATCTGGGGAAAGCTGGCATCAGACAAAGCTCCCAGATCATTACTGCAAAGCCTTGCCGTACCAAAATGTGCAGACATTGCTTTGGGAGCTGTGTTAGGTCAAGTGGTGTGGAGAGCACTTCTACCCTCATTCTCTAGGAAGCGGAGCCCGTGCCAGGCCCGCCGGTGGTGAGAGCACACACATAGATGCCAAAAATGGGGTAGGCCTTTTGTATGACTAGAGCTCACTGGCAGAGAGTCTAAGTGGAGTCTAAGTGGCTCCAGAATCAGGCTGAGATCTGTGTGCCAGGGTCCCAGACTTGCCTTTTTCAGCCTTGGAGGTGGCTGTATACTTTTGCCCTCCTCCGGAGACTGTGCAGGCCCCTAAAATGTAAGATCCTCGTGTGATCTAGCTTAGCTTTGATCTTTGTGGCCAAGACGTTAATGTCCCTGGCACATCCCTTACCTCAGGTAGCTCAGCTACTGCAGGCCAGCACTCACGAACAGGATTGGCTCTGGCACCCGGCAGAGAACTGAGCTCCAGTGGGAAGAATTAATGGCTCAGCCTGTTCTCACTGGCTGGGGCATGGGCTTCAGTGTTCCACTGAGTGAGTTAAGGTCCTTACTGCCACGAGACCCAGGCACGGTTCCGCTTAGCATCAGCTCCAGTGGCCAAAAGTCTGTTTTCATGCACGCTAGCCCGATCTCGGGGAGCATAGCATGGTTCAAGACCCCATATCGTGGGAATAGGATTAGGTCATAATCACCAGACTTTGTTCTGAAATTTGCTCCTGGGATTAATGAAGACTCACACTGAGGAGAAGCAAAGCCCCTCATTCCCAGGCTTACCTATGAACAGAGCCTCTGGCAGAGCTCCAATGCCAGGGGAAGACATGCCGCTTTAATTTCTCAGACCTCTGTTATAGTTAGTATCATTTGTGACTGCTTGCAAGGACTGGAGCTCAGATTCTCAGTTTAGTAGTAAGCAGCCCTTAGAAATACGGTACTTGCTTGATCGCGAAGCTAAAGGCTACATGGGTGGTAGCCTAATGCAATATTGAACTGATTTTGTAGGCTGTAAGCTTAGGATATGATACTGCCTGTTGGGTTTGGTGGCCACCAGTGTGACTTGGGAGCCTGGACTAGTCTATCTCCAGTGCCCAAATCTAGGTAAAATTTTCAGAGCCTGATACGGTGACTGCAGATACTCGTCTGGGCATATCCTGACCCTAGGGATTATGGGAAAAGACAATTCTGCAAACACTCTCCTGTGTTTTTCTGTTTGCAACCATAGAGAACTGGGGGACAAATCCGGACCAGGATTACCTTCTAGCATTGAAACCGTGCCCACATTGCAACAGGCGGCTATAGGCAAATCTGGACCTTGGCGCCACCTTGTGCTGAAATAGTGGAATTGACTATAGTCTCAGAGAAGAGCTGTCTGCTTACAATTTCTGAGAAGACAAAAAGGACATTAGATTCTTCAATGTCCAGATGATGTCACATGTCAACAATTGTGAATGTCTTTTGAAAAACTACAATATCATGCAAAACAATGCGCCAGATACCGACCAGGCAAGAATGCGCATGGCAGAACTTTCTTTGCGGACTGAGACTAGAAATAAATGATAGAATGCTTGCTAGAATGTCCAAGACCTTGGGTTCAGTTCCCAGCACGGCAAGTAAAATAGTTTAAAAATAGATAAAACAGTTGTTTTAAGGAGACTCAGAGTTCAAAGAGAAAATAGAAACACTTGAAAAATTAAACAGGAAGTCTTAAACTGGCTAACAGATTCTATGAATAAAGAACATGATCGAATCAATAACAGGATTGATCAAACAGAAGAAATTATCTATTTATTAAATATTATTATTATTTGTGTGGGTATATGCCTGTGCATGCACATTAGGACACATAGTTAGGTCTCTTCATGGTATCCCCAAGTTCATATGTGGTTTCTTTATGCATGTTCTCAAATTCCTCATTGTCCTTCACTGAATGCTTCAATTTCTTTTGTTTGCTTGCTTTTGGTTTTGGTCTTTGAGACAGGATTCTCTGTGTAACTCTGGCTGTCCTGGAACTCCCTCTGTAGACCAGGCTGGCCTTGAACTCAGAGATCCGCCTGCCTCTGCCTCCTGAGTGCTGGGATTAAAGGCGTGTGCCACCACCACTTGGCTATGATCCAATCTTTTAACCTCATCTTCCACCCCACACTGTCTTCACCATGGTCCATTCTGTTGTTGGTAGGGCTTCCCACGGAATTTTCTGTATTTTTGGCTTATTGAGTTATTTATTTCCAGCGTCACTTCAGTTGGCTTTCATTTAGCAATTCTAAACAGTGCATTCTGCTCTCATAGTTTGGATCGGCATTGGCAGTTCATTCAGCTTCTGTTTTAGGTCTTCTGAGTATATTCATATCCTCTTTGAGTTATTTGACACAGGTATAATCACTCTTTTGAATTTGCTGTCTGGAAGATCTTCCAGGTCATTCTCATTAGGGTTCATTACTATGGCATTAATCATTTTGGAAGGGGGCGTGTTGACTTGGAGTTTTTTTTTAATTTTGTTTTTATTGAGCTATACATTTTTCTACGGCCCCCTCTCTTCCTCCCCCTCTCTACCATTTCCCGTGACCCCATGCTTCCAATTTACTCAGGAGAGCTTGTCTTTTTCTCCTTCCTATGTAGATCCACGTATGTCTCTCTTAGGGTCCTCTTTGTTGTCTAGATTATCTGGGGTTGTGGTCTGTAGCCTGTTTTTTTTCTTTGCTTTATGTCCAGAAGCCACTTATGAGTGAATGCATATCATATTTGTCTTTCTGGGTCTGAGTTACCTCACTCAATATGGCTTTTTCTAGATTCATTGACTTGGATTAGCCCGGCTTTGCTGGCCCTCTACTTTGCTGACTGCTAGTGTGACTTGCTGTACCCCAAGTAAGTGCTGGTCAAGCTGAGGCTGGAGGCAGGAGGGCTCAAAAATCTAGGCATGTAGTCCCGTTATAGGATCACCACAGGCGGGGTAGACCTGCGAGTGTTGGGAAGGAAGATCCCAGAGGAGACGGCGGCTTATAGAATGAGAAGCAGGGATCCCAGTGTGAGTATGGAGACTAGAGATCCTGGAGGAGTCAGGAGGACGCTGGCATAGGGCAGAATGATGCTTAACCCGTGGCCCAGAGCTACTGACTATGGGGGCAGAGCCTACCTCATGACCCTCAGAGGAGGAGGGGAGGGAAGGTCCAGGGAGCCTAGCAGGTCTATGGGCCAGGAAGGAGCAGGCCTACCTGATGGAGTAGGGAAAAGGAGTCCCAGAGGACATGAAAGAAAATGTGGTTGATATTGGTCTTGGTTTCTTGATAATGACATTGAGAACCCAAGAAATGAAAGGAAGAGCAGACGAGTGGGACTATTTTAGGCTAATATGTTTTGGCACAGAAAAAAAAGGCAGAGTGAAAGAAAAACCTATGAATTGGGAGACATTTTGCCCACCATGTGCTTGATGAGAGGTTTGTGGAAAAAATATAAAAGGTGCTATTTCAACTCTAAGGCAAAACAAAACAAAGAGCAAACAAAAATACAGCTATAGTACCCTCCCCTCTAAAGAACAGTTTTAAAGTGGGAATCGGGGGACGGCTTAGCCGTTAAGAATACTTGCTTTGGAATTATGAGGATCAGAGTTCAGATCTTAGCACCCATGGACTAAGCCAGATGTCTCTACAAATGCCTGTAACTCCAGCTCTGAGGATTGCTGGGGTTGGCTGGCATCCAGCCCAGCTGAGACGGAGAACTCAAAGTTCAAGAAAAGACACTGACTCATAGAAACAGGTAGAGAGCAGCGGAGGATGCTCAGTGCCCTCTCTGACCTCCACGCACATGTACAGGCAAATGCATAGGTTCATGTACCCTACCATGTACAAACTCACAAAGACACGTATAAACAAGCACCCAAAAGTCTGTTAGGATGACTATGGTTGAAAAAAAGCAACAGAAAAGGGAACATTGCGAGTATTGCTAAAAATGTGGAGAAATCTGAAATCTGCACACTGCAGGTAAGCACGCATAATGAGACAGCAGTTCTAGAAATGATATGGACACTATTCAAAATTAATTGAAATTAATACTAACATGTGCCCCAGGTATCTATCTCACTGTACGGTAGATCTACAAAGGAATAGGGCTGGGTAGCAAATTCCAAGCAGTGGCTTAGGTTTGCCTGCAACTTCCTAAACTGTGCCCAGCAACTGTGACAGCTGCAGACTTCTCCAGCAGTTTGCAGATGGCCATGGCTTAGCGGGGATGCTGGGGGCTTCCTGTCTATGCATTCTCAACCACGTGATGTTCCTCTTGGTTCAGGATTGAGTTTCTCTGGGGTTGTGGGACGGTAGGCGCTGTGTACTTTGTTCCTGTCGTCACGGGGTCTTCATGCTCTGTAGCGTCTCTGTGGCGTCTCTTCTCCCTCCAGCACGCTTCCTCAAACACTCCTATGGGCTAGCAGTCACGTTGCTTTGTTCTGGTCCTCTTCTCGAGACACATGCAGCAGACACTTCTCATCAGCCACAGTACTGATGACAGCTCCTGCCTCGTTATTTCTTAAAAAGGCTTTCTGTCCGTTTTTCCCCCATTTCTGGAATTTCCATGGTGCACATGTATTAGTTTATTTCTTAGAGATGCTGTAGACTTTCTTTCTTTGTTCTTTTTTATTTTTTTTTTACTCTGACTGGATAATTTTTAAATAATCTGCCTTTGAATTTTCTCTTTCTCCTCGTTGGTCTTGCCCGCTTTAGAGGCTCTGGACTGAATTTTTCAATTCATTTGTTCTATTATCAGCTCTAGAAGTTGTTTAGTGTTCTTATGTGGTTCACATCTCATCTTGCTGACCTCCTTTAGTTGTGCACGTGTGTTGCCGAGATGCAAGGATACTGCACATCATGGAGACCCGGAGAAAATTGACAAAAATGTTCTTTAATAGAACTACGCTAAATTATTCCGCATGTCAATCTTAGATCTCCATGTGGAGTAAGCTTCATTATCAACTTGGCTGATTTGGAATCACTAGGAGACTCTAGTGGATATTTGCACACTGTGTGAAGATGTGTTGCTGTGATTGCTATAATAAGAAGCTGAATGGCCAATAGCTAGCCAGGGGATGTAGGCGACACTTCTGGGCAGAGAGGACTCTGGGAAGAAGGTGGCGATGATGTCACCAGCCAGATGCATCGGAAGCAGTATGGGCAGTATGGAGATGAGGTAACACTAAGTGGCAGAACATAGATTAATATAAGAATTAATTATAAGAATTAGTTATAAGAATTAGTTAGAGGTCGGGCGGTGGTGGCGCACACCTTTAATTCCAGCACTCAGGAAACAGAGGCAGGCAGATCTCTGTGAGTTCAAGGTCAGCTTGGTCTACAGAGCAAGCTCCAGGAGAGGTTCCAAAGCTACAGAGAAACCCTGTCTCGAAAAACAAAACAGGGGGCTGGAGAGATGGCTCAGAGGTTAAGAGCATTGCCTGCTCTTCCAAAGGTCCTGAGTTCAATTCCCAGCAACCACATGGTGGCTCACAACCATCTGTAATGAGGTCTGGCGCCCTCTTCTGGCCTGCAGGCATACACACAGACAGAATATTGTATACATAATAAATAAATATAAAAAAAAGAAAAACAAAACAAAACAAAAAAAGACTTAGGAACAAGCTTACGCTAAGGCTGAGTTTTATACTTAATAAGTCTCCGTGTCATTTTTTGCAGGCTGGCAGTCCCAATGAAAAAGTATGGCTATGAATCTAGGTGCACCTGTGAGGGTGTATGTTCAGAAACATTTAACTGCGGATGGAAGACATTAAGGAAGACCCTCAGTGTGTGTGGTAGCATCACGCGGGCTGGTGACCAAAGAGGGAATGAACCAGGAATCCTGACGTCCATAGCTACCTTCTGTCTGACTGTGCGAGCCCCATGACCAGCCACTTCACACTCCTGCCAGTGTAGCTTCCCTGACAGGATGGACTTTGCCCCTGACCCACGAGCCAAACAAATCCTTCTCCAATTAACTTCCTTCTTGTTATATCACAGTGATGAGAAAAGGAACTAGTGTATTTCTTTTTTTCCAAAAAGCTTTTTCCACATGTGCTTTCTGGAGGATTGGTGTGCACACCTGGACATCAGTGGACAAGGTCATCAACCTTGGCTGCAAATGTCCTTAACCACTGAGCCATCGCACCAACCCTTGAATTTCTTTAATGTTAGCTAATTTATTTTGTTCCACTGGTAATATAATGCTGTGTATGAAACTTCATCCTTAATGCAACTGTGTGAATACAGTTAGATGATTAGATGACGGGAAGTCTTCTCCCATGAATAGATTAATACTATTATACCAGAAGTGAGTTCATTATCATGACAGTGGTATCACAAAAGCAAATTGGGCCCGCTCTTCTACTTTTCCTAGCATGTATATATGGCATTATTAGATATGAGGTCCACCCCCAGCTTTGTACTCCCCAGCCTTTCAGATTGTAGGAAATAAAGCCGTATTCTTCATAAATTACCCCATGTTCACTATGTTATTACAGAAGCACAAAAAGGCAAGAAAATATGTCTCTGATTCTTTATATTTTTGATAGCTTAGCTGGCTGTCCTCACATCTGAAGAAATGGTGGGCGTAAAGTGAAACAATAGTCCTTTGTACTCATTCCAACGCACTGATGTTGGATGTTTAGTGCTTATTGAGACAGCAGCTTCCTTTTTATTTTTTAACTGTGTGTGTGTGTGTGTGTGTGCATACATGGTGCTGGTACCTTCCAATGCCAGAGCCAACAGACCCTTGGCTTTGGAGTTACAGGCAGCTCTGAATGAAATCTCGAAAATGGGTGCTGAGACCCAAAGCCAGGTGCTGTGGAAGAGCAGCCCATACTGTTAGCTGCTGAGCCACCTCCACAGTCCCTATGCCAGTTAGGATTATTAGATTATTATGGGATTAGATTATGGGATACTTGCCAGGCGGTGGTGGTGCACACCTTTAATCCCAGAACTCAGGAGGCCAGTCTGATCTACAGAGTGAGTTCCAGGACAGCTAGGGCTACACAGAGAAGTCCACAAAAAATTATAAACTTCTCCAGGGTATTTTGACCCAAATGTCATAGGCTGTCCCTATTACTGAAGGAAGACATTGTTAGAAATTTTTATACTGCTTTCTTGCTATCAAATCCAGTTAGAACTGGTTTTAAATTCCTGCTGTGCTGCAGGAGAGGTATACAAATATTGCCTTTCTTTGGTGTTCACGTCCTTTAACATTAAAATGGAACTAATAATACATGGTCCTATATAAAATGACAAGCACCTTGTGTTCATTCAGTGAATGATATCCATTTCATCATTATTATTCCAGTTAGGTTGTATGATTATAGGAACTTTCCAAGTTGGAATTGTGCTTAGAAACAAGTAGAAGAATGAGGTAGAAATGTCTGTCACTCACTTAACCGTTCTTGTCATAAATAAAATGCAATAAAAATTGCTCTTAATTTTTATATCCTGTGGGTCTGTCTCTGGGTCTGTCTGTCTGTCTGTGTCTGTGTGTACATGCACGTGTGGGGAGGAGGCCCATGTAGACCCGGAAGGAGCATCAGACCCTGTGGAGCTCTAGGTACCGGTAGTTAGGAGCTGCCTGATGGTGACCACTGTGACTCCACTCAGGGCCTCTGCAAGAGCAGCAATTGCACTTAACCGCCGACCACTTCTTCAGTTCTTCCCTCTTCATTTCTTGAGTAGTTCCTGTGAGGATTGTTAGTTGTCACAGAAATCTTGCTGCTCGAGTGCTTCTAACTCATTTTGACACAAACAAGGTGCTTGCAAACAGACTCAGTGACAACGGGACTTAGATGCAGCCATGTCAGAACTTGGTAGCTGAGCGTCTAGGAGCAGGCAACATTGTGCAGTAGGGATAAAGATCCACACGAGGCTCCAAATCCAGATAGCAGGAAGAGTGCAGCATCAAAGACAATTTGACTACCAAATAATTCTGTGCGGGGTTGCCAGGAACAGGCTCTGGTGTTTCAAGTACAGGTAATGTTCACACTTGTGTTTCTAGTCTTTTCAGTACTCTCCCTGAGAAGGGAAGCAAAGCACTACGGAAAACGTCTAGAAACTAAGGTGATCAGGGCGAGGACTTCAGCAACCCAAACCACTACCACCCTCAAAAGCATTAAAAATGTCAGGCAGTGATGGCGCACGCCTTTAATCCCAGCACTCCGGAGGCAGAGGCAGGCGGAACTCTGTGAGCTCAAGGCCAGCCTGGTTTACAGAGTGAGTTCCAGGACAGCCAAGGGTGTTACACATAGAAACCCTGTGTTGAAAAACAAATAAACAACAAAAAGGCAAGAAAAGCAACTTGCAAGCTTAAAAGTGATCGTCCAGGGGCTGGAGAGATGGCTCAGAGGTTAAGAGCATTGCCTGCTCTTCCAAAGGTCCTGAGTTCAATTCCCAGCAACCACATGGTGGCTCACAACCATCTGTAATGGGGTCTGGTGTCCTCTTCTGGCCTGCACAGACAGAACACTGTATAATAATATAATATAATAATAATAAGTAAATAAATATTTTTAAAAAAGGGATCGTCCAGCTGCTACAATTGCTAAGATTCAACTTTTTGGATCATTTCCTAAACTATTTTATCAGGATTATTGTAGTCCCCCCCCCCTGTAAGCTTTGAGGCCTTGAGAAACTATACTCTGAGGACTGGAGCTGGAGTGCTTACCCAGCAAGCGCAAGACTCTGGGGCTCAGGTTCTCAGCATTACATAAAAAGCCAGCTAGGGACCTGCAGGGTTCTCCCACTGTTAGAGCACGTACAGCTTTTGCAACGGACCTGGGTTCCGTTCCTGGCACACGGCAGCTCACAGTCATCTGAGACTCTAGTTCACGGGGATCTGATGCCATGTTCTGACTTCCATGGGCACCAGGAGTGCACACGGTGCACATGCATGCATTCAGGCAAAATATACATACACATTAAGTAACTAAAGACTGACAGAAACAGACTCTTAGAAGCATGTACCTATATTCCAACCCAAGGTGAAATATGCGTTTACAATGTGATGCTAGAAGACGGTTGAGGAAGAAGTCTAGTTTCAGTATCCACCCGGATACCTGTAAAGATCTAACCCTCATTATTGCCTGGTTTTGGAGTCTGGAGTCCTATGTCCCCTGTCCTTAGCTAGGAACATTTCATGACATTCCACATTCATAAAAACTCGTGCTATGCTTTTCCATCTTCCTCTCGGAGAGGCAGCTTCACTTCTGCCTTTCTCCCCACTTCTCTGTTTCCCCCCTTCTCTGTCTCTTTTTCTTTCTCTCTCTCTCTCTCTCTCTCTCTCTCTCTCTCTCTCTCTCTCTCTCTCTCTCTCTCTCCCCCTTCCCCCTCCACAACCTCCTGAATAAATATTCAACCTCAAAAAAACAAAAACAAAAACAAAATAAAACCTTGTGCTATGCCACTGCTCCTCTGCTTCCTGGTATCTGATTTCTCATTCAAATTATGATAGACCTAATTTCTTGGTGACTGAGTCACGATATAAAGTATTTGTTTATGGTTCTTTACCACTTAAGAAAAAGAAAAACACATCACTCCGTCACACAGCACACACTTCTTCATATGCTACAATAAACAGAACTCTGTCAGATGGCAAGACGGCAATGTGAGGTAATTGCTACTGGACTGGCAGGAAGCCCATCAATATTCTCAACAAATAAGTGAAGTCGTGATTTTCTTTTTACTGATTAGCCTAATAGTTGGCAGAAATAATTACACAGAAACCTAAGTCTTCATAGTCTCTCATTTCGGTGTAAAAATAAATGCCATAATCACAAGCCTATGAGATTAAAATCAGCAGCTAGAGCATTTGAACTGACGACATTGTGTTAATCCTCTCTATAGAGCAGCGATTTTTATAAATGAGATGCAGCTCCTTGCCAATAATAGGATGGGCTCCTAGGCTCGCTAGTATTGGAGCTAGACAGGAAAACAGCTTTTAGAGCAGCCTATACCTCTGATAACCTTTGCTTTCAACAGAAAACAGAAAGCATTGTGCTTTTCCCAGAAAGATCAGAGAAAATGTACTACTAATTTTCTGGAGAAACTGACAAATTAATTTACCGAGTAATGCTAATAAAGCTTTGCTGCGGGGTCCTAGAACATACTCAGTTCAATTATATGGTGGGACAGGATGTACCTTCATATTTTCCTAAGAGCCTCAGTTATAATTTGTTAGTGGATACACTGCATAAAATAGATTTAAATCGTGACAAAGAAAAGAGAAAATTTTGTGGGGGAATAAGAGAGTAGGAGGGTTTTTTATGTGATCAAAGTTATTCGTTCAAAATAGCTTTTTTATATAGCTGTGTGATATTTATGTAAGCCCCATGGTGATAACAAAGGGAACATACCAATGTTAGATACACAAGAGATAAAGGCATGGGCACAGTACTACAGAAGACCACCACATCACAAAAGGATGAAAGGATACAAAGGATCTATAAAAGACAATGACTAAAATGCCAACAGCAAGGCCTTAATAATATCCTTGAGTATAAATGCATTCAATTCTCTGACCAGGGGACATGTGAAGTGATTGAAAGTATATAACAAAAAGACACAACTACACGCTCTCTACAAGAGTCTACGTTACCTTTAAGGGCATGCAGAAACTGAAAGTAAAATGATGGAAAGGGATATTTATGCAAATGGAAACCGAAGGAGAACCTGAGTGACAGTACTTAGACAAAATGAGCTCTAATTCAAACATTGTCATGAGAGGCAAGGATGGGCAGCCTGTAATGTTAAAAGGTTCAGCTCACCAGAAGGCCATAGCAACTATAAATGCATATGCACACAAAACAATAGAATCTACATATATTAAACACTAGTAAGAATGAGGGAGATACTGACAACTATGCAAAAATAGTAGAAGACTTTGATACTGGGCTTTCAACAATGGATGGATCTTCCAGACACAAAGCCAATAAGAAAATGATGGACTTGAGCTATATTTTAGACCAAATGGACCAAGACGACAATAGAGAACATTCAATCCGATAGCAGCACAATCCACATTCTTCTCAAGTACACATTAAATATTGCCCTGGAATAGATCATATGTTAAAGCCGTAAAACAACTCTTAGTTGATTTAAGAAGACTGAATTCACAGCAAGTGGAGCTAGAAATCTATCAACAGCAGAAATGTTGGAAAATTCATAGAAGAAATGAAGCCATGTATTCCTGAACAATCAATGGGTCAAATAAAAAACAAAACAAAACAAAACCAAAAGGTTCAAAAGGTTAAATAACAATACCTAATTAACAATAAGACAAATGAATGTCAGATATAAACATATCAAAACCTATGGGATGAGCATAACACTGTTTACGACAAAGGTTCTATTTTTTTTGTCAGAAAAGCCAGCTTTATTTCTAATACTCTGATATGAACCTTTAGCGGGTACCAATAGTCACTTGCCACACTCGGACCAGGTTGTCTGTGTAACCAGCAAACAGAGTCTGACCATCAGCAGACCATGCCAGGGAGGTGCACTGGGGTGGCTCTGCCTTGCTGCTGGTGCTGATAACTTCTTGCTTCAGCTCATCTACAATGATTTTGCCTTCCAAGTCCCAAATCTTGATACTGGGGCCAGTAGCAGCACATAGCCAGTAGCGGTTGGGGCTGAAACACAAGGCATTGATGATGACCCCACCATCCAGTGTGTAAAGGTGCTTGCCTTCATTCAGATCCCACAGCGTGGCTTGGCCATCCTTGCCTCCAGAAGCACAGAGAGATCCATCAGGAGAGACTGTCACTGTATTCAGGTAGCCAGTGTGGCCAATATGGTTGGTCTTCAGCTTGCAGTTAGCCAAATTCCATACCTTGACCAGCTTGTCCCATCCACAGGAGACGATAATAGGGTTGCTGCTATTTGGGGAGAAGCGGACACAAGACACCCATTCTGAATGACTCTCATCCTGGACAGTGTACTTGCAGACCCCCAGAGTGTTCCATAATTTTATGGTCTTGTCTCGGGATCCAGAGACAATTTGCCGGTTGTCGGAAGAGAAGGCAACACTCAGCACAGCCTTAGTATGGCCCACAATTCATCTCGTGGTGGTGACCATTGTGAGATCCCAGAGGCGCAGTGTTCCATCCCAGGAGCCTGAGCGGGCAAACTGGCCATCAGAGGAGATAACAACATCACTAACAAAGTGTGAGTGACCTCGCAGAGCACGCTGTGGTATGCCATAATTGGTCTCATCCCTGGTCAGCTTCCACATGATGATGGTCTTGTCTCGAGACGCAGACAGGATCATGTCCGGGAACTGCGGGGTGGTGGCGATCTGGGTTACCCAGCCATTATGGCCTTTGAGGGTCCCACGAAGGGTCATCTGCTCGGTCATGACTGCAGCTGATGCGAGTGTCGCCGGAGCGACAAGGATGGCACTGGATAGCAAAGGGAGCCAGGCACCACAGCCCAAAGGTTCTATTATTAAGTACCTACATCAAAGCAGGATCTCAGAGTGAGGCGATAGCCCAGTGGATAAATTACTTGCTATGGACATAGTAGGACCTGAGTTCAGATCACTAGAATCTGTATGAGGCGAGACATGGCAACAAGCTTGTTTCTCTAGGAAAGATGCTTAACAATCATTGTCCTAGTTGGGTTTTTTTTTCTGCTGTCATAAAATACTAACCAGAATCAAGTTGGGGGCTTATTTGCCATCATCAAGGGAAACCCAAGCAGGGACTCAGAGATAGAACACTCATATACATAAAGTAAATAAATAAATCTTACAAAATTGTCTTTAAAATCCACCCTTTTCTAGCTTGATACCCATATGTATCCCATTAAGTCATGATCTCCAAATAAAAGGTTGTAAATTCACTTCCTACATTATATTCAATTAAAATATGGTGACTCCTTGCCTAAAAGAGGAGGCAAAATTATCAACTAAGATTTATTTTTCTTGATAACCCATAACTCAAATAATACAATAACTCATAACTCAATAATCCATAACTCAAATAATATAAATAATACAAATAATACAATATTACTAAGGAATGGGCAGCGGTGGTGGCGCATGCCTTTAATCCCAGCACTTGGGAGGCAGAGGCAGGCAGATCTCTGTGAGTTCGAGGCCAGCCTGGTCTACAGAGCTAGTTCCAGGACAGCTAGGACTGTTACCCAGAGAAATCCTGTCTATAAAAAAAAAGCATTACAGGAGCTGGAGATATAACACAGTAGTTAAGAGCACTTGATGGTCTTCCAGATGACTCCCATTTAATTCCCAGAATTCATATTTGGTGTTGTACATCTGTCTGCCTGTAACTCTAGTTCCAACAGAATCCCAGCACTTGGGAGGCAGAGGCAGGCGGATCTCTGTGAGTTCGAGACCAGCCTGGTCTACAAGAGCTAGTTCCAGGACAGGCTCCAAAACCACAGAGAAACCCTGTCTCAAAAAACAAAAAAACAAAAAACAAACAAACAAAAAAAAACTCTAGTTCCAACAGATCCAAAACCCTTTTCTTACCTCCTTGGGCTCTCTCTCTTTGCCTCTCCCTCTCCCTCCTTCCCTCCCTCCCTACCACTCTCCGTCCCTCCCTCTTTCTCTCTCTCTCTTTCTCTCTCTCTCCCATACACACATACACACTCACACCAATAAAGAAAAATATAAGTCACTTTTAAAAACAATACTAAAAGATTACAATATATTTTTGTTACAAGATGCAGAATTAACAAAAGAAAACAAAGATGCTCATACATAAACTAGGTGACATAAATGTATTCCTAACTGTTAACAGTCAGAATAGTCTTCGTTTCTGTAAATGACCTCTCAGTTATAGCTAGTATCCATGACTACCTTCTCCCCACTGTTCTCTGTTCCTTTTGACTTCAGCAGATACCTCAGCTGAACACAATTCTTTGCTTAGTGGAGTAACCTGAATCTCCATTCTGAAGGGTCTCTTTAAAAGTCCTTCCTGGGTTTGGTTGCCTTAATCCCCCATTTACCTTAATTCTAGGACATGGAAACATAAGCAGGTACAAAGAACTACCTACTCTTCCGGCACACTTGGGTTTGACTGCAGAATAATGGTGTGATGCCACCTCAGCTAACACCATAGTTCTTCCCTGGTGTGGGAGGTCCTTCTGTCTATGTGTTGTTTTTTATCGGTTAATAAATAAAAAAACTGCCTTGGCCTGTTGATAGGGCGGAACTTAGGTAGGTGGGGGGAAAACAGATCGGAATGCTCAGAGAAGAAAGGCAGAGAGAGGCATTCCATGGAGCCACCAGAGTCAGACATGCTGAAACTTTGCCGGTAAGCCACTGCCACGTGGTGATATACAGATTAATGGAGATGGGTTAAATTAATATGTAAGAGCTATCCAATAAGAAGCTAGAGCTAATGGGCTAAGCAATGATTTAATTAATATAGTTTCTGTGTGATTATTTCAGGTCTAAGCTAACTGGGCAGCCAGGACGAACAAGCAGCCTTCTTCCCACTACACCTCTCTTAGCATGTTGACTCAGATGGATGAAGAGCCCCAAGTAGGCAGCTAACCTTTTTTTTTCTTCCCCGAGACAGGGTTTGTCTGTGTAGTCTTGGCTATCCTGACAATTTGTAGACCAGGCTGACCTCAAACTCAGAGATCTGTCTCTGCCTCCCAAGAGGAGGCAGATTAAAGGGGTGTGGCACCACCACCAGGGCTGCTAACAATTTTTTAAAATAATTATTTGGGGACTAAAAATTTGTCGCAGTAGTTAAGAGCACTTACTCTTGCAGAAGATCCAGGTTCAATCCAGCACCTACCTGGTGTCTCAGAACTATCCATAACTCCAGTTCCAGGGGATATACATGGTATATGCAGGCGAAACACTCATATACATGAAATAAAATTTAAAAATTTGAAAATATGTATTATTGTGTGTGTGTGTGTGTGTGTGTGTGTGTGTGTGTGTGTAAATGCTAGTGTAAATGTGCCATGGTGTACAAGTAGAGGTCAAAGAAAAAAATTTTGTTGCTCTTATTCTGAATTTTTTTTTGAGAGATAGAAGGTGTCACTATGCATCCCAGGCTGGCCTGGAAATTGATACGTAGACCCAGTTGGTCTCGAACTCAGTAATCTGCTTACCTCTAGCCCCTGAGTGCTTAAATTAATGCCATATTTTACCATACCCACTTTTTGTTGTTGTTTTGGTTTTTTTGAAACAGTTATGGCTGGCCTGGAACTCACTAATGTAGACCAGGCTGGCCTTAACTCACACGAGATCCTCCTGTGTCTGCCTCCCAAGTGCTGGGATTAAAGGCATGTGCCACCACGCCTGGCTTTCAGAGGACAAGTTTTACATGTGGCTTCTGTCCTTCCACCTGGTTGAAGCAGGCTCTTTATTTCTGCTGCATTGCGTACACCAGTCTGGCTCTCAAGATTCCTCATGTGTCTACTGTCCCTTCTTCCTACAAAAGTCCTGGAATTACAGATGTGCACCACTGCTTCCAGCTTTTATTTTGAAATATGGGTTCTAAACTCAGGTCACCAGGCTTGCATAGCTAGCATGTTGGTAATCTGATCCATCTCAGTCCCCTAGATAACAATTTTAGGGGGCTGGAGAGATGGCTCAGCAGTTAAGAGCATTGCCTGCTCTTCCAGAGGTCCTGAGTTCAATTCCCAGCAACCACATGGTGGCTCACAACCATCTGTAATGAGGTCTGGTGCCCTCTTCTGGCCTGCAAGCGTACACACAGACAGAACACTGTATAATAATATAATATAATAATAATAAGTAAATAAATATTTTTAAAAAATGCTTTCATTTTTAAAAAAACAATTTTAATGTCCCATTAAATGGTACACTCTGAGTCAAGATAATGGAGACCAAAAGAGGGCATTGCATGCCCCTGGAGCTGGAATTATAGGCAGTTACGAGCCACACAGCACTAGTGCTGGCAACTGAACCTGGGTCCTCAGCAAGAGCAGCAAGGACTCTTAAAAATATAGCAGTCTCTCCAGCTGTTCTAATTATGCATTCTATAGGGAAATAGCTACAGGATGGATTCAGGCACTCTTTAAACTCATTGTGAGGTGGAACTGGGTGAAATTACAATCCTCTGATGCCTATAAGCCTGTGCTCTGACTGATGGACCACAGTGATGTTTTAGATCACATGGAACTAGTGTCTATGTAGATTAAGTGCCTACTGGTCCCCCAATTCTAATTGTTTCCTTTCGTCCAGTGTACAGTTAATCTGGAGAATGTGTATAGGTATGCCCCTTTGGAAAAGGACAGATGAAGGCCATACATTTTCAGTAGTGTGCCAGAGTCCTTCTTTAAAGGGTGAACCCTAAATTCAAGGGGTTCTGTTCTAAATGCTCTGGATAGGACTTCTAGTACTATATGGAATAGACATAGTAAAGTTATCAATCTGGTCTTATCCTTTTAAAAAGAGACTTGTTTTTATTTATGTGTCTGTATGAGTATCTGCAACATGTGTTTCGTGGGAATGCCAATGAAAAACATAAGAGGGCGTTGGATTCCCTAGAACTGGAGCTATAGGCAGTGGTTGCAAACTGTCTGATGTAGGCACTGAACTTTGGTTCTCTGCAAGACTCTTAAGTAGCTGCTCTTAACCACTGTGTAATCTTGCCAGGCCCAGCTTGGTCTTATTCTTGGTCTTAGAAGAAAAGCTCTGGTTTCTGCCATTGATCATGATGTTGGCTGGGAACTTTTCATATATACCCTTGTAATTGTTTGAATGAGAATGATCTGATTTTTATGTTTGATTACTTGGTCCCCATTTGGTGGAACTGTTTGGGAAGGGTTAGGAGATGTGGTTGTATTAGAGGTGGGCTTGTCACTGGAGGTGTATTTGAGGTTTCAAAACCTCAGGCCATTCCCATTGCACTCTCTCTCTGCCTCCTTCTTGTGGACAAAGATATGCTCCAGCCTCTTGGCACTACGGCTTCCCTCTACCATCATAGACTCTAACCTTACTGTAAACTGAATCAACTCTTCTGTTAACTGCCTTGGTCATGGTGTTTTTATCACAGGAATAGAAAAGTAGTGGATTAGGCTGAGAAGTTTTCCTTCTAGTCTGGATTTAAAGAAAGTGTTACCATAAAATGACCATAGATCTTGTCAAACGCCTCTCCACATCTAATGAGGAGATCAGATGAGTTCTAGCCTCCATTATAATGCAGAGTCATTTTTACTGTTTTGCATATGTTGAGATATTCTTGAACTTTGCTTTTTTATCCATTGCTTTCTATCTTTTTTTAGAATAAATTTTCCGCCTCCTCCCCCTTTCCCATTTCCCTCCCCCTCCTCGCACACATCGCCCCCATCCCCTACTCCCCTACCCTTCTCCCCCTCCCCCACACTCCATTCCCCCTCAAAAAAAAGTATGTGTGTTTGTATGTCGGAATGTGTGTCTTGTATATATACATACATGTACAACATACACACACACATATATAAACACAACTCATGAATTCCAGTCTTGTGTATATAGGTGTGTGTAGGTGTATGTGTGTGTGAGGTGTATATGTAGGTGTGTGTGTGTGTGTGTGTGTGTGTGTGGGTGTGGGTGGGTGGGTGGGTGTGGGGGACTGCATATGGAGGCTAGAGGACAGCCTCTGGTGTCCCTCAGGAATGCTGTCTACTTTCTTCAAGATCGAGTCTCTTAACTGCCACAGAGTTCACAATTAGGGTATTTTGATTACTCAGCAAGCTCCAGAGACCTTTCTAACTACCTCACCAGCACTTGGATCCAAGCACGTGCCCCTCCCCCTCGTGCTTGTAAGACAAGCACATTATTGAAACTGAGCGATCCTTCAGTTTTACTTGATGTCTCTTAATTGTGCAGATCAAACCACTTACATTTAAAGACATTATTGATAGGGAAAGAAGTGCTATTTCATTACCTTTTTATTTATTTATTTATTTTTTACCATTTCCTGGCTTTAAAAACTATGTGTATTTGTGAGTGTATACCCAGGAGTCCTTGGAATTCAGAAGAGGGATTCCCAGGGGCTGAAGTTACCAATGACAAACCATCTCCCTAGCTCGCCTGTATTTTTGCCCACTTTCAATTTTTTACCGTATTCTTTTGCCTCCTTAATTACTTTTGTGTTGAGATACCTTGGCAATTAAAATTTACCATTATTGTGCATGGATGGTGTGTATGTGTGTGCCCATACCACAGAGTGTGTGTGTAGGTCAGAAAATAAGTTTGTGGGGTGGGTTCTCTATCTCCACCTTTGCATAGGTTCCAGGGGTCTATGTCAGTCTAGCAGGCTTGTGCAAAGAGCGTCGTTTCCTGCTGAAAAAACTCACAGTCCTTGATACACTGAAAATTGCTTTTTATTATTTAAGAATTTAAATTTAGGCCTGGCAGTGGTGGTACACACCTTAAATCCTAGCACTCAGGAGGCAGAGGCAGACAGATCTCTGAGTATATTATCCTTTGGTCCAACTTCAAGAACTAATTTATTATTGCAAACTGCTATTAGCAAGTATGGTGATGAATTCAAGTTTTTACTTATATTGGAAAGTCTTTATATGTCTTTTATTTTATATGTTTATATATTCATATTTTATTTTATTATATATGTATGGGTGTCTGCCTGCATGCATGTTTGTGCACTACTTGTGCACTTGCTTCCCCATGGAGGTCAGAAGAGGGCCTCCCTGAAACTGGAGTTGCAAGTGGTTGTGAGCTGCCATGTGGGTGGTGGTGACTGAAGTTGTGTCCTTTGGAAGAACATCCAGTGCTCAACCACTGAGCCATCTCTCCAGCCCTTATTTGTCCTTCACTGTCGACAATGTTGCTGGATATAGTATTCTCCAGTGACAGCGTTCTTCCTTCATCATGTTTCTTTGTAATAGGATAGTGCTGTGTCTTCCTGGCTGGCTTATTACTCACTATGAAACCCAGGTTGGCCTTGAACTCATGGCAATCCTCTTTCCTCTGCCTCCAGAATTCTTTCAGCACTTTAAATACATAATGCCACCCCTTTGTAGACCAGAAGATTTCTGCTGAGAAATCCACATAGTCTTACAGAGTCCCTTTGTTCATGAAGAAGTTATTTTTCCTTGGAGCTTTTAAAACCCTCTGTGCATTGATTTTGAGTCTGACTTAAACTGCCATTTAATTTATCACATTTTTGTTCTGCTGGCTTTCTTTGGTCTTGGTGACTGCTTCATTCCCAAGATTTATGCAGTTTCTTTGAATAAGCTTTCTGCCCTTTCTTGCTGTCTTTGGAATATCTTTGAATGCATCCAGTGGTTCTATAATTGTCATCATCTCTGCTTCATTAAGATTGGTTTTTGTCCCAGCGCTCAGGAGGCAGAGGCAGGCAGATCTCTGTGAGTTCGAGGTCAGCCTGATCTACAGAGTGAGTTCTAGGACAGCCAGAGCTGTTACCCAGAGAAACTCTGTCTCCCAAAAACCAATGCCGGGCGATGGTGGCGCATGCCTTTAATCCCAGCACTCGGGAGGCAGAGGCAGGCGGA